>NC_066581.1:337241652-337841652 GCF_024323335.1 Lathyrus oleraceus
GAATTGTGTTTCGAGGACTTAGTTATGAGTGCAACTTCTGTTAGATATATTTTGTATGATGTCAAAACTAGGATACTTTAGCGTTAATGTATATTGGACGGTATCCTCTAAATCTCTATGTGCATCTTAGCACTAGGCAGCATACAATTATTTGGAAACAAGGTGGAAATGGTCTCATGCATCAACAAACATGCATAAAAAATCAATTTTTGGGAAAAATAGAATTACAGGTCGACACATGCAACTACAGGTTAACCTAAGGAAAAAATTTCCTAGCTATAGGTAGACATGTATGTTGCTGTATTAAAGCATGTAGCCTCTGTCTCATGTGTCGAGTCTTCAAGTCAACGCGTAGGGAGTGCATAAAAATCATAGGTCGACACATGACTTTGGGCAGGTCGACCTATGTATCGAACATGTCGACACATAACTTCTATCGGTCGACATATCCGATGTAATTTTTCAAAAATTCATATTTTCTCAAGTCCTTTGCATTTCCTTTTGCGCTAAATCACCTATGCATATAAATAATTCATACATGCATCATTCTCTAGTAAGTTTTCTAGAGTGACTAAAACCTACATGTATCCAGGATTTCAAAGCATCTCATCATCTTCAATTCAATATATGCATACACACAATCAAACTACACATAATCATTTTTTGATTGGGTGCCACCTAGATTAGGATTGAAAATGTCCAATTAGGTTTGTTGTACCGAGAATATTGGGTTGAGATCTTTGAGGGATTCAAATAAGAAAACCGAGTTTGGTTTTCCCTTAAAGATCTTTAAGGTTTGATGGTTTTGGACAAGATTATGCAATTCGGATCTGATCGAGTGAAAGCCTTGGGACTAGGTATGTCGTGCGAAGGAGTAGCGTGAAATGGCTGATCGTATTGACAAGTCTTGGGTTCAACAAGTGTGCGCTTGAGATTAATTCAGTCGGGTGAAAGCCTTAAGACAAGGAGGTCGTGCAAGGAAGTAGCAACAACAGGTGAATTGAAGCGGCGTTGTTGGTGTCTTGATAAATCTTTGATCAAGGATTTTGGAGGTGCTATAGTCAAGAAAAAACTTAGGGTTTGTGAGATTTGATTTCTCACCTCTTGTATACATACATTTGCAAAGTAAGATTTATTATAATAATATCTTAATTTATGTTTGAATTGAGGGAAGATGTGCCCATAGAGAGGTCGGTTAGGGAGATGCCTAAACAAATCCTTGTGTACTCTCTCTCTCCCTATATTTCTACCTCTTTTATTTTTTGGTTCACAATTTGTTGATTACTTTGATCTCTTGATCAACAATGTTTGAATAATAAATTTTGAATCATTTGTTGAGTTTGTGTTGTTGTAGTAATCACATACGATTTGGTAGTGATTGGATTTCTAAGAACTACAAACACTATACTAATATCCAAACTTTGTTGATCACAAGAAAAGTGTTCGACAAATGATCTCAACTAGTTTTTTGTGTTATTATCATTGGAGATAGATCTTCACTATAGTAGAGTATTCAATTTGTTGTTTAAAATGGTGTTAATCAACTTGTTGAGTTTTATCATACCATTTACAGCTTTGCGCGTATCTGGACTATTCAATAGTAGGTTCGGTTAGAAGATTTTGGATTCGGGAAATATTTGAAACTTGCTTTCGTGCTATAAATTTTTCTAAATCAAATTTTCAAATAAATTTTTAACTTAGGATCTATTCACCCCTCTAAATCTAGGCTTATCTTCTAACAAGTGGTATCAAGAGCTCCAATTGTTTCCGGTCTTAAGATTTGCTTATTAGATAATGGCTACTGAACCTAAAGGGTCGTATAATATATCACCATTTTTCACTGGAGAAAATTATGGCTATGGGAAAGCTTGTACGTATATCAGTATCAACTCCGTTGATAAGGGTGTATGGGATGTCATCATCAATGGTCCTAACAAAATTACAATAGTCAATGGTGAAGGCGTCATCGTACCAAAACCAGAAGGTAAATGGAATGATAATGATAGAAAGTTGTGGTAACATGATTGAAAAGCACAAAATATTCTCATCTCCGCTTTAGGTGTTGATGAGTATTATCGTGTTTCTCATTGTGAACCCGCTAAAGCTTTGTGGGACGCATTAGAAGTTTCCTGTGAGGGAACTAATGAGCTTAAACAAGTTAGGATCAACATATTAAACCAAGAGTTTTGTCATCTTTTGGAGAATATTACACTATTCACCGACAAGTATGAAAATATGAACCTCTCCATCACATATGAGAAGAGCTCCAACTTGGATAAAAATAAACAAGTATGCCACTAGCTCTTATAAATGAAAAGGAAAGCAATATTTTCATACAATACCATGAGGAGTAGGATACTTACTTATAAAAATGACTTACTTTCGGGACAAATTTAGTGCTATGTTAAGCAATCGTAATTGAACTTATATAGAAGTCATAACTATCTGAGGTCGATAATAATATTTGTGTTAATACATGCTAGAGAAATGATATGTAAATCATTCTCCTAAAGCCATGCCACACAAAAAGAAAAGAGGATGGATCAAGCACAAATGACAAACTTCATAGCACCTAGGACAAACTTATGCATTAATCCAAAGTACCTTAAATGATCCATGATCAATTAGGAGGTAGATTTGAAATGATGAAAGTTCATCAAGTACCAATCCATACATCATGAACAAGATGCACACAAGCCATCAAATTGATCAAGGGGAAAAGAAAGAGATGAAGGAGAAGGGGACAAAAGATATCAACATCCAAATTGGATCAAAGGTTTGATAAAGTCATCATCAAAATCAATCATCCATTTTGGTGGATTAGGGTTTTCACCCCATCAACATCCAAGATCCATTGAGTTTGATGAGATCCATGATCAAAACAACCATGATCCAAGGTCAACAGAAGTCCATCAAGGTTAAAAAAATATAAAAGGAGATAAATGAAATAAAAATGCAACAAAGGTATTTTTAAAATAGAAATGAAGTGAAAAAATTCATAAAGTCCTTCAAAACACCAAATAAATGGCCACTATAAATCTCTGTGTCATCTCTCTAACTCTACTCTTGCATTTATATTCATAGTGACTGAATGCTAGGTTTTTCAATTCATTCGTATTATATATTTTTTTATAGCGATTAATTATTTAAAGCTTAGGTTTTATTGGAATTGGATAACTAGTCAAACTAGTACTATGATTGATAAATTTGAAAACTGATTGAATTTAGGATTCCACATATTGAATCAATTGCGTACATTTCTTGTGACTGCACAACTTGAATCAATTCATATGAATCGTTTCATTGTTATAATCTTAGATATTTGTGAAACAAATTGTGTTAGCTTGATCATATTCAACTGTATAATTTTCATTTTCTCTTCAAAGCTTCTGCTTGCAACTCATTTTTGAAAACACTATGAATTTGGAAAACGACATTTGTATTTTTTAAATTTGGGTCTATTCATCTCATCTATACCATTTTTCTACTTCCATATTCACACCTAACACATATGGCATCAGAGCGGATTATAGGTAACTTATTCCTAAAGATCTAGATATGGATTCTGCAAATCCGGTTTTTAGAGACGGTGGTAGCAACAACAAGCCTATATTGTTTTGGGATGGCACAGAAAATTGTAGGTAACGTATGACGGCTCATATCAAAGCACAAGAAAAAGAAATTTGGGATGGCATAGAAAATTTTCTGTTTGTTTCTACAAGTGTTATCAACGGTGTTGGGACAACAAAGATAAAAAGTTCATGAGTTGAAGATCATAAGAAAAAGGTTCTCTACAATAAGAAAGCAATCAACTTACTCCAAGAAGCTCTAATCATGTATGTATTTCTCTGTGTATCTCAATGCACAACAACGAAAGAAATATGAGATACATTAGTATTCACTCATGAAGGAACCGCTGAAGTAAAAAGATCAAGATTGAACACTTTATGTCAAGAGTATGAATTATTCAGAATGCAGCCCGGAGAATCAAACCTTGACTTGCAGGACTTGATTTCTCTTTGTAAGACTTTTACTAACGATGAAATTAATTTTAAAGTACTTAGATCTTTAACCAGGGAATGGAAACCAAAGATAACAATAATATTTGAAAAGAAGAGTCTATAAACTATGTCATCCGCATACTTATTCGGAAAACTTTAAGAGAATGAAATTGAACTTGGGAGACTAGAAAAGCATGATATTCAAGAGAAGAAATCCAAAGGCATTTCTTTAAAGGTTGACTCAAGGGAAGAATTAGAAGAAGATGCTCCAGATGAAGATGAGAAGTTCACGCTTATTGTAAAAAGGTTAGGTGAGTTTTTCAATAATGATTGATCTTTAAACTTTACAAAAAGAAATAATTTTTTCAGGAAGAAAGAAGCCTCTATGTTAACACGAAATTACACTTGCTTTGAATGTGGAAAGCAAGGACATGTGAAGGCGGATTGTCCAAAACATGCCAAGAAAAGTGGTCATAAAGGAAGAAATGAATCAAAGTCTAAAAAGGCCTATACTGCATGGGATAATAATGAAGTAAGTTCATCATCCGATTCGGAAAGCGATAAAGCGCTAATCTTGCATTGATGACATCACACCATTCTTATGATGAAGAAGATGAAGTTAGTAATGAAAAAATTTCTTATGATAATGATGCACAAGGAGAAATAAATGAGTTACTCAATGAGTGTATAATTCTGTACAAAATAGTGTCAACTCAAAAGAAACAAATTTTATCTCTTGAAGAGAAAGTTGACACTATGAAAAATACTTTGATAAAGAAAAACATAATTATTTTGATAAAGGAAAACAGAATTTTACATGCAAAAAGTGTGATTCACTTTATCTTCAAATTGTCCAATTAAAACGAGTTATTGAAAAATATGAAAAAGGACAAATTGGATTGGAAGGTATTCTTAGTAGACAAAGGTATTCCAATGATAAAAGTGGACTTGATTATTCATAGTTCTATCGGTCAAGTACTAGTAAAACTATCTTTGTAAAGGCAAGTGACCAATACAATAAAGAGAAACTAAATAAAGTGAAAAATGTTCATCATCATCCTAAGAAAATATTTGTTAAGTAAAAAATCTTATGTTCCTAGATATAGAAGTAACTTTATTCCTACATGCTTTTGTTGTGGTATAATAGGCCATACACCTAATGCTTGATATACAAGTAATTTTAGTGTTGCTAGTGGTCATTATGTATGGATCAAGAAAGGAACTAATTATCAAGGACCCAAGGCACGTTGGATACCTAACAAATCTTAGTTTGTTTTGTAGGTTTGCTTAAAGACCACTACAAATTTATGGTATCTTGATAGTTGTTGTTCTAAGCATATGACGGGAGATATAAACAATTTTTTATCTCTAGTTCTAAAGGCCAAGGAATATGTCACTTATAGGGCCAACAACAAAGGAAAAATTCTTGGCATAGGCAAAGTTGGAGCACCACCTTTCACAATTATTGACGATGTGCTTTATGTCGAAGGACTAAAGCACAATCTTCTTAGCATGAGCCAAATTTGTGACAAAGACTTCAAAATCAAGTTTACCGAACATGAATGCTTAATTGAAGATGAAGCCACCCATGAGGTAAAACTTAAGGATAAAAGAATTAATAATATTTTCATAATTTATTTAGGTGATTTATATTTGAAAATAAAGTGTCTTATGGTAAGAAATAATGACTCATGGCTTTGACATAAAAGTTTAACCCATATTCATATGGAACATTTAAATAAAGTAGTCAAACATGATTTTGTCATTGGTTTACATAAGATGAAATTTGTCAAAGATAAATTTTGTGATGCATGTCAAAAAGGAAAGCAAACCAAATAAACTTTCAAGCCAACGAATATGGTAAAAACTACAAGGTAACTTCAATTGTTGTACATGGACTTATTTGGTCCATCAAGAACAAGAAGCTTTCGAGGTAATGTATATGCCTTAGTTATTGTCGGTGATTTTTCTAGATTTTCTTGGACAATATTTTTAATGCAGAAAAACGACGCTTTCAAGGAATTTAAGAAGTCTGTGAAGCAAGTACAAAATGAAAAATAGATAAAGATTTCATAAATTAGAAGTGGCCATGGTGGAGACTTCCAAAATGCATCTATTGAAGATTTTTGTAAGGAATATGGTATCTTTCCTAATTTTTCAGCACCAAGGGCTCCTCAAAAAAATGGAATAGTTAAAAGAAAGAATCAATCTCTAGTTGAACTTACAAGAACCATGTTAAGTGACTCAAATCTACCAAAATATTTTTTGGGCGTATGCGGTAAGCACGACATGTTATATAAGCAACTGAGTTATCATAAGATCAATTTTGAAAATACTCCATATGAAATCTTCAAGGGGAGAAAGCCAAGCATTATTCACTTTCACATTTTTGGATGTAAGTGATTTGTCTTCAACAATGACAAAGACAAACTCGATATGTTTTATGAGAAATTCGACGAAGGTATTTTTCTTAGTTATACTCTCTCTAATAAGGCTTAAGAATTTATAATAAAATAAATTTAAGTATTGAATAATGAATGCATGTATCTTTTGATTAATCTAACCCCTCTAAGGAGGACATAGTTGCACCAAGAGATGTGGATTTATGTTCACTCCCGTATCTATGTTTTGAGTTTGCGGTGTCTCTAAGAAATCAAAAGATTGATCATTTGGTTAGCATGCATGGTGTTTACCATCCTGAATTAGTTATGTTTTTTACACAAATATGAACTATAGTAAGGGAGTAATTAACTCTTGTGTAAAAGTCGTACCCATTGTTTTTTCTATTGTTGAGTTAGGAGAAATGTTGAATATTCTATGGGAAGGATTAAAAATAAAATTGAATAAGGTTGCAAGTTTAGATGTTTATGTGAGAAAGGATTTTTATTATGGCATTGCAAGATTGTCTGAGCATGCATTTCTTCAGAAAAGGAAAAATATAGGTGGTAAACTTCTGACATAGGAATTCTTGGTCTGCTGGAATTTTCTACATTGATGACATGTTGCTTCAATATCTTTTTGGATATGCAATACTTCCAAAACTCTCAAATCACTCCACTATGATGGATACTAAGATTCAATTACTGTATGCAATCAAGAATGGTATCCAGGTAAATTGACATACATGATTCTAGAGCACGTGGTAACTCATAGGGAATATGCTTATGAATTTCCATACGCTTTCTTTTTTCCCAAGATTTTTGCATATAGAGACGTCAACTTTGCAAACGAACATCTGGTTGAAATGGGTGACTATGTGATATCTTTGAAAATGTGCAACAATAAGATGTGAGTGGATTATAATTTCGCAAACAAGAATATAACCTATCGTGATGAAGATATTAATGAACAAGTTGTTCCTCCTCTTCCTCCTCCATCGGTTCAACAACCTGTAGCATAAGAAGGTCCGATAAACCAGATGCTTTATGACTATATGACCTACATAATATATCCATGAACAATCATTTTCCCCATCTTTATCCACAACTGAACATCCTTCCATATCTGGAAAATCTTTCAAGGGAAGAAGAAGACAATAATGATAACATGAACCAAGATTAATATGTTTCTTTGTTATTGTTTTAGATGTTATTGCCATTTCTTATTTCAAACTTTGTTGATGTACTTTAATTTATCATGGGTTGTAATGATTTTCAAACTTTCATATGTACTTGTGTTTCATTATGTTTAATTAAGTGTTATGTTTTGTTATGTGATCAATCTTTATTTTTTTGTTAATGCCTATTATCTATGTTTATTATTTTCACCCATCTTTTCTTTCTTTTTTATTATGTCAAAAGGGAGATAAAGGTGTATGCTTGTTCTTTTATCTCCTTCTTAGGTACCAATATAAATACTCCCAAAGACTTCTAAATATTCATACATAAAGGGGGAGATATCCATCTTATGGGGAGTTTTTCAAGCAATCACAATCATCATAAAGAATTGTTTGTCATCATAAAAAAAGGGATATTGTAAATTCAAGCTTTCAAGATATGAAGATGATTTTGATGAATAAAATCACATTATGCAAAAATAATAAAAGATGTAATTGTTAAAGAATATTAAACATGGATGGATTAAGTGTCAGGAAGTTTTGATCATCTCTGAAGTTTCAAGTTAAGGTATAAATATAGCTTTCATATGTATAGACCTTAGTAATCTATTCATATCAAAACATTCTTTTCACTTCATAAATCATTTAAAATGCATAGTTTTTTAACAAACAAGGATTTTCCTTAGTGGTTGAGTGAACTTGATAAAACAAGGGAAATGCGAAAAATTCAAATAAGAAAATCGATTGCATGGGATGCACAATCAATTGTCATAATCCAAATTTCAAATATTCTTAAAATGTTATAACTAATGCAATCGATTATGGAGACCATGAAATCAATTGTCATTGTTGAATGTTTGAAAAACTCTTATTTCTCATGCATCCTTTCATGGCACTCATTCCTCATAACCTTTCCTGAATTATTGCACTTTATCGTGACTTTTTCTAAGCTTTGTCATGATTCAAAGTGGTTTTATGTGCCATATAAATTGAAATATTTTTTAACAATGAGATTCAACTTTTTTAAATAATTTATCAGGCAACTCATCTTATATGTCAATCATTATTTTCAAGAACTCTGCATAATTTTCATATTCGTTGAAACCAAGTTCTTTAGCACTTAAGTGTTATACTGTGAATTTTTATATTTTAAAGGTAAGAAAATCTTGTTATGATTATTGTTGTAAATCATTGATCTTATTGCACTTAAATTATTATCTCATAATCCAGTGAAAATTACAAAGTGTACTTTGTCTGTAACTTGTTGTCTAGGTTGTTGGAAACAAGTAGTTTGTAAACAGGAAATAGGTTTATTTCTCTTTGTGTTGTAAAATCAAAAGGTGGTGTACCTTGTTGATTTATGTTATAAAGTTGTATAGAGAAGTCAGGTATATGTTTGTGCAAAATTTCTAACAAATAGTGAAAATCTCTCTCAGCGTGTGAGTGGACTAGATGCTCCCTTGGTCTGTAAGGGGGACTAATATTAATTCTACATGTCTCTTTATTTTTGCACTTTAATTTTCTTCCCTAAACATCATAATATCATCATACTCAAATTATAAAATTTTAAATATCAGTAACTTACAAAAATTATCCAAAAATCCATTAAAGTCTAATGCACCCCCTAGACACATTCCATACTTACAATAAGCATAAACATTTTATTATCTCACTTCTTTTTTCCATATCAAATTTTTGTTTAAGAAAAGATCGGAGGGAGAATGATGAAAACAAAATACCTAAAATTGCTTATGTATGCTTTTGAATAAATCTTACTGACGATGTATGACCTTGGTCTGAATCCCCAAACACTCAAGAGTTAAGTATTTAATTTGTAGTCAACCTCTTCGAGCCTAGAAGTTGGTGTTCCTTTTTGTATAAAGATAAACCCTTACGCTTAACTAGGGACAAGGTAGTATTATTTGGTTAGTTTAACCATGCATTCAAATTTCAAGAGAAAACATCCCATCTAAGGTTCAACCACATGCTTTTCTTGGCACACATCGTGAAGTGTCGAAGAAGTCGTGAAAAACCAAAAAAGTTTATAGTGGTTGTTCCTCACCAACCATTAACACATCCATCATAATCATTCAACAAAAAAAAGGAGAAAAGAAAGAAAAAACCCCACAAAGTCGAGAACCTGAAAAAATGACTTAGAAAAAAAATTAGGGCATCCCGGTGGACTAGTAACTCAAAAGAGGTAGTCCATACAAAATTAGGAATAAAAAAAGAAGGGGAAAAATTCAAAATAAGTCACTAAAATCCTTTAAAAAAAAGATTAGGTGACCACCATATCAAGAATCAAAAGGCCACCAAAATTCTAACAAAAACAAAGTTTTGTGACTACCAAACAAAAGTAGGTGACTGCCATCTTAAACAAAAAACCTCATTGGTTCTCAAACCATCACATCTTCACCTTAAAAACCTTCTTGTTAGTTGAATGTGTGTGTCGAATTAACTGAACGTAGGACTGAAGATCATCATAAGGAGAATGGTGTGAGCTAAAATTAAATTTTGAGTCTTATATCATTTTGTTTCAAAAACTATGAACTCAGCTATATTAGAACATTCAAAAGACCTAATTGAAACATGGCTTATTTGGAAGGCATACTATGGAAATGTTGCATTAACCTAACTCCAAATATATTTGCTAATCATTTCTATTGATCGCATAATCTTTCACACTATGAATCTCTAGATCAACATTGTGTTCCGATCATTAACTCATTCACTATACATCATAATATCATATCAATAATGATTTTGATTTCAAAACCTGCATGAGCGTTGCACTAGAATGACTATTTTAAATGAATAATTTTATCTGCAAGTCAGCGCTTAGCATCAAGGAAGTTCCAATAATGAGCAATCAACAGTGAATTTAATTATCCGTAAAGGATCTGATATGGGGAAAATCACCTAAAGACTCTATCAACCCAGGATAAATCACCTAAAGACATTGTTGGTAAAGAAAAAATCCCTCCAAAAATCAGTCAGTCTGGGGAAAATCGTTTTAAGCACAAGTCAATTAGGGACGCACCGCTTTAAGGTTTAAAATATTGGGGCAAGCCATATCAAGGTCATATTATAACAAGTTGCTTCCAAACTCCTTTCGAGTTAAACTTCTTCAAAGACCCAACATATTGGGGGCAAGATGAGCTACAGAGGGGAAAGTCCTATCAAGACCTTCAAGATGCTCAAGTAAACCCTGCGTGCGTCAGTAACTGTTGCATTCAAAATGAGTGTCAGGAGATCATGCTAGCACCACATCCTATAACCTTTAGCTTTTGATAAAACCCCTTTTTCAAAATAATCCTCCCATCCATTACCCACCACATGGGCATATTTGGAAATCCTCGATTCATAAATCATCTCATGCATTAATCATGTCGCTTCACTCTAGCATCATTCTATGCATACCATCGCATTCATCGGGCATATTCCAATAGCACGAATATGACATCATCAAAAATCCTTATAACAAAAGCATGAAAGATCAAACAATAAAAGCCCAATCTTGCTTGACACCTCACTAAAGCCCAATCTTGCATCGATCAATCATCACACTTCATGAATTTCTCAAATCAATATCGCAAAGACGATCATCATGTTGGAACAAGTTTTGTTCTATAACTATCCTTATGTTTTAATGATAACAAAGTGTGGAGAACAATTTTGTCCTCTGACTATTTTTGTTAAGCGCCAGGATAAAAGAAAACAAATTTAGACTTTTAAGAAGTCAATTTTGAATGCAGACAAAGTGTGAAGAAAACTGATAGCAAATTCTAAAGTGAAGACACGCTCTGAACAAAAAGGAAAAATACAAAGGCATGTTTAAAGCAAAGTCAAAGCTTCATGATTATCAAAGTCAACATTCCTGCAAGTAATTATTCAAAACGATTCTGACAAAAGACTCTAATAGGTCAAGCCTCTAAACTCTACTCAAGCTTCATCAAATCATATTAGAAGCTTATGACTAGAAGTCAATGAACAAAGGAAAATATTCTCTTAACAATCTAAGCATATGAATAAACTAGTAAATGCTTTTGCGTTTCTTGTTCATAATTACAATGGGCTCTGATACTTTCAAGCCTCATTCTGAATAGACTTTGTAGTCTACATCATCTAGGATCTGGACTCCAATCATGTTTTACTTCATCTCTTATATGAAGCCTCTGATTATGAAGAGAAATATATTCAAGGAAAGTACAATTAAAAATGGATATTCTTAAAAGGATAGACATACCATATCTTCAAGGACTGTACTATGTACTAAAAGTATCTTCTCACATCCCATCATCACCAACTATCTGCTGCAAGCACCACCCACTTGTTTCATATGAAGTGACCTTCGTATAACAAATACTTTGAGGGAAATTCCAATTCTACCCTCCAACGAATCTATTTCTCTTCTACATGTTTAGAGGAAGAATAATAGAGAAAGTGTGTGAGACTTCGCCTACACCAAAGCGATAACACCATCAAAAATCCAAAGAGAGAAACACTTAAAGCTTTCATTGTATATCATTTTAAGTGTATTCGTTTGATCTTCATTTTGTATGTTATCTTCTTTTTTGAGAAGCACTCTTGTAAACACAACATTATATTCTTAATCTCGGGTTAAGTCCTTGAGTGACTAGTGTTAGTCTGAATACTCAATAAGTCTTAGACAATATGTCTTTGAGTTGATTTCCTTGAGATACTAGGGTATACTCAGAATTTCTAAAGAAGACATTGACGATTAGTCTTTATGATTGTAATCAACTTGATTACTGGATTAAGCCATTTTTAAAGGAAAAATCACTCAGGTGGGTAGGCTGGATGTAGCTTTGTTAACAGCAAATCATGACAAAAATATGTGTGTTTATATCTTTATCGTTATTGTTTGATACATTTGGTGGCAAAAAGTTATATATAGAGAAACCCAATTCAAACCCCATTTTCTTGTGTTTCTTGCACCTTAAATTGGTATAAGAGCCCCATTCTGGTATTGACTTGTTGTGTCAAACACTTAACCGTGTCAGAAAAAGATCCATTCTCTTGAAACACAAATGGCTCGTTCTTACTAATGATAAAGATTTTCCTTTTGGAATCTTCCAAGTTTCTTTCTTGTTAAAGATGCAGATTTATGGGATATGGTTTCAAATGGATACATACTTCCTTTGGATGCTAACAATGAAAGGCTTGAAAGAATTCAAATGAATAAGCAACAAAGAAATTACTCATGAAGCGAATATGCACATGGAGAAAGTTAAAGCTTCAGAATCATTCAAGGATGATGTTGTCATATTCGAAAGAGGATGAGGCTATAAAGAAAGATATGTTTGTGTATTAAAAGATCATAACTCCTCAAGGAAAAAATAAAGAATATGAAGATGATTCTCAAGATAAACTTGCATCTAAAAAGGAACAAGCTTATATGGCGCTTAAGGCCAGCACCTTCAGAAGACCAGGATCTGATTCTAAATCAGATTCAAACTATATTTAGGTATTATATAAACTCACTCTTTCTGAATTCAATCTTTATCTAGGTGATATTCTTAAAAAGAGTCAGAAGCTTCAGTAAAGATGGAAGAATCTAGAACAAATTCAAGTAGTTTTTTCTTAAAGATCATAGTGAAATTATGAAAGAAAACTCTATTTTGAAATTTAAAGTCAGCATACTAGAATTTGAGAACTCTGTTCTTAAAAGCAAGAGTGAAAATTTCAGAAAAGAAATATTTTTATAAGCTCCTATGATCTTTGAATGTGTTCCTAAAATTTATGAAGTTTCTTTTCAAGAATTTCTTACTAAAAACACAGATAGAAGAAAAATTGCTTTAATGGTCTATGGAATCAATGGTAAAGGGAAAAGAATGTGAAAAATCCAAGAGCTATGCATTTCTATCCTATCTTTGGTCACTCTCATTATTTATATTCTGCTCATAAACCCTGGGTTGATAAAACTTATGGGAAGACTAATCTCATAGGACCCAAAAAGATATGAGTTCCAAAAGATGAAATTATTTTTGTTGCAGACACTCTAAACAGCAAATATGAGGTGTCAATCACGGTGTTTGGATATTGGATACACTCTACACTTAAAGAGAAGAAGGCATATGTTCCAAAATTTGGAACTTTAGCCAAGTGGCTCTGAATGAGATCAGAGTGGGGAAAATCATTAATATAAGGACTATTAGTAATGACTTTCTCCCCTATACTAATGATGTATGTGTTTTATGCATAACACTAACAAGTTTGTTTCTAAAACACAAAATTGTATCATGTTAGAATACTCTCAACACTCAAAAGGCTACATAGTATATAACACTGAAATAAGAATTGTTGAGGAATCAATTCATGTTAAGTTTGATGATAAACTTGACTATGATAAGTCAAATCTAGTTGTATAGTTTGCAAATTTAGAGGAAAACTTCTCAGACTGTGAAGGAAATGAATCTTATTTAGAAATTTATCTAAGTCAGAATCCCTCTTGAAATTCATGTCAACTGACTTCTGGATTTAAAGTAATCAATTGTATGTTTATGGCTCTATAGTAAGACAATTGTCAGACAATAAACCATATGAATGTTTGAAGAAATATTCTATACTCAGATTCTCAAATCCTCTAGACTAGAAGGTTATTAATAGAATAAGAGTAACATTCCTTTTCCCTATGATAATTCTTCTGCTTTGTGTTTACCTAAGAATCATATTATGCATCCGGAGTGCTAACCATACTAAGACAAACATCATGTCATCAAAAAATTGTTCATAAGGGTATTTTAAAATTGATTGGTATAAACCTTCAATGGACTGATATCTTCTCAAAAACCCTTGCTAATAATAAGAATCTTTTCCTTTAAGAACTTAAAAGAAAATTTCTCTTGAATGAATGATGAAATCTCAAAATTTGTAGCATCAGAATGACTAAACCTAATTCTAAGTTATTTTCCCCCTAAACCAGCCAACTCTCTATGTGAGTAGGTTGTCTTGGTCAGAAGATTCTAAGTCACAAATCCTCTAGGATTTTTCTGTCTTCTGATGTTTGATTTTTTTTGGTTAATTTCAAGTACTTTTGTTATGGCTAAGATTTGTGATAAGTTATCCCACTATCCATATAAGCTGCCAAAAACGCTTGAGATACCTCTGGGTAATTATTATTTTCTTGGATAAAATGAAATCTTGCTCTACCACCCTCTATGTCATTAATTAGTTAGAATAGAAATGGTCATCCCTATCAAATCATGTCGTGTTATACATTTCTTTTCAGTTTTCATAGTGACGCTTAGGCTCTCTCTCATTTCTCTCTAATCTTTGATTCAGTCAAAACTTCTTCAATTCCATTCCTCCACCTCCATATAAACCGTGTCACTTTTATTTCCTTTTCATACTCCCTCTTTCTATTCTTTCACTCTGATATCCTTCAACTCCTTTCTTCTTAATGGCTTTTTCTTGTAAAACATTCAAAGGAATGAAACCAAGCTTGTTACTACCCTTGAACAAGTGGTTAATTTTGAAGAGTTAAAAGCCTTGGGTTCTAATAACACTAAAATTTACCGTATTTTCGACTCTGATTTCACATGCATTCTAGTTGTTTTATTATCATTTTGTTGTGTTATTACTATGTTTTTCTTTGTTTTCAGGTTTTTACCTTAATCGGAGCCCCGATCGAGAAAAGGAGCGAAAAAAAGCCAAAAACCCTAAAATTCAGCATTTTGTACTTGTGGCCTACCCCATGGCTGGCGCCATAGACCCTGCCATGACGTGTCCAAGCTCAACTTCCCTCAACTTCCATGTTCCCCACTATTTCCACTAAGGCGCCTCATTTTGTGCTTGTGGCGGGCGCCATGGCCTTGTGGCGGGCGCCACAAGAGGAAAGTTTTTCCCTCCCATTTTCAAGTTGAAGGGCATCCTTGTCATTTCCATCTTTTTACTTGCTTATAAATAGAAACTCGAAATCACTTTTACAATCATCCAAACTTAGAGCAGAGGCAAACTCAGAGCAACTTTGTTTCACTTAGGCATATATTCAGTATTATAAAGTGGTAACAGCTTCGCATTGGAGTGTTACCACAATTGTGTAATCGAGTCTGTGATAGAGTTTGTAATCGAGTTTGGAGCACTTTGGAAGGAAGTTAATCCTGCCGCCATTTTTATTTCCGCTTTGCAATTTATTCAACCCTCCGATTGGAGCAGGTTTTTATTACTTGTCTTTATCTTATTTATTTTCCCGCACTCGCTTTACTTTATTTATTTTCCCGCACTCGCTTTACTTTATTTATTTCCCGCACTCGCTTTACTTTATTTATTTCTCGCACTCGCTTTACTTTATTTATTTCCCGCACTCGCTTTACTTTATTTATTTCTCGCACTCGCTTTACTTTTATTTATTTCCTCGCACTCACACTACTTTTATTTACTTTCCGCACTCGCACTACTTTTATTTACTTTCCGCACTCGCACTACTTTTATTTAAATTAATGCACTTTTACTTTACCATGTCTAACTAAATTTATAAGGTTAGAATGTAAGGATCGTAATTGAACCGATAATCCGTACAATTGTTCGTAGAAGCACTTAAGGGCTATTTTAACTTTCAACTTAAGTTTTCCCGCACTTCAATTCTGTTGGGTAAGATCGAAAGTCGTCCAACGTCTTTTTAAACTTAATCATTTTTAACTATTTCAAAAACAGCGAAAGGGCTTTGTTTAGTTCATTAGGAGATTTTAACATTAAGAAGAAAAGAGATTTTAAAACTATTTTCGGACGCGTTTATAAGTTTAGAGTCTGGTTCGTAAGAACCTCTTTTGGTTAAGAAATCCAGGTTATAATACTTTTCAACTTAGTCAAGATACTATATTTCTTAAAAATAGGTTTACTACCCTAACGCAATGCGCGTCTTTTTATAAGTGACAATAAGAGGGTTTGATTAGGGAGTACAACTCGGTTCTGAATACGTGAAAGCGACAGTTCCTGTTAAATTAGTTCTTTTCAAAGTAGGAAACACTGCCCATAAGTAGCTCTATTAGCAAGTACTTGGATTATTAATTGATTACATGAATTACATTCGACCATGTCTTTATTAATTAAATTTATTTTAAAACTTTACTTTTCATTGCACACCAAAAAAAAAACACCTATTTTGATTGCCTTTGATAAACACCATAACAATAGATAACGATAGATTGACACTTGGTCTCTGTGGATTCGACAATCTTTTATATTACTCTGACGCGTTCGTATACTTGCGAAACACCGCATCAAGTTTTTGGCGCCGTTGCCGAGGAACAATTTCGTCAAATTTCATTTTCCTGTTGTTATATCGTTTAGACTTAGGCTATTTCTCGCCGGTCAATGCGAAGAACTCGCAGCACCAGAAGTTTAAGCTTAGTATACCCTCTGGCGGAACCTGAACGTTACGCTCGCGCACGTTTATTCTTTCATAGAATTAAGAGAGCTATGGTCGAAGATCAAAACCAAAGACCTCTTAAGGACTTCTCTCAACCATCTAACGAAGAACCTAGTTCTAGTATAGTAAACCAACCATCCTAGCTAATAATTTTGAACTTAAAGCATCCCTGTTGCAACTAGTGCAACAGAGACAATTTGCGGGTCTCGCTACTGAGAACCCAAACCAACATTTAAAAATATTTCTTCAATTAGCAGACACTTTTAAAACCAATGGAGCTTCTCATGGGGCAATACGTTTAAGATTATTTCCTTTTTCCCTCAGAGATAAAGCCCTATCATGGTTAGATTCCCTTCCACCCAATTCCATTACGACTTGGGATAACCTTAGAAGAGTTTTTCTTGCTAGATATTTTCCCCCGAGTAAGACCGCTGTTCTTCGAAACCATATAACTAGATTTAACCAAAACCAAGGAGAATCGTTGTTCAAAGCTTGGGAAAGATATAAAGAGTTGTTACGAGCATGCCCACATCATGGTTTAGAAAATTGGTTAATCATTCAAACCTTCTATAATGGACTTCATTACAACACAAAGATGACCATCGACGCTGCCGCAGGCGGTGCTCTGATGAACAAACCTTATCCTAAAGCTAGTGCCCTCATCGAAGATATGGCTCAAAACCATCAATCATGGGGAGTCGAACGAGCGACAGTTGAGAAGAAGGAAGCTCAAGGAGGAGTGCATGAACTAAGCTCTATAGACATGATGCAAGCTAAAATGGACGCATTAGCCCTTAAGGTCGAGCATATGTGCATAAACCCGAATACTGTAGCCGCAGTTTCGTCGGATTATGAGATATGTGGAACCAAAGGACACCAATCTGCAGAATGTATTCTATTAAACGAAACCCACTCTGAGCAAGTGAACTACACCCAAGGGAACCCATACTCGAATACCTATAACCCTGGATGGAGGAATCACCCGAACTTCTCCTATAAAAACAATAATCCTATCCAAAATAATGCACCTCCGAGACCTAGTTATCAAGCCCCTAGATCAAATCAACCTATGCAACCTGTGCCACCAAAGCCGAGCCTTGAGAAAATTATGGAAAATTTTATCACCGCTCAAACCCAACAAAACAAGGAGTTCATGAATCAAAACATTCATGTTAACGAATTGATTACTCAGTTAGGAACCAAGGTTGACCAAATAGTTACTCATACCAAGATGCTTGAAACCCAGATCTCTCAGGTAGCTTTAAACCAAGCCCCTCAGACTACACCTGGAGGATAATTCCCTGGACAACCTCAACAAAATCCGAGAGGACAAGCCAATGCCATTACCCTACAAAGTGGGAACGCTTATGATGAGCCACCAAACCCTAGATTGAGTGAACCCGAAACTTCTAAGGAATGTACCAAACCCCTGGACGAAGTAAAGGAACCATAGAAATCTGAAAACCAGGAAGGTCGAGAGAAAGGAGAAGAACCTAAAGATAAAACTTACGTACCACCCCCGCCATATAAACCACCTATACCATATCCACAAAGACTCAAACAAACCCAGATAAATAAACAGTATCAAAAATTTATTAAAGTTATAGAAAAGCTTCATGTAGAAATCCCTTTCACAGAAGCCATCACCCAAATACCTTCTTATGTAAAGTTTCTCAAAGACATCCTTACCAACAACCGTAGACTTGACGATCCGAAGCCTTTGGAATGTAATGTTATTTCCGAGGATAAATTAGCAAAGAAAGATAAAGATCCTGGAAATTTCTCCATTCCTTGCCTTCTGGGTAACCATGTCATCGAAAAAGCTTTTCTAGACTTAGGAGCTAGTGTGAGCCTAATGCCTTTAGCAGTTTGTAAGAGGTTAAACTTAGGAGAATTACAGCCCACTAAGATGTCACTTCAGTTATCCGATAGATCTGTTAAATATCCGATAGGCATTTTAGAAGATGTCCCTGTTAGGATAGGTCAGTTATTTATCCCTACTGATTTTGTTGTCATGGACATCAAAGAGGACAATGATATACCAATCCTTCTAGGTAGACCATTCTTATCGACTGCAGGAGTCATAATAGATGTCAAGAAAGGAAAGTTGACATTTGAGGTAGGTGACGAGAAAATAGAATTTATACTTTCGAAATTTCTTATGGCACCTGTGATGGGAGACTCGTGTTATGCCTTAGATATCATTGATGAATGTGTTAAAGAATTAGAACAAAAAGAAATTATAAAAACAATTAAGTTACCATCAACTCTCATAAGGGAAGATGATGACTTTAAGAAACCCTACATCGATGATAACCTTTACGAATGTTTATCCCTTACCCCAGATCCTATGCCGTGCCCTAAGAAACCAACCTTAGAACTTAAGAAACTGCCTAAGAACCTGAGATATGAGTTCCTCGATGAAAAGATGAACCGTCCAGTTATAGTTAGTGCTACCTTGAGCCAAGAGGAAACGAACCAACTTTTAGACGTTTTACGAAGATATCCCTCAGTCTTAGGATATAATATCTCTGACCTGAAAGGTATAAGCCCATCTGTATGCATGCATCAGATTTCGCTCGAAGAAGATTCAAAACCCTTTAGGGAACATCAGAGAAAAATAAACCCTATAATGAGTGATGTTGTTAAGAAGGAAGTTCTTAAGTTACTTGAGGCAGGTATCATCTACCAGATCTCGGATAGTAAGTGGGTGAGCCCTGTGCATGTAGTACCTAAAAAGGGAGGCATCACAGTCGTGCAAAACGATAAAGGCGAACATGTAGCAAAACATTTAGAAGGAGGATGGCGGATGTGTATAGATTCTAGAAAATTAAATAAAGCAACTAGGAAGGATCATTTCCCTTTACCATTTATAGACCAGATGTTGGAGCGTCTAGCCAGACACTTTTACTTCTGTTATCTAGATGGATACTTTGGATTCTTCCAAATACCTATCCACCCCGAAGATCAAGAAAAAACTACCTTTACATGCCCTTATGGAACTTTTGCCTACAGACGAATGCCGTTCAGCCTCTGTAATGCCCCAGCTATTTTCCAACGCTGCATGATGTCAATCTTTGCAGATTACCTAGATGGTATCATGGAAGTGTTTATGGATGATTTCTCGGTTTGCGGATTTGATTTCCACAATTGTCTTTCTAACCTTGAGAAAATCTTGGAGAGATGCGTGAAGGTGAACCTCGTGCTAAACTGGGAAAAATGTCATTTCATGGTGACCGAAGGAATAGTTTTAGGACATATAGTTTCCTAAAAGGGTATAGAGGTAGATAAAGCTAAAATAGAAGTTATAGAAAACCTAAAACCCCTTAAAACCATCAGAGAAGTCCGAAGCTTTCTTGGACACGCTGGATTCTACCGGCGTTTTATTAAGGACTTCTCCAAAATAACTAAACCTTTAACTGGACTTTTAATGAAAGATGCTGAATTCATTTTTGATGAAAAATGTAATGACGCATTTAATCTTTTAAAACAAGCATTAGTATCAGCACCCATTATGAAACCACCTGCTTGGTCAGAACCTTTTGAGATAATGTGTGATGCTAGTGATTATGCAGTGGGAGCCGTTCTAGGACAAAGGAAAGATAAAAAATTACATGCCATTTATTATGCCAGTAGAACCCTAGATGCTGCCCAACTTAACTACGCAACAACTGAAAAAGAATTACTCGCTGTAGTTTTCGCTATAGTAGGAGCAAAAATTATAGTTTACACCGATCATGCTGCCATTCGTTACCTATTAAGTAAAAAAGATGCCAAACCCAGGTTACTCCGATGGATTCTATTACTACAAGAGTTTGATTTATACATAAGAGACAAAAAAGGCACTGAAAACGTAGTAGCCGATCACCTTTCTAGGCTAGAACATCTAAAACCAGAACTAGTACCCATAAATGATGATTTCGCCTATGATAGACTGATCGCTAGAGTAGAAACCATTGAAGATAATAACCTAGATCCTTATGAGCACCCTCAAAATTCCTTAGCAATAAGTAACGTACCCTGGTATGCAGATTTCGTTAATTACCTAGCTGCTGATATAGTACCCCCTGATCTTGACTACCACCGCAAGAAGAATTTCTTCCACGATGTGAGAAACTTCTATTGGGACGAACCGCTCCTTTTCAAAAGGGGTAAAGATGGCATTTTTCGCCGTTGCGTTCCAGAAGAAGAGGTAAATAATATTATCGAGCATTGTCATTCTGCACCTTATGGAGGACATGCGAGCACATCTAAGACATACGCCAAGATTCTTCAAGCTGGCCTATTCTGGCCTACCATGTGGCGAGATGTCTATGCTTGCATTGTCAAATGTGATAGATGCCAACGCACTGGAAACATTTCAAGACGTGATGAAATGCCTCTAAGAAACACTCAGGAAGTAGAACTCTTTGACGTATGGGGTATAAATTACATGGGACCTTTTCCACCATCCTTAGGAAACATGTATATTTTAGTAGCTGTAGACTATGTGTCTAAGTGGATTGAAGCTATAGCTACACCCACAAACGACACTAGGATAGTAATCAAATTATTTAAGAACTATATATTCCCTAGATTTGGAACACCACGTTTAGTCATAAGCGATGGAGGATCACACTTTATATCGAGAATATTTGACAAACTTTTAAGAAAATATGGAGTTAGGCATAGAATAGCAACACCATACCATCCACAAACTAGTGGCCAAGTAGAAGTATCTAATAGGGAGATAAAACAAATCCTAGAGAAAACTGTTTCTATTTCTAGGAGAGACTGGTCTCAGAAGCTTCAAGAAGCATTATGGGCCTATAGAACCGCTTTCAAAACCCCTATAGGAACTACTCCTTATCAACTAGTTTATGGAAAATCCTGTCACTTACCGTTCGAATTAGAGCATAAGGCCTATTGGGCCATTAAAACTTTGAATTTAGACTACCTAGCCGTTGGAGAAAAGCGTACCCTAGACATTCATAAATTAAAAGAACTTAGGCAATCGGCCTACGAGAATGCAAAAATATATAAAGAGAGGACAAAAGCCTATCACGATAAAAGAATAGTAAAGAAAAATTTCAATATAGGCGATCCTGTTCTCTTTTTCAACTCTAGGTTACGACTTTTCCCTAGAAAGCTACGTTCAAGATGGACTGGTCCTTTCGAAGTATCCAAGATTCTGAGATCCGGAGTCGTAGAAATCAAGAACGATACCTGTAGTCCATTCATTGTAAATGGACAAAGACTGAAGCTCTACAAAGGAGGAGACATTCCAGCATACTACTCAAGCCACACCCTGATTGATCCACCGATTCCTACTACTATAGGTGTATAAATTCTAATCATCAAGCTATTGACGTTAAACAAGCGTTGCGTGGGAGGCAACCCATGGTTTTTCTTTCATTTTACTTTTTCGCATTTATTTATTTTTATTTTTATTTTTTCTTATCATATTTTACATTGAGACTAAGATTTGAATGGTTTGTATTTTCAGGATCACTTTCTTAACTTTTATAGGATCAGGATTTCGATGACATGCACGTGGCCTATAGAGATAATGCTCAGAGAGAGCACTACATCACTCTGTATCAGCGCCCTATGGCACCCACACGTTATCCCGATCAGCACTGTATGGAGGCACTGGGTATCGAGCCGAGTATCCGATTCCTTAGCCACCAGCTTCACTGGGACGAGTTTGCTGATGACTTGAGTAACATCTACAGGAACCTGACTTTGGAATTCCTGAGTTCATTCGACTATGACCCATATTCTGGACCAGATGGGTATGCTGCTTTCAGGCTTTTCGGAGTTGAGTACTCCTTCAGCCAGAAAGAGTTCGGCGACTTATTGGGTTTCCAGACCACTGCTGATGCTATCCCGGAGACACCTATGGGATATTTCCTGGGTAAGGAGGTTGAGAAGTTTTGGAGTGATATATCAGGTGGCGGAAGCCAGGATCCATCTATGCAGCTGTCTCATGCCATACATAACCCCGCCTTCAGATACTTTCAGATGATATTAACACATTCCTTCCTGGGAAGACCGGATGCAGAGACACTACTGAGTGAAGAGGAGATCTTCCTATTATTTTGTGCATCCCAGTCTCGCCCAGTAGCATGTGGGAACTTCTTGTTATACAGTCTCAGCGGTATCTCCAGATCTACCGAAGGAGTCATCCATGTGGACGGAATCATCACGCAGATTGCAGTCGCTTTAGGTCTGTCTCGCAAGCTGTTACATCTTCGGACCTACTGTGGGTACACTACCATAGACATAGACTTCTGTTTGACCAGAGGGTTGATGAGGAGAGCCTCTTTCCACCCATGTCAGGTCCGATTGCTAGTCGACAGCGAGGCTATCCACTATTTCACACTGCCAGATCCTATGATGACCAGTGTGCATGATCCAGCGAATTGGAGTTATGCTCTTGAGGGCCAGGGAGAGACCGTCGAGGAGTCGAGATCACCACCCATTGCGGAATACATGCCTACACCACCATCTCCCAGAATCATTGTTTTCTCTAATAATCTTTCATTGCAGACACCCGACATCCGCACTCAGATTGCTGAGTGTCGTAGAGAGATCGCATCGCTTAGACAGGAGGTGGCTGACCTCACTTTACAGATGGGAGTGTCTGATCTCACCCATGCTACTGAAGCCGACTGTCTATATCAGGAGATCGCAGAGCTCAAGCAGGAGGTATCCATGCTCCGTGGTTCCTCTCAGGAAGATGACATCCCCACTATATGATCTCACCATTTCATCTTATTTTATCTTTTTTTTTTATATTTCTCGTATTTACATAACTCATCTTATTTTATCGCATTTGGAATATTATATAAACTACATCTATACATTGATATTTCTACTTTTATCTATATATGTCTTATTTTTCGTTTTATTTGCATTTTATTTTTTCAGTTATTTATTTATTTATTAGTCTAATATTTAATTTTTTGTTTCAGTTTCATTTTTCTTTTTGTTTTTACCTTTATAAAATTATGCAAGTCAATGATGCTAGGAAAATCACAAAACAAATGCTATTCGGACCCCTCAAAGCCAAAAGACAAGAGAAGCCCAAGCCAAAGGACCAAAATCCGGCCCAGCCAGATTTTGCCTTGTGGCGCCCGCCATAGACCCTGTGGCGCCCGCCACAGGGTCTGTAAAAGGTCGGGGAAGAACCCCTTCACCATTTTTGCAACTTACAACCTTCCAAACCCATTTTTTCACCTTGGAAAAACATCCTTGAACCCACAAAAATCTCATACTTTTCTAACCACCACACCGTGCAAATCACTTTTCCGATTTCCATTTTCATTTTCATCCGTCGGATTTCGTAAAAATCCAACCTTTTCACAAACCACTTTATCTTCTTCATCACTTCTCAAGAGCTTTCAAATGGAGTTTAACGGATTCATTCTTCGAGGAGGGAAACTGGGGGATAGACAAAGAAAAATTATTGAACGGTTGCAAAATCAGGAAATCCTCCCGACAAGGTATGTTTACGAAAACTGTCTCTACACTTTAGGTATCTATCATAGCATATTTCATTTATTAGATAATTTAGGTTTTCATAATTTCTTTTCCAATAAAGAACCTACCTATGAGCGGTTGACAATTAAATTTTTGAGTTCCTTAATTTATATTGTCAACCCTAACACTGCTAGCACAATTGGTACTGTCAAATTTAGAATGTTTGCTGTTGAATACCAATTCAATACCGACGAACTAGCCAGCTTGTTAGGAATCCCTCATGGGGACGGTGCTATTTGTGAGGCCCCTTTGGATTCGGAGTGGTCAGTTGAGGTATTTTCCTTCTGGGAGCGTTTATCAAACACTTCCATAAACTCTTTTGAAGGAGTTCTTGCCTCAAATATCCATAACCCGACCATCAGAGTTTTTCGATATCTGTTGGCATGCACTATTTTTGGCCGGGAGAATCCAAATAAGGTTAATGCTAGAGAGCTTCTATTTTTACAAGGAAGCCTCACAAATAGACGTATTAATTCGGTCCCGTTCATGCTTGCTCATATGACTTTAACTTTGAATAAAGCGAGACCGATTTCTTTTGGTGGATTGATTACATCTATTGCTCGGGCGCTTAACCTGAACCTAAAATTTTTGAGAGACATGAAATTGTGCCGCTCGAGGAGAGAAGGAGGCTATATGCTTATGGTTCATGGTGTAGCCATCTCATCTGTTGTTTTACCGTGCACTAGACGTACAGATGTACGAGATGAAAGGAATTAGACCTACGCTTTAGATGCTCCACATGTTTTGGGTCCTCTTCCTCCTAACATTCCTGATGAGGTGGAACATGACACTGATGATGAATATGATCGGAGAGAGAGATCTCCCGTACCCCATGTGTCCCCCATCATCCTTCACCACCACACACTGCACCATCTTCTTCTTCTTCTGCAGGTACCACTCCTGGCTTCTATATTACAGAGGAGATGTGGCATGACCACATGGCTAGAGAGCAAAGGCGTGATGACCTACTCTCTACCATCCAACAACAAATGGCGGATAACATGTGCTTCATGCAAGAGTTGCAGCGGAGGACAGACAGGTCCTACGACACTGTTCTACAGTCCCTGCAAACGATCACAGATACACAAGCCCGTCAGCAACACTACCACCAGAGAGACATGGCACTCATTGAAGCCACTCAAGGTTCCATTATAGGTAACCTTCGAGAGGTGAGGACCGCTTAGAATGCCCTGCAGGCGAGGATGGATCAGAGAGACCGTCGTCGTACCCGATCCCGTCGTCCACCTCAGGATGGCGAGGGCACTAGTGGTCAGCAATAGGTTATCAGGTAACTCTTCCCTTATCTTATTTCGAAACATTGGGGACAATGTTCGATTTAAGTGTGCGAGGAGACTCTATCGTCTTTTCTTTATTACCTTTCTCGTTTTTCCTTTATCATTTTTTCTTTGCTATTTTTAGATAGTTTATTTATTGTTATTTCCTTTTAGTTGTTTATTTTGCTTTTTAGTATAATGCATGAGTTTGACGAGTCACCAAATATAGTAGATCTTTAGTACAATCCTACCTCCCCATACCTTTAGCCCCACCGAAATTTTTTTTGCAAAAGAAAATAGTGTTATTCCGAAAGTTTTCAGGTTTTAAAGACATGTTTTGAGTAAGGATGCGGTGACTTGGGAGAACTTTGCGAAACATCGATATCTGTTTTAGCACCATAAGCTTCGTAAATATAGGAATCATTCCCGAAACCCCATATACCATGGCCTTAATCATCATTTCCGTATAAGTCCTTAGTAGTTTATCTCAGCAGTCAGTTCCGGCCTACGCATCCTCTACGTAGGGGGCCGATGCAAATAAGTGAATGATCCAGAAAAACAAAAAAATAAAAGAAAGCAAAAAGGCAACTCCGGTATAGGTGACCCTCACAAAGTCATTTAAACGAAAGAATTGTAAAAAATTGCTACAAAAAGAAAAAAAAAGAAAAAGAAAAACTTACCCACTGCTAGTTGGTTCAGAGGTATCTGGCACTGAACTCGGTAGGACGGATTACGATCCGATCCCTCACAACTACAGTTGGGTCCAATAAAAGGGTTTACACATATTTATGTGCCAGAAACCCCATGCTCAGATCATAATCACTAACATGCCACTCTACTACGAAGCATGTACGGATAACGGGCTTAATGTGATTGCGCCTGAATGAAAAGGACACAAAAAGAGATGAAGAGGCAGGCCTAGGTATTATGGGATAATATGGGTTGGTTAATATAGGAATGAAGTTTATGTCCGTATTTGCGGATTAGTGTCATCATGATACCCTTAGTTCACTCAGTTAGTACCTATCACTGCATCCCGACTTGAACTTAGAATTGCTACCTGAAGCACTCGTTTACACAAATTTTCTTTTATGAGTTTTTTTAATGTTTTGCTTGAGGACAAGCAAAGGTTTAAGTGTGGGAGAGTTTGATAACACTGAAATTTACCGTATTTTCGACTCTGATTTCACATGCATTCTAGTTGTTTTATTATCATTTTGTTGTGTTATTGCTATGTTTTTATTTGTTTTCAGGTTTTTACCTTAATCGGAGCCCCGATCGAGAAAAGGAGCGAAAAAGAGCCAAAAACCCTAAAATTCAGCATTTTGTACTTGTGGCCTACCCCATGGCTGGCGCCATAGACCCTGCCATGACGTGTCCAAGCTCAAGTTCCCTCAACTTCCATCTTCACCATTATTTCCACTAAGGCGCCTCATTTTGTCCTTGTGGCGGGCGCCATGGCCTTGTGGCGGGCGCCACAAGAGGAAAGTTTTTCCCTCCCATTTTCAAGTTGAAGGCATCCTTGTCATTTCCATCTTTTTACTTGCTTATAAATAGAAACTCGAAATCACTTTTACAATCATCCAAACTTAGAGAAGAGGCAAACTCAGAGCAACTTTGTTTCACTTAGGCATATATTCAGTATTATAAAGTGGTAACCGCTTCGCATTGGAGTGTTACCACAATTGTGTAATCGAGTCTGTGATAGAGTCTATAATCGAGTTTGGAGCACTTTGGAAGGAAGTTAATCCTGCCGCCATTTTCATTTCCGCTTTGCAATTTATTCAACCCTCCGATTGGAGCAGGTTTTTATTACTTGTCTTTATCTTATTTATTTTCCCGCACTCGCTTTACTTTATTTATTTTCCCGCACTCGCTTTACTTTAGTTATTTCCCGCATTCGCTTTACTTTATTTATTTCTCGCACTCGCTTTACTTTATTTATTTCCCGCACTCGCTTTACTTTATTTATTTCTCGCACTCGCTTTACTTTTATTTATTTCCTCGCACTACTTTTATTTACTTTCCGCACTCGCACTACTTTTATTTACTTTCCGCACTCGCACTACTTTTATTTAAATTAATGCACTTTTACTTTACCATGTCTAACTAAACTTATAAGGTTAGAATGTAAGGATCGTAATTGAACCGATAATCCGTACAATTGTTCGTAGAAGCACTTAAGGGTTATTTTAACTTTCAACTTAAGTTTTCCCGCACTTCAATTCCGTTGGGTAAGATCGAAAGCCGTCCAACGTCTTTTTAAACTTAATCGTTTTTAACTATTTCAAAAACAGCGAAAGCGCTTTGTTTAGTTCATTAGGAGATTTTAACATTAAGAAGAAAAGAGATTTTAAAACTATTTTCGGACGCGTTTATAAGTTTAGAGTCTGGTTCGTAAGAACCTCTTTTGGTTAAGAAATCCAGGTTATAATACTTTTCAACTTAGTCAAGATACTATATTTCTTAAAAATAGGTTTACTACCCTAACGCAATGCGCGTCTTTTGATAAGTGACAATAAGAGGGTTTGATTAGGGAGTACAACTCGGTTCTGAATACGCGAAAGCGACAGTTCCTGTTAAATTAGTTCTTTTCAAAGTAGGAAACACTGCCCATAAGTAGCTATATTAGCAAGTACTTGGATTATTAATTGATTACGTGAATTACATTCGACCCTGTCTTTATTAATTAAATTTATTTTAATACTTTACTTTTCATTGCACACCCCAAAAAAACACCTATTTTAATTGCCTTTGATAAACACCATAACAATAGATAACGATAGATTGACAATAAAAACACCTATTTTGATTGCCTTCCAACATACATAGTCTTGTTGCCTCCCAATGTTGGAGAAACTACTTTGAGATGCTCCATGGACCAGTATTTCCCATCCTTGTCAAAAATGTTTAGGTGAATGTTTCGATTCATTTTATTGATGAAAATGATCAAGTAATCCAGAGTATTGTCTTAAACACTCATATTACTGTCACTTCTTCACTAATTATTGATGGAAGAAGATGATATTGATATTGAGAAGTATAGAACCAACCTTTCCTTTCGCAAAGACATTGTCTCCATCATCAAATATTATGGAAATTCTTCTAAGGATTTTAATCTGACTTCTGTGAAAACTTTATGGTACCAGCTGATCATCACAAACCTTTTTCCAAGGGATCAGAACGAGCTATTCCTCTCTATGGATGACAAACATCTTCTCTATTTCCTCATTTAAAGGGTAAAGGTTATTCTACCTCTTACTATCTTTAACTATCTAAAATAAAAAATCACGACCTCTTGTGAGGGTGAGTTTTCCTTCATTTCTTTTGGGAGAGTTCTCTCTTAACTATTCATTCAAAAAGGAATAGTTAAGGAGGTATAGATGGCAGGCCTAACTGAAGCGCTTGAGACTTCCTGGGAAAATAAGATTGAAGGGTTTAAGATATAAGAGACACATAAGAAGAGGAAGCATGATCCTTAGGAAGGATTCTATGGATGATAGTCCATTTGTCTTTTTCTTTATCATTGCTTCTTGTTGGTGTTTCTTTTCCCTCCAGTTGTTTTGTATTCTTTTCTCCTCTTTTAATAAATATTTCAATTTATCTATCTTTATTGAATCTCTTTGATCATTTTGTGATTCTTTTTTATTGATGACAAAGGGGGAGAAGTGTAATGATTTTGATCATTTTTATTTAGTTAATAATATCCCAAATATTCTCACTCTAAAGGTTGTGTTAAAATTAACATTCTGAAGAAGTCAGAGGTAAAGACTCTAAAGAATTTAATTTAACAACTCTGAAGAAAAATTTATTTATAAAAAGAGTTTCATGAAATCAAAATTATTCTAAGTCTTGTAGTTAGAGGTAACTTGCAAAACTCACTCGATATTTAAGCTGAAGAAATTTGATAGTCTAAAAAACTCAGAGGAAGCTTACAAACCTTACTCTAAATTTTAACATATTTATATGATTTGATATTTTATTGAAACCAAAATTATTTGAGTCTTAAACTCAGAGGGAGGTTGCAAATGTCACTCTGTAGATTTAAGTTGAAAAAATAATTTGAAAGAATAAAACTCAGAGGGAGCTTACAAACCTATTCTCTGAAGTTTCATAAATATAATTATCCAAGTAAAAACAGTTCATCAAAATACATGGATTTGTCATGATCAAAAAGGGGGAGATTTTTAGAACAAGTTTTGTTCTACAACTATCCTTATATTTTGATGATAACAAAGTATGAAGAATAATTTTGTACTCTGACTATTTTTGTTAAGCTCGCAGATAAAAGAAAAGAGATTCAGACTCTGAAGAAGTCAAATCTAAACACAGACGAAGTCTGAAGAAAATTGATAGCAAATTCTAAAGTGAAGACACACTTTGAACAAAAGAAAAAATACAAAGGCATGTTTAAAGCAAATCCAAAGCTTCAAGATTATCAAATTCAACATTCATTTAAGGAATTATCCATAATGGTTCTGACAAAAGACTGTGATATATCAAGTCTCTGAACTCTACTTAAGCTTCATCAAATCAGATTTGAAGCCTCTGACTAGAAGTTAGTGAATAAAGGAAATATTTCTCTTAACAGTCTAAGAATCTGAACAAACTAGTAAATGCTTATGCATTTCTTGTTCAGAATTACTTTTAACTCTGATACTTTCAAGCCTCATTCAGAATAGACTTTGTAATTTACATCATCTAGGCTCTGGATTCCTATCAAGCTTAACTTCTTCTCTTATATGAAGCCTTTGATTATGATGAGAAATATATTCAAGCAATGTACAATTAAAAAGGGATATACTTAAAAGGGTGGAAATACCATATCTTCAAGGATTGTACTATGTACTAAAAGTATCTTCTCACGTACAATCATCACCAACTCTTTGTTGCAAGCGCCAACCCGTTGTTACATATGAAGTGACCTTCATACAACGAATAATTTGAGTATAATTCCTATTCTACCCTCCAACGGATCTATTTCCCTTCTATATAATTAGAGGAGGAAGAATATGGAAAGTGTGTGAGTCTTTGCCAACGCCGAAGCTACAACACCATCACAACATCAAAGAGAGAAACACTTAGAGCTTTCATTCGATATCATTTTAAGTTTATTAATTTTATCTTAATTTTATGTGTTATCTACTTATTTAAGAATCACTCTTGTAAACACAACATTATATTCTTAACCTTGGGTTAAGTCCTTGAGTGACTTGTGTTAGTCTAAATACTCAAGAAGTCTTAAATATTTTGTCTTCAAGTTAATTTCCTTGAGAGACTGGGGTATAATCAGAATTTTTCAAGAAGGCATTGACGGTTAGTCTTTGTGATTGTAATTAGGTTGATTACTGGATTAAGTCCTTTTTGAAGGAAAAACCACTCAGGTGGGTGGACTAGATGTAGCTTTGTTGAGAGCGAACCAGAATAAAAATATGTGTGTTAATATATTTATCTTTCTCGTTGATGTTTGATACATTGGGTGGCAAAAGGTTTTAAATCCCAAAACTCAATTCTAACCCCCCCTTTCTTGTGTTTTTGCACCTTCACATTATACTTCATAAAATAAAATGTCATGCATAGAAAGAGTCGTGAGTGGTGTTCACCCTTATTCCCAAAGACCAGTAGTTGTCTATTAAAGTGGAAACTCTTTCCGAATCTGATGTTTGTTTGGAAATTCAATCTTTTGAGTCTAGTTCTCTCATGGAAATCCATTTTCAAATCTATTTCTCGTATAATAGTTCAATTTAAAGACTAGTTCCCGTCTGGAGATATAAACTAGTTTTCTCGTCTAGTAGTTAAACTTAAAATCCAGGTCTTGTCTGGTAATCTCAATTTTAAAGTCAGTTCCCGTCTAGAAACTTAATATTTTCACCAGTTTCTGTCTGGTAACCTATTTTAAAGTCACCCCTCTCTGGAAACTTAATCATTTTCACCAGTTCTCTTATGGTAGTCTATTTTAAGTTAATTCCCATCTGATAGTTAAATTAAAGCCAGTTCCCATTATGCAACTTAATCTATTTCACCAGTTCCCATATGGTAGTCTATTTTAAAGTCAGTTCCTGTATGACTGTTAAAGTAAAGTAAGTTCCCATCTAAGAACTTAATTTGTTTCACTAGTTCCTGTCTGGTAGCCTATTTTAAAGTTAGTTCTCGTCTGACAGTTAAATCAAATGCAGTTTCCGTTTGGCAACTTAATATTTTTCATCAATTCCTGTATGGTAGTTAAGTTTCAAAATCCAGTACTTGTCTGGCGATCTCCATTTTAAAAACCAGATCTTGTCTAGCAACTTAATCTTTTTCACTAGTTCTCGTTTGGTAGCCTATTTTAAAGTCAATTTCCGTCTGATAGTAAATCAAATCCATTTCCCGTCTGGAAGTCAATTCCAAAGTCTTGTTCCCATCAGGAAGCTTAACATTTTCAAAGTCCAGTTCTTGTCTGGAAATTCTCTTTTTTAAATCCAGTTCTCTTCTAGTAGCTCAACTTTAAAGTCCAATTTCATTGGTATTCATATCCATTAACTCATCACACACATTGACCATGCATTACATTTCATGCATCATCTCATGGATCAACATAAAGCATACATGCATAACATAAGCCAGAATTATGTGAACACTTATAGAACTCCAGATTAATCCATAACATATACCAAGATTCATGAACTACTCTCAAGGAGGTCTAGTTCTCTTCTTCGGTGCCAATCCTAAGGACTTTTCTGAAACCCAATCAACATTGGATTGGTCGTCAAACTGAAGTCTCCCCTAGCAAAGTCACTCACAACTCCCCAAGACTAGTTTCTTGTCTAACAAAATTCAGAAGCATGTTGAATCTGAGGATTACCAGATACTATTTGGTTTGTTTTGTGAGAATCCAGAACTGATTATTTTGTTATGTGAGAATCCGTAAAACACCTTTTTGTTCCATGAGAATCCATAACCCATTACTTTGTTATGTGAGAATCTATGACACACCTTTTCATTCTGTGAGAAGCCATAACCCATTACTTTCTTACATGAGAATCTATAACACACCTTTTCATTCTTTGAGAAGCCATAACCCATCACTTTGTTACGTGAGAATCTGCAACACACCTTTTTATTCTGTGAGAAGTTGGAACCTGTCACTTTGTTATGTGAGAATCCATAACAAATCTTTTCATTTTGTGAGAATCCAAAACCTACCATTTTGTTATCAAGACTGTTGAATGCCACTTGGTTCATTATGTGAGAATCCAGAACTTACCATTTTGTTCCAAAGATTGTCGAATGCCTTTGGTTAATTTTGTGAGAATTCAGAACTCACTATCTCTTTTGAAGCATCCTCCAAGGAACATTTTCCCTAGTCATTTTGTTGTATATATTCCAGTAGATCTTCTTTCCAAATTACCTTGTTTAATCCCCAATGAGTTCACCTTGAATTTTTCGTTCCTACTAAAGGAATTTTGCAAATACTCATCCCATTTCATATCCCCAACAAGAGAAGTCTCCATAAACTCATAGCATGTCATCTCATCAAGGGACAAAATTTGTTTCCTTTGTATTTAATTATCCTTCACCACGATTGTATGAAGACTGTCGTTATTCATATCCTCAGGGTAAAAGTAATTAAATAGGGGAAACTATCATAAATCAAGTTTTCCCCTTACCAATTCACCCACCCCTCATGGAATTTGTCTCATTTTCTTATCATTACATGCATTTCTTTAGGCACAATTCCAAAAGTCAACCATCATTTTTATACTATTTAAAAATCCATTTGCCCTAATTCATTTAGTCATGTTTAGTTCATATTTTATCCATTTATGCATCATTTCATTTAATGCCATTTAATATACATTACATATTCACATTTGAAAATGAGAAGGAAATTTGAATTAAATTTGGTTCATTCATGTTCACGTTTGTTACATCACCAGACATGATCATCATGCACCATTACATTCACCACATTAACATCATTCATTTACAAAATCGAAGTTCGAATTGATATAAATACAATTTCAAATTAAATATCGTCCAAGTTCTTTTCCATTCAAAATTCAAGCCAATTTGAATTACCTCATTAATTCATACACTAATATTACCATACAAGTTAAAATAAGACAAAATAAAGTATAGAATTGGAAACAAAATTGCAAAGAAGAAGATCAAAACTATTTATTCCATTAATAAAAAATAATACATGTTACATTGAGAATTTAAGCAAGTTACATTGAGAAGTTTGAACATGGCCCCCTACACAACCTCCAATGGATCACTCTTCACTCCTCACAAAATCCCCATAAAATCAGTAACAAAATTTTGCAAATATCTCAAATTACAGCTTGCAAATTCATCACACGCTCTTCACTCTCAAGGATCCCACGAAATCAGCAATTCACACAAATCACTCAAAGTTCACCCACTTGAAATCTCATCTCACACATTCACCTACACCTAATTCATTCACCAATAAAGCCTAAATTTAATACACTAAGATGGAGACCACAAATTCAACTGAGAAAGCAATCTACAACAACCTTTAATCTCGTAAACCCTTCACTGAAAGCTCTCTACAAAAGCAATTAGAGCTTCACCTTGAAGCTCTAATTGAACTGAGCTAAACCTCATCCAAGAAACCTCAGTAGTAGAAACATTAAAACACACATACACAAGAAATGTAAGAAGAAATTAAAAGAAGAACAAGGAGAAAATACGAAGTAGGGAAGAAAATAAGTTGTTACCTGCAATTTTGTCGTCATTGGAAATCGCAACCGACGTGCCGAAAATTATTTTGCTCCGATTCGATACTCCCTCTATTTTCATTTGATTATGTTAATGTACACTTCTTGAGTATTTATCCCTCAAATCAATTTCATAAAAACGCGAATCAAACACTTAATAAACATCAAGTTCTTTTATGCTTAATCAACAACACTTTGAAATCTTTTTCATAATAAATTAAGCCGGTTGGAAAAGGATATGTTTAGACATAATATCCTCTCTTTTCCCCTAGTATTTGAATGAAAGCTGTAATTATCCTACCGTTTGAATACTTGTCTTTCGTTCAAAACATGTTAATTAATCGAATTTGGTTTGGTCTTTATTGGATGAAAAGGGATTGGTTTTGACATAATATCCTCTATTTTCCTTGAGTATTTGAATGCTAGCCGTACTTAGCTTGTTGTTCGAATACTTGTATTTCGTTATTGACTTATGACTTAATTCGCCTCACAAATTTCATAAATAATTTGGATGAAAAAGTATTAGTTTGGACGTAATCTCCTCTTGTTTCCCTGACTATTTGAATGATAGTCGTAATTAGCTTGTTGTTTAAATAACTTGTCTTCCACCTAAAAACAATCCAACCAATCAAACTCATATTTCCCCTAGTGCAATCAAATCAAACCTTTTCCTGAACAAACAATGTTTTTATCCATTCTAACTAGATACAAACAAACAAACTCTTAAGCCTCCCATGTGCGAGCATACAAGCAACGTTTAACCACTAGAATATGATGAAACATGATCCATTCTACCGCAAACAACAAATGCTTAAGCCTCTCATGCATGAGAATACAAGCAACATTCAACCTTTAGAATGCGGCCTAAACATCGTTAACTAAAAACAACTAACACACAAACATTTGTCTTGCCCATAGGAGACGTAGGAGTGAGATTGAACGTCTCATCAATCAATATAATAAGAAAATCCAAAAATATATTTTACTTACAAGAACTATGTTGCGTTTAATTCCTCATCACACCTGAGGATACGTAGGAGCAAGACTAGCAATCTATCATACCCTAATTTTGTCCCAAGTTTTTCCCCATATTTTTGCATACACAATTTGTTTATACATTTTATCATATGAATTTTTTTATCATAAAGTAATTGCTCATTTTCTTTAATTAAGAATAATCATGAACATGTGCATTCATTTGATTTTTTCCATCAAATCTCTAATTTTCACATAAAACAAAAACAAAAGAAAGGGTATTTTAATTCACTAATTCTCATGGTAATTCAAGCATTTGCATCATCATATAATCATACACCATTCATTTATTTACATCATAATCAAAAGTAAATGAAAAATCAATATTTTAGGCATAAAAGATAAAAATGATCACATTTTTTCCTTATCGCATTTCTCATTCACACTTCATTTAATTACACATTATATTAGAATTTGAGATTGAAGTTGAGATATTTTCATGCTAAATTCAAATTATCATTTAAATATTCAAATTAATCCAAATTTACTCACACTTTTTAAATTTTTTCATAATTCTAAGAGCCTATAAATTAACACCACTTCATTCACAAAGGACACCAAGAATCATATGAAAAACAAATAGTCCCATAGCCTTGCACAAATCACTCTCCAAATTTCAAGTTTATTCATCTTTAAGAATCTTTAAAAAAAGCTTAAAACTCTAATTTGGTTTGTGAATCTCTTCTTGTTAATGAAGAAATTCCAAATCTAATACTAAGAGTATTATCCATGCATTATACAAATCATTCCATTCAAATTCGGTCGGGAAAAAAGTTCATCGTGTATTTCATGTTATTGAGAAAAATTCATCTAGGTAGCCTTTAATATTTGTTATTTACTGAATTTCTTTGCATTGTTATATTTCTGCACACATTAGTGTCATAATCATCACTGAATTGCACAAAAACTCCATTAATTCACATTTTTGAAAATCAAGGATTTGAGTGTTCTTTAACCTGCATGAGAAAAAAATGGTAAAATGTGATTTGATGCTTGTTTTACATAAATAATGTACTTAAAAGCTTCACATCATTACTCTAAGCATGAATTCATGGTTCGTTTGTCATAAGGATGGATAAAATGGTTGAACCGAGTCAAACAAACTTTGGCCATTTTCAAGTTTTTTTACTTGTTTGATAAATTTGAACTTAGATTATGGTTAGTCACATTTTTCTGATCAAAATGGTATATTATTTTGTTAAAATTCATCGCATTTTTGTGCTTTTTTTTTTTATTTTTTGGCCATTATTATTGTTGAGTAAAGCTTCGTGTGTAGCCCCATGAGGAGGAAGAAGAGCTTTCTCCAGATTTCAATTGGACCCTCTGTTCCTGCTTTAACTGCTTGACCAATCCATCCTCTACATGACTCTCCAAGTGGCACCGGCCCTGGTCTATTTTTTGTTTTACTTGACAATGCCTCATGCGGGCCTTCTGCAGGTCTGGGTGCAATTTTTTTTGCACCCCCAATTTACAGTTTTGTATGCTTTTCTTTTTTCTTTTATTATTTATTGTTTTTTCTTTTATTTTTAGAATTAGGACCTTAAACCCATTTATCATCTTTATTCTCACACTCTTATATTGATAGTGCATCCTCCCCCCTTTATTATTTATTTCATGCTTTTATTTGTTTTATTTTTGTATTTTCTTTTATTTCCTCTAGTTTGTTATTCTTTTACCGGTTGCATTGATAATGTGCCCCTCTCCATTTTATTATTATTTTTAGTTATTTTATTTTATTTTTTTGTTTTAATTTTTAGGTTATTTTATTATTTTTTTATTAGTTGATACATAATTGTTAATTCAAAAATATGAATTAACCATTAAAATTAACCTTTCAAAAATACTAAATTCAAAGATGCTTGATCAACATAAAGTATATTTTCAAAATCAAACCAAAGTCTTTCCAAACAAAAATCTATCGCTTAACATCAATTCACCTTCGTAATAAAATTCAACTTAAAAAAAAAATACTTGATCAACATCATGTTCTTTTCCAGTTAATAAAGAACACTTCGAAAGATTTTCACAATAAATTAAATCGGTTGAAAAAGATTGGTTTGGACATAATATCCTCTCTTTTCCCCCAAGTATTTGAATGTTATCCATGCTTAGCTTCTTGTTCGAATACTTCTCTTTCGTTCAAAACACAATAACTAACCTATTTTAGTTCGGTCTTTATTGGATGAAAAATGATTGGTTTATACATAATATCCTCTCTTTTCCCCGAGTATTTGAATGTTACCTGTAATTAGATTGTTCTTTAATTACTTGTCTTCCTACAAGGACTTATGACTTAAATTCTCCTCATAAATTTTGTAAATAATTTGGATGAAAAAGGATTGGTTTTGACGTAATATCATCTCTTTTCCCGACTATTTGAAAGCTAGCCGTAATTAGCTTATTGTTCAAATATTTTTCATCCACCCAAAAAACAAACGCAACCAATTAAACCTCATTTTTTTTCGCCCTAGCACGATTCAAACCTTTTTCACAAATGAATGATGTTTTATCCATTCTAATGTGAAGCACGAACTAACGCTTTAACCCTTTCATGTGCAAGTTGTAACACTCCGATTTAATTTCCGTATTTATTTATTAGGTGTTTATTTTAATTAATCATTATTTGGTGTGATAATTAATTAAATATGTGTTCTGGTGATTATTTGAATTATTTGAATATATGTGTTATTTGAATAATTGAATTTTATGAGTAGAAATAACAATTGTCTAGTAATGTGCCTAATTAATTAGAATGGATGGATAAGTTGGTTAAGCCCATTATGAGTTAAAAAGATAGTAAGGGTTTTAGAGATTAGAGTTAGTTTTGTAAAACAAGAGAAGAAGAGAGAATAGAAGAGAAGAGAAGAGAAAGAGGAGAAGAGGAAACTAGAAGAAGAAGGACCTATAGATTTCATCTATACTAAGGTAAGGGTGGAATTTCAAGTGGTTATAGGTAAACATATTGTATGTAATGTATGTGGGTTAGATATCATGAACTTAGGATTTGTGGATTTTGATTTTTGAGAAACCCTAACATGTGTTTATGTTTTAATCCATGAAATTGATGTTTATGTCATGCTATGATGTTTCTATATTGAATTCCATGAATGGGTATGTGTATAGAACATGATTTGGTGTATAATTGCATGTTTGAGTTTCACTTGAAAATGGTTGATTTGGGATTTTGGTGAAAATTAGTGGAGCTTAGAATCTTGTTTCTATGATCCTAATAGTTGCTATATGATATATATATATATATATATATATATATATATATATATATATATATATATATATATATATATATATATATATATATATATATATATATATATATATATATATATATATATATATATATATATATATGTTGTATAACTATTTATTTCATGAAAAATTATGGATTAATGTGGTTTTATAATGAAAATTCGTGCTGGACAGTAGCATTTTCGTAACAACAGTTTTTCTGGTTTTTGACAGCATTTTCGCAATAGCAAATTTTCTGGTTTTTGACAGTATTTTAAAAAACTTGTAAATTCAATAACTTTTGAACCATAACTCTGTTTGAGGTGCCGTTTGGACCGTTACGAAGCTAAGAATACTATCTATAACATGATATTCATTTTGATAACAGTAGATGAATATTTTATCAAAAGAATCTAATATGGATGTATGTTGTATGTGTGGTGAATGTGAATGACATATTTTCTATTGTTTGACATGTATTGGATGGTTTTAGATGGATTTTGTGAATAAACATAATACTTGAAATTATGTACGTGATGATGTTAATTGGTGAATTTGATGAATAATATGAATTGGCTTGTTTGCTTTATGTTATTATGTTATGATGAGATGATGAATGTTATTTGATGTATTGTTTGGGATTGAAGTCATGTTAGGTGTATATTGTGAAAATGTTGGATGTGGTACGCTTATGTATGATTAAGGGGTTGTGACCGTCTTAATTGCACGAGTCTTGTTGTTGTTGCACACTTACACTAGCACGAGTCTATGAAAGAGGCAATGTTGGGTAATCTCGCGTAGATTATTTGCTTGTCCCAAACCTAACGCCGAATGGGGTTTGAAAGATTAAGGCCGAATCGAGATTTAGAGGTGGTTATCTAGTCTATTTGAGAGACGCTCGGAAAGCTGGAAATGATAACGAATGGGATCCACATGCATATCACATTGAGTCACACATTGAGTCGCATGTGTCAGTGTGAATTGTTGTTTGTGTGATTATATGATATGATTGTGTGGACATGATTTTGGTAGATATGCATATACGTGGATTTTAGGTGATCCATTTGATATGAATTTTTGATGTGTTGTTGATATGATATGTGTGCATATTTTTGATATATGTGATAAAATGGTGACATGTTTACATTATGGAATCATGTGAAAGTTGTATACATATTTGATGATGATGGATGATAATATGTACATGAAATCGATATGTTATGAAATATGACTTTTGTACATCTTTTAGTATTTATAAATGAATACTTGTGGATTGTTGAGCCATGTCGTATGATGATAAACATGTGATTCTTTAATAAGATGATATGATGCATGTTTGTATGAAGCGTGACGAATTCTAATAATATATGTATGTTTGTTATACATTTCATATTATTATATTTTTCTATAATGATTTGAATTCTCACCCTTCTATTGGAATGATGTTCTATCGCGACATCGCTCAGGTACCGGAAATAGTGGTTCTTCGCATAAGGATTAGATTCAGAGGCTAGTTCTTGTTGGGTTTTGACTAGGTAGTCTATAGTGCTCTGGTCATGTAACACTTGGGTTTATGGGATTATTTTTATTTGTTTTGATGTTGAGAGATATTGTTATGCTCTCTTTTATCTTGTTATTTGGATATATTGATTTTGATGTTGAGTGGCCTTAGAGCCCAAAACGATATTTTGTGGTAGATGATTTATGGGAATCATCACTATTTACCATTTATGAAGAGAGATGTTATTCCGCTGTATGAGTTTGCATGTTGGTTATTTGGTTTTGATTTATAATCCGTGTTACTTGTATGTGACCATGGCATGTGTTGTTTTTGGCAGAAGTAAATGTGATGCCCTCGTGTATGCATGCTTTAATTTACTCTGATTATGCAATTGTGTGTTGTATTTGAGTAGTAGAAGTTATGGGGGTGTTACACGAGTAGCAAGTAACGTTGTTCGCTCGAATGCGATTAAAACACGATATGTAAGAATCCAGATTATGTTTTATACATTCTAATGCGATGGACTCACAACATTCCTCACTTTCATGACTGGGTAACAAGCAATGTTTTTTATGCTTGAATGCGACCTAAGCATCCTTCAGTAAAATTGATCAACACAAAAAAATTTGCTACCCAGAACTAGGTAGATTTGAATCCCTCATTGCACCAGAGGATATGTAGGAGCGATATTCAACGTCTCGTCAACCTCTATAATAAAAAAATCCAAAAATATATTTTTATTTTTAAGAACTACGTAGCTTTGAATTCGTCATCACACCTAATAAAAAAACTTATTTTTAGTGTTTCTCTTTTCACTTTTAATAACTTGAAGAAAACAAGTAAATGAAATGAACACTCCTATTCGCAAATGTAACTAAACGGTTTTCGTTGAGTACAACAAATGTGAGGGGTTTTATAGACATTTACCCTTTTCTTTTGGAATAAATAAACTTTGGTGGTGACTCTGTTGTATTTCGGGCGTTCAGTACGCCTAGGTATCTTTTGCACCGTGACAACTGGCAAATCTATTAGGGATTGTCAAGAGAGTCAAGCCTAGTTTAGTTAACTTTGCGATGAATGATAGTTTTGTTTATTTTCTTTCTTCTTCCATATTTTATTCTCTCACTTTTTTTTATTGTTTATCCATCTAATATGTGGTTCTTATGTGATGCGATTCAGATATTTTGGCTGCTTATACACTTTGTGAGAAAGGCTTTATACCCCAGTATGAGGAAAAACCTAAGATTAGGATCGATGGTAGCGGTGTTAGTCTGCTTGACATACTTATCTAGTTGGGTTGACTTGAAATCCTCACCTAGAGTAAATCATCTGGGGGGTATTGTTGGCTAGCAAGTAATTTTCTATTGATGACAATATTCTCAAGAAGGATTTGTGACTCTAGAAACCTAATTAGAACCTTAAACTCGTCGCTATTAGGATTGATGGTTGCGTAGTGTTGGCCTATTTTACATATTTGTCTCGTTGGGTTGGCATGAAAGCCTCACTCAGAAGAGATTCTCTTGGGGGTATTGTCATCTAGCAAGAATTTTTCTATTGATGGTAATATTTCCGAGAAGGTCCATGACTCTGAGAATCGTATCTTGAACCTTAAAGTCGATGGTTGCGTAATGTTGACTTGCTTGACATACTTGTCTTGTTGGGATGGCATGAAAATCTCACCTAGAGTTTATCCTCTTTAAGGTATTTTCATCTAGCAAGTATTTGCTATTGGGCAATATTCTCATGTAGGGTCCATCAATCTAGGAACCTTTAAAACCCTAGCGCCACCGTTTGTGAAATCAATGTGTACAAGGCAATGTGAATCATGTTGCCATGAGAAATTCATACCCATATTGTTTGAAACCATACCATTCAATAAACCAAAAACATACAGAATATGGCATTGCATATAAAAAAACCAAAAATTGCATGCATCTGCATTTATCAGCATACATGACCATTTTCCAAATCAAGATACTCATTTCATTCTTCCATCCAAAAGGTTGACAAGGAAAGTTGATTCCCCGACATCCCTACGGAACTCACGCTAATTCTAGAAGGTGGATGGAAAACTTGTAAAAGGGTCAGGAAATTATGAGAGAATAGATTGGTTCTCTCAAAGGCACGGTAGGTAAAATCTTAGAGACTATGTAAGCATTAATGAACAAATAAGATCAGCCACAATAGAATGTGCATAGTGATAATGGTACCCCATATGGATTCTCTGTAGGACCTCAACAAGTTTAAGGAGAGAGCATTCAATTGCGAGCTTTTGGTTTACCTTATGGTTATACTCCTCCATTTACAAATGCTACCAACGGATGACTATCTCTTCAGCAGCCTGTGCAAACTCCAGTAGTCACTAAAGTACATCCCGCTGGATTTTCACCACACCAAAGTCCCTTTGAGGATCCTCATCTTGTATTCCACGTATCAGGTCCTCAAGATACCCATCAAGAGTTAATAGTCGAGAACGATGAATCTGAAGGGAAATATCAGGTCTTTGAAAAGAGACTAAGAGTTATAGAAGGCCATAACATATTTGGTCTTGATGATATAAATATGTGTTTGGTCCCTGATGTAACCCTTCCTCAAAAATTCAAAGTCCAGGACTTTGAAAATATAAAGGACTCAATTTTCCAAAGGGTCACCTGGTGATGTATTACAGGAAGATGTCATGATACTCTCACAATGATAAGCTAATGAATTATTATTTCTAAGATATCTTGAGTGGGGCATATCTCAAGTGGTATATGAATCTATAGAGGAGTCAAATTAGTCATTGAGTGTAACACCCACATATAATATATGTCTAGAATACATATTATACATAGTGTAATACTATACTGAAATACATAAGCGCCTAGCGGCAACAGTGTACATATTACATGCCCAAAAGAAAACACTACATGGCACAAAATATACACAAAGGTGCCCAAAATAAAACTAGGAACTTTATCATTGTAGAATGATCTCAAAAATATCTACACAGCGGAGAAGGTATCCAAAACATCAGGTAAGCAAGACATCATTCTATCATGTCCTTACCCTTCGCCCTATCGGAACTACCTGAAAAAAATTATCAACAACATGGGGTGAGATAATAATCCCAGTGGATTCCCTATCTTATGGGTTCACTCAACTCTACAGGTTTTTCTAATCAATATCTAACTTAAGTCAACAAGGGAAAGAAGACTTAAGTGATGGAGAAAGTATCGCAATGTATGGCAACATGCTCCCGAGTTCTCAAAACTCAAATAAGTCACTATTTAGATTCATGAAACATCAATCCCTGGGCGGACCTACGTCTAGGGCAAGCTCAGTTCATGCATGCTCGTATGATTCGACTTTCTCGGTGGATATCGGGTCCTCTATGAGTTCCAAAATCAATCCAAGTGACTGTCACCCGTATGTGACTCTAACCCACTTAGGGTATCTTTCACCGTATGGGCCTCTAACCCACTTTGGTGTTCACCTATCCCCCATGTCCGCCATGGTTGGGGCTCAAACCCAATTGAGACACGAATTATTGGAGTCACATCCCATTGCTTACTCATCTAAGAATCTCAATTAGGGATGTACACCAAGGATAAAACATTCTGAATATGTGATTAGTTCCATAAAATATAACTAGATTCATCAATCACTAGTGACTTCATTCACCAACATCATACAACCACAACATATGTTCCATACAAAGTGTCTCACTCTCAGCTATAGCAACCATTCATTCACGACCTTCACATAGGCAACGTACGAACAAATGTCGCTTTCTAATGTTATCTAAGTTGTGAGTCTAATTTATAGCCTAAAATGATCACTAGGTTAGCTCACTTGATTCAACATGTAATTCTCACATTTAATATTAATTCAATACAAGTATAACATGACAAGTGATTCATAGGTGGTGCAATACATTTAGGAACATCAAAGAAATGAAGTTTGAAGGTTTAGGCATGAGCCAATAGATTAGTTAGGGAGGCCCAATCAATTGGTCTATCTCACATTTCTGTTTTTCAAAGAATGCAAAGGATCAACTGATTGACGCTGAGTGTCAAACGATTGACATCTGTACGATTTTCCAATTTTCAAGTTAGTGAGTTCATGCAATCGATTGGAGTCCAATTTCAATCGATTGTTCCTGTAAAAATTTCATTTTCTTCAAAACAGAAAGATAATACAATCGATTGTCACTAAGGACCAATCAATTGGTCTTAAACATTTTTCACTTTCCATAACTCAGAAACATCATTCAATCAATTGGTCTGGAAAAGACTCAAGAACCAATCGATTGGTCCCTGCATAAAACACAGTTTCTTCTGCACAACAACATAGTTTTCAACCTACATAATATTGTTTCATTTCTAACAACCAATCTCTTGTCATAATCATGAAAACATATCAACAACACTTTCAAAGCAAAAACCACATCATGATATCACAAGAATCCAACAAATACAAGAACACAAATAGAAGCATCATCAATGGAGGTTCATATGATTCATGGAGAAACTTATTATAATATCATCTATCATACTATAAAATTCATGGTTTATCAAACCCTAACTTCTAAATCTAAAGTTCTACCTAGAACCCACCTTAAGAATGGAAGAGGAGGTTGAAGAAGAAGATGAGATGAGATGGTGATGAAGTGATGATGGATTCCAAGTTTGTTTCCTCCTTCTTCTTACCACTAACTAGCTTGCTTTATTCTTATTCCTCCAAGCTTCTTCCTCTTTCCAAGTTCCCTTCTTTTCTCCCAATTTCTTTCTCTGCTAATGTTTCTACTGATAACTAGAGGAAAATGAAGTGGTACACAAGGTTGGTAGGTATTGGATAGAAAACATGTGCCACCATTTGCCACTAGGAATATGTGGTTAGAAAATATTATTAGTAGTAACAAATATCCCAAGTGATATTACACTTTTAATATTTGTCCTACTAGAGCAATTGACCCATTATTAGTGTTACCAAAATGTCCCAATTAATAAAAGCCCAGTCCCAAATAATATTAATTAAGTCAATCTGAATTCACTATTCACTCTATTTATCCCAACTGATAACTTTTAGAGCACATAGGAACTCAGTTGATCTCAATTAATAGGAATTTGAGTATTTAAGGAAATACAGGGTATTACATCCTCCCCCCTTAAAATAAAATTTGTCCTCAAATTTAAATATTACCTGGAAGAAATGAGGGTAAACTTCTCGCATTTCATACTCCAGTTCCTAGGTAGCATCACCCGGATGTGATTCATCCCACTGAACCTTAACAAGAGGGATCTCCTTATTCCTCAATACCTTAATTTCCCGTCCTACAACACGACTTGGTAGAGGTTAGAAAGTTAGGTCTGCTTCTACTTCTATTGAATCTAGAAGAATAGGCTAAAGAGAATCCAGAATGAACTTCCGAAGTTGAGATACGTGAAAAACATCATGCATTTCTGATAAAGAAGGTGGTAAGGCTAATCTGTAAACTACTTCACCAATCCTCTCTATAATATGGTACAATCCTCTGTATCTCGGACTTAACTTTTCTGACTTAAATGGTCCCTTCAGTCTCAATCTCGGAGTTACCTTTAAAAATACATGATCACGTTCATTAAATTCTAATGGTCTTCTTCTGTTATCTGCTTAGCTCTTTTGGCGATCTTGTGCTTTCTTTATCTTATCGCGAACCATCCTTATATTTTCTATAGTCTCTTGAATAATCTTCGGTCCTAAGATTCTTTCTTCACCAACTTTCGTCCAACACAAAGGTGTTCTACATTTCCGTCCATACAAGGCTTCATTAGGAGCCATCCCAATACTTGCATGGTAATTATTGTTGTATTCAAATTCAATCAATGGTAAGAATTCCTTCCAATTTCCTCCACTTTCAAGTACACAAGCTCTTAACATATCCTCTAGTGTCTGTATCGTCCTCTCATTTTGACCATCCGTTTGAGGATGATTAGACGTACTCAAACACAACTTCGATCCCATAGCTTGTTTAAATGCCCTCCAAAATCTTGAAGTAAACTTTGGGTCTCTGTCAGACACAATACTAGTTGGTACACCATGCAGTCTTACAATATCTGAAATGAACAGCCGTGCAAGATGACTTGACTTGTAAGTAGTTTTCACGACCAAGAAGTGCACAGACTTAGTTAACCGATCCACAATCATCCAAATTGAATCATAACCACCTTGGGTCCGAGGTAACCCTCCAGATCAGGATCCAAGACATATTGAATTTTCAGGGCGGTCAGGAGAAATGTCATTTTGTCTTGCCAGCGGGTATAGTTTGTTCCATCGAAACGATCTAACTTAACAAGGTCCTGAAAATCAGAGTGCACAAGATCTAGCACGCTTGTTTTTCTTTCAACACTTTTGAAAGGTTTCTTTATCATTTTTGATTTAACACATATTTCACATTTTCCGAAATCATGAATGTTGCATGATATCAAACCGGATTTAATTAGTCTATTCATAGTACTAATACCAATATGTGCCAATCTAGAGTGCCATAAGGAAATAGATTCAAGCATATAAGCAGAATTAGAAATTTCATTAATAATATTGTCGGTAGTACAAAGTTTGATCATTCCTTCAGCGGAATATTCATTTCCTACAAATATACCATTACGGGTCAATATTAATTTTCCCGATTCATATACAGATGTAATACCCGGTTTTCCCAATAAGTCCCCACTAACAAGGTTTCTATTCATATCGGGAACATGCAGCACATTAACAAGAGTGACTTTCTTTCCGGAAGTGAAGTTGAGTTCGACGGATCCTATTCCAACGACTTTCGATCGCACTTCATTTCCCATTTGCACTTCTTGTCCATCATTTACTTCGGTATAGGTTTTGAATGCTATTTTATCATAAGATACATGCACAGTTGCACATGTGTCATACCACCATCCTTGCACTTTGCCTTTGATAGCCATAATTTCGCTTACCTCAGCGATTATATCATCATCGGCATGAACATCATTGACCTCATTTTTGGACTTATTGTGCCTGCAATCTCGAGCATAATGTCCGGGTTTGCCACATACATAACAACCATTTTTAGTACCTTTTGGTCCGCCAGAATTTTTGAACTTGTTGTGTTCTTTCCTAGGGCCAAGATGGTTTTTCATGCCATCATATTTTCTCTACACCAAGACTCAGATTTTTCTCGATCCTTCGTTTCCTCCTCGATACAAAGATGTTTCTGAAGTTTCTCCAAAGAAAAGTCCTCAGAACTATGCAACAATTTCTTTCTGTATCCTTTCCACGAAGATGGAAATTTTGCTTTTATTTCACCAATTTGGAATGCTTCAGGAATGTCAATTTTCACGGATTTTATTTTATTCACGAGAACCTATAACTCGTGTACTTGTGCAAGAATCGGCTTGGAATCCAACATCTTAAAATCAAAGTATTTAGATATTAAAAACTTTTTCGTACCTTCTTCTTCGGCCTTGAATTTGAATTTGAGTGCGCTCCAGATTTCCTTTGCGGATGCAGTATTGGTGTAGAGATCATAGAGACGATCAGATAATGTGTTCAAGATGTGTCCACGACAAAGCAGTTCATCTTCTTTTCGTTTCTTTCTCTCCTTTTTTTCTTCATAAGTGTCATTCTCAGTTGGTTCTGGAATTTCATCCAGATCAGGATCCAAGACATATTGAATTTTCAGGGCGTCAGGAGAAATGTCATTTTGTATTGCCAGCGGGTATAGTTTGTTCCATCGAAACGATCTAACTTAACAAGGTCCTGAAAATCAGAGTGCACAAGATCTAGCACGTTTGTTTTTCTTTCAACACTATTGAAAGGTTTCTTTATCATTTTTGATTTAACACATATTTCACATTTTCCGAAATCATGAATGTTGCATGATATCAAACCGGATTTAATTAGTCTATTCATAGTACTAATACCAATATGTGCCAATCTAGAGTTCCATAAGGAAGTAGATTCAAGCATATAAGCAGAATTAGAAATTTAATTAATAATATTGTCGGTAGTACAAAGTTTGATCATTCCTTCAGTGGAATATCCTTTTCCTACAAATATACCATTACGGGTCAATATTAATTTTCCCGATTCATATACAGATGTAATGCCCGGTTTTCCCAATAAGTCACCACTAACAAGGTTTCTATTCATATCAAGAACATGAAGCACATTAACAAGAGTGACTTTCTTTCCGGAAGTGAAGTTGAGTTCGATGGATCCTGTTCCAACGACTTTAGATCGCACTTCATTTCCCATTTGCACTTCTTGTCCATCATTTACTTCGGTATAGGTTTTGAATGCTATTTTATCATAAGATACATGCACAGTTGCACATGTGTCATACCACCATCCTTGCACTTTGCCTTTGATTGCCATAATTTCGCTTACCTCAGCGATTATATCATCATCGGCATGAACATCATTGACCTCATTTTTGGACTTATTATGCCTGCAATCTTGAGCATAATGTTCGGGTTTGCCACATACATAACAACCATTTTTATTACCTTTTGGTCCGCCAGAATTTTTGAACTTGTTGTGTTCTTTCCTTGGGCCAAGATGGTTTTTCATGCCATCATATTTTTTCTTTCCTTTAGCGGAAACAACATTTGCTTTAGAAAATCCAGAAGACTCAGATTTTTCTCGATCCTTCGTTTCCTCCTCGATACGAAGATGTTTCTTAAGTTTCTCCAAAGAAAAGTCCTTAGAACTATGCAACAATTTCTTTTTGTATCCTTTCCACGAAGGTGGCAATTTTGCTATTATTGCACCGACTTGGAATGCTTCAGGAATGTCAATTTTCACGGATTTTATTTTATTCACGAGAACCTGTAACTCGTGTACTTGTGCAAGAATCGGCTTGGAATCCAACATCTTAAAATCAAAATATTTAGATATTAAAAACTTTTTCGTACCTTCTTCTTCGGTCTTGAATTTGAATTCGAATGTGTTCCAGATTTCCTTTGCGGATGCAGTATTGGTGTAGAGATCATAAAGACGATTAGATAATGTGTTCAAGATATGTCCACGACAAAGCAGTTCATCTTCTTTTCGTTTCTTTCTCTCCTTTTTTTCTTCATCAGTGTCATTCTCAATTGGTTCTGGAATTTCCTCCAGATCAGGATCCAAGACATATTGAATTTTCAGGGCGGTCAGGAGAAATGTCATTTTGTCTTGCCAGCGGGTATAGTTTGTTCCATCGAAACGATCTAACTTAACAAGGTCCTGAAAATCAGAGTGCACAAGATCTAGCACGTTTGTTTTTCTTTCAACACTTTTGAAAGGTTTCTTTATCATTTTTGATTTAACACATATTTCACATTTTCCGAAATCATGAATGTTGCATGATATCAAACCGGATTTAATTAGTCTATTCATAGTACTAATACCAATATGTGCCAATCTAGAGTGCCATAAGGAAATAGATTCAAGCATATAAGCAGAATTAGAAATTTCATTAATAATATTGTCGGTAGTACAAAGTTTGATCATTCCTTCAGCGGAATATCCTTTTCCTACAAATATACCATTACAGGTCAATATTAATTTTCCCGATTCATATACAGATGTAATACCCGGTTTTCCCAATAAGTCCCCACTAACAAGGTTTCTATTCATATCAGGCACATGAAGCACATTAACAAGAGTGACTTTCTTTCCGGAAGTGAAGTTGAGTTCGACGGATCCTGTTCCAACGACTTTAGATCGCACTTCATTTGCCATTTGCACTTCTTGTCCATCATTTACTTCGGTATAGGTTTTGAATGCTATTTTATCATAAGATACATGCACAGTTGCACATGTGTCATACCACCATCCTTGCACTTTGCCTTTGATTGCCATAATTTCGCTTACCTCAGCGATTATATCGTCATCGGCATGAACATCATTGACCTCATTTTTGGACTTATTGTGCCTGCAATCTCGAGCCAAATGTTCGGGTTTGCCACATACATAACTGTCGCATTACGCGAAAAATCGGCGGGAAAACGAAACAACAGAGCCGCCACCGTGCGTTATTTATCCCAAAAGAGGGAAAGGAAACGCTCGAAGTAAACCTGGAAAACATGGTCTCGCGACCAGAGAAAGATGGGATCGGGAGTCGGTTATGCGAAGGGAAGGTATCTGCACCCCTACGCATCCGTCGTACTCGACGAGATCCACGCTCAGAAAGAATAGAAGGAAGATTGCTAAAAACTGCTCACAAACTGCACACACGCTGGAAACGAATACAGACGAAGGACGGAAGAAACGGGACTCGGCAGGATATCGCATCCTGGGCCTACGTAGTCTGTCAGACACAGACATCAGAGTCGACGTAGTTCGGGACAGGGAAAACGTGCTCGCTAGGATGTCGCATCCTATGCATACGTATCTTCTCTAATCAGAGAAGAATCAGAGCACTCGTAGCTCGGCTAACACACGTCAAACAAAACCACACAGGAAACCGACTGCCAATTGCTGGACTTACGTCAGACTCCACACAAACAGGCAAACATGGAAACCGAATGCCAATCGCTGGACTTACATCAGACTCCGAACCAACAAACACACACAGGAAACCGACTGCCAATCGTTGGACTTACGTCAGACTCCAACAAGCAAACCAGACACAGGAAACCAACTGCCAATCGCTGGACTTACGTCAGACTCCAAACACACACAAGAGGGTTGAAAAAGAAAAAGGGTGCCCGGAGAGATCAGCTCATCTCCTGCCTACGTACCTCATCTGGTATGAGGATCAGGGCGACGTAGTTCCCCTACGCAGGGAAAGAACTTCTAACCTAACCAGAGACTGGGAAATGACAAACTAGAAGGGAGACTGACTCGAGCCTAATAGTTATCATGTAAATTCACCATGGTCCTAGGTTAAGGTTTCTATCTAACTTGCACAGGGAGCAAGCTATCCTAAACAGCACAGGCAAATACATACAAGCATAAAAAGCAAGCACACACACTATATGCACATAATTGGGCTCATACAAGGTGAGGATGTGAAACACAAGCCAACTGGAATCGGGTGTAGTTAACTCTTAACCCTAACATTGAGAGTTAGGGTGAAGCTGATGAAATGGGAAGTGAGGGTAAGACCTCACAGCTCTTATCCCTGGCCTGGGAGAGCTTCAAACAATAGAAGGTGTGGGAGTTCAGAAAATAGGAACTCTTCTCCACATATGACTGACACAACAAAGATCTTGGGTTAATATCCACAATGCATCAACACAAGGTGTGTGAGCAAAGTGAATGACACACTGAGTAACAGGAGATGCATTACACATCTCTTTTATCTGCCAATTGCCTCTAAAGAGGTCTTTTCCTGCTTGGCACAAAAAGTAAATATTCACAAGCATTGCCTCTTAAGGAGGACTTCAGACAGGTGCCTGCCCACATAACAGGACAGGTCTTCCAGACTACATGAAGTCAGAAGAGTTATACCTCAATGGTTAAGCAACCAAGCAAAGCAAAAGCAAGTTCAAAAGAACTCAAAGCAACTTAGGTACCTGAAAAAATCTAACCCAATCAGTACACAGTTCAATCAATCAAACAGACAACAGTCATCCATACAATCAGACAGACAAGCAATGCAACAGTGTGCAAGGCACTAGCCAATAGGCACAACACAAACAACTTGGCATCAACCTACAAAACAACATAAGGTTAGCCAACATCAACCAATTAATCAATCCAAATGAGTGAACCACTTCAATCATGACAATGTGCTTTTTAACCTGAAATCCACAATCCAAACAGTGAGTCCAAACCACTAGGTCAAAGCCTAGGGTCAAAAGAGGGTCAAACATTCAAAACAGAACATGAAATTTAACATGAATCAACTTCATTCACATCTTGAAACAATCCAAAAGGTCTCGCATCAATATCATATACCAAAAGCATTTCATGATCAATTGAAGTTCAAGACAATTTTAAAGCTCAAATGTGATCAACCAGAATGAAAAATCTCAATTAAATGAGAAATGATTCAAATAAATCCAAGAAAATTCATGCGTAATCACAACATCCATAATATGCATCACACAAAAAATCAGGACTATTGGAGATCATTTGGCATGGAAAACTCATCATATAAGTTGAGCAAGCAAAGGTGTGACACAAATTGTCACACCAACTTAACATGATCATAAAATAGAAATGATAAATGGTAAAAATACCAAATCAACACCAATTTTCAATTATATATGAATTTTGAAAGATGATGAAAAATTAAAAAAATCATGTGAAACATGTACATGAACACATGGAGGGAAAAGGAAAATATGAATGAGCATTTGAAAATCTGGCGCAATGGGGAATCGAAGTGAGGAACATTTCAAATAGTGGCACACTCAGTGAATGAAACGCAGCCGTTTCATTAATTGACCTGGCCGGTCAATGCACATGTGGCCAAGTCAAGCGCCTCAGAGCCAATCAAAATGCCATGCATGCGAATACGTGGACCAGTACATGCGCATCTCTTAACAAACACATGCAGAACCAGGAAAAGTGTTTCTAATGGATTAAAAACCGTGGCCTAAGACTAAACCTCATCTTCCTCATTGTGATATTCATGAACAGTACCATATTCATCATGCACCAAGAACAGATTCTCCAGAATTCAGAATTAAAGACATCATCATGTAGCATTTTTATCATAGATCACAAATCAACTAACAATTAAGCATAATTCCTCATGTTAAGATCAAATCGAGCAAATCAAGTTTCATGCATGGATCTTTAACCTACCATAACTAACTCAATTTTGCATGGAATTTCATGATTTAAAGCTCAGATTAACCAGCATTACAAGATCTACAACAATAGCATAAGAATTTTGAGAAAAAGAGAGATCGATTTGGAACCTCTTTGAAGTGCAGCAGCTGGATTTCGATGAATTCAGGCCTTGTAATGCTCAACAGTTCTTCTATGCAGCTTGTAGAGTTGATTGGAAGAGAGATCGAAGCTCAATTGCTCTTGAATCCAACGGAATTTGACATTGCCATGGATGAGTTCAAGCTTCAATATGCTTCAATCTTGTACTGTTTTCTTTAACTCCACGTGTAAACCTGCTCAGGAACAACTCAGAAACAAGGATCAAGCAAGAAGAATGGATTGAATGTGAAGAAATTGCAAGAAAAAAGTGAGAGAAAATTTTTGGTGTTTTGATCTAGATCTGAAATTGTGATTGTTGTTATGAAAAACAGTTAGGGTTTTGATTATATACCTCCTCCTAAACATGTTTAATTAGGCTTAAACCAAATGCTAATGAAATGGATTAAGTTTCAAGGTGTTTTGGCAAAATTTGGTTTTTCACCCTTATGCATGAAATGCATGAATGAATAGTACACGAATTCTATTCAATTTCACTTAAAATGCATTTTTTAAAATCATTGGTGAAGGCAAAATGTTTAAATAATGCACCAATTTTGAATATTGAAATTTCCCTCCAAAAATCCAAGAATTTGCAAGTGATGATATGAAGACAAATTATGCAATGTGATGCAAGATTTGAAAATTAGAGGTCACAAGGAGAAGAATGCAAAAAGAGCCATCCATTTTGGAGCTTTGGTTGAGGAGTTATGCTCATTTGAATCTTCAAGTACACCTTGCCATGTTTTGATCATATCTCTTCAACCACACATGAGAAATTCATGATCTTGGACTTTTTGGAAATGGGAGAGAAAGATATTAAACTTTCATGTTGGACAAAATTTCATTTGAAGCCTTATTGCTGATGTAATCTTGAGTTGAAGTTGGTACAAAACCTTTCCATTTTTGGAAAGTTCAAATTACAGGTCACCTGCTATTTTTGGAAAGTCTTGATCTGACTTCAAATTCTTCAATGTTGATGTTTGGAATGTCAAATGAGACTTGTTAGCACATGAATGAGGCATCTCTAACCATCTCCCACCTCCAAATCCATAGTTGAATTGATAGTTGACTTTTGTTGACTTTTTAAGGTTTCAGATGATTTGCACATGGACTGATGATCTCTGAGCCTCCAATACTTGGCCAAACCACTTCAAAATGATCTTTGAATCATGTGAACTCATGGGAATCACCCTAGGGCTTTAATCTCATGGACAATGCTCTTGCTTGCTTGCACAGTTGAATCTTCTAACCAGTCTGACTGATGACATGATGAACTATGCAATGGTAATGCAATGTTAATGACCTAAAATGAAAATGTATATACAAATGGGAGGTGCAAATTTGAGGTGCTACAGCTGCCCCTATTCAATCAACTGGGAACCTGAACGGATGAGAGCAACGACTGTCAGACCTTCAAGGTACACAGGGATTGAATACTAAAGAACCGTAGAAATTTGCACTCTGCGGGGATTCAAGCAAGGAAAATTCACAAACGGAAGCTTCCACTGGGATCTGGTATTTGTCAATGAACCAGTCAAGATGTTTACCCATGATTCCACTGGGGATTTGATTTTTTCAGAAAAAGGAACCACATCCAGACATCGAAAGACAATGAATGGGAATAGAAATCACAACTAGACGCCAACGGACGACTAGGAAAAACTCGACGTTTATCGACACCAACGGAGAGGTGACCAGACATCAACAGATGAACTGGGAAAAGAGATATACAACCATACATCAACGGACGAATGGGAAAAAATCAACGTTTATCGAAACCAACGGAGAGGTGACCAGACATCAACAGATGAACTGGGAAAAGAGATATACAACCATACGTCAACGGACGAATGGGAAAAACTCAACGTTTATCGAAACCAACAGAGAGGTGACCAGACATCAACAGATGAATGGGAGGAGATATACAACCATACGTCAACGGACGAATGGGAAAAACCCAACGTTTATCGAAACCAACGGAGAGGTGACCAGACATCAACAGATGAATGGGAGGAGATATACAACCATACGTCAACGGACGAATGGGAAAAACCCAACGTTTATCGAAACCAACGGAGAGGTGACCAGACATCAACAGATGAACTGGGAAAGACTCGACCAGACATCAACGGACGAATGGGAGAAGCTCGACGTTTATCGACACCAACGGAGAGGTGACCAGACATCAACGGATGAATGGGAAGACTCGACCAGACGTCAACGGACGAACGGGAGAAGCTCGACGTTTATCGACACCAACGGAGAGGTGACCAGACATCAACGGATGACTGGGAAGACTCGACCAGACGTCAACGGATGAATGGGAGAAGCTCGACGTTTATCGACACCAACAGAGAGGTGACCAGACATCAACAGATGAACTGGGAAAGACTCGACCAAACATCAACGGATGAACGGGAGAAACTCGACGTTTATCGACACCAACGGAGAGAGGTGACCAGACATCAACGGACGAATGGGAAGGACTCGACCAAACATCAACGGATGAACGGGAGAAGCTCGACGTTTATCGACACCAACAGAGAGAGGTGACCAGACATCAACGGATGAATGGGAAGACTCGACCAGACGTCAACGGACGAACGGGAGAAGCTCGACGTTTATCGACACCAACGGAGAGAAGTGACCAGACATCAGCGGATGAATTGGGAAAATAGATATACAACCATACGTCAACGGACGAATGGGAAAAACTCGACGTTTATCGAAACCAACGGAGAGGTGACCAGACATCAACAGATGAATGGGAAGAGATACAACCATACGTCAACGGACGAATGGGAAAAACTCAACGTTTATCGAAACCAACGGAGAGGTGACCAGACATTAACGAATGACTGGGAAAGACTCGACCAGACGTCAACGGACGAATGAGAGAAGCTCGACGTTTATCGACACCAACGGAGAGGTGACCAGACATCAACGGATGAATGGGAAGACTCGACCAGACGTCAACGGACGAACGGGAGAAGCTCGACGTTTATCGACACCAACGGAGAGGTGACTAGACATCAACGGATGAATGGGAAAGGACTGGGTGAGGTGTTACCGGTTAGTAAGTAACAAGCTCGGGGAGAATGAATATCAAAGACCGGCGTACGGGTGAGAGATATCAATCAACCAAAGACATCTGAGAAAAACCTGGAAAAGGCATATTTCGACTCAGGAAAATCTGACTCCACAGAGGACCAAGGTCACAATAGGGAGCAGGAAGGAAGGAACACCAAGGATACCAGGTTGTAAGCATAAAACAGGTGACCTACCAAGGCGTGAATTGGTTTGTGTTCCAAAACACTCATCATCCTGAAGAGAGCGAAAGCAAACTTGTTAAAGGATGGACATTCGATTCCGCAAGGAAAACGAATCTTACTCAGTTGGGGAAACAAAGGGTTCAACCAAAGGGTGCATGAGATATATTATCTATAGCCGTCAAAACGTAGATAATATACTCGCATGGAAGATTATCCATAACCGGGTTGTAGGTTGTTAAAGGATAGATCAACTGAAATCGTGAATTGGTGTGTGTTCCAAAACACTCATCATCCTGAAGAGAGCTAGCAAAGCAATCTTGTTAAAGGATGGACATTCGATTCCACAAGGAATACGAATCTTACTCAACTGGGAAGGACAAAACTTCGACCAAGGAGCGCATGAGATATATTATCTATAGCCGTCAAAATGTAGATAATATACTCGCATGGAAGATTATCCATAACCGGGTTGTAGGTTGTTAAAGGATAGATCAACCGAAATCGTGAATTGGTGTGTGTTCCAAAACACTCATCATCCTGAAGAGAGCGAAAGCAAACTTGTTAAAGGATGGACATTCGATTCCACAAGGAATACGAATCTTACTCAACTGGGAAGGACAAAACTTCGACCAAGGAGCGCATGAGATATATTATCTATAGCCGTCAAAACGTAGATAATATACTCGCATGGAAGATTATCCATAACCGGGTTGTAGGTTGTTAAAGGATAAATCGACCAAAAAGAAAGGCATCGGGATACCAGACTAAGTATGTAAAGATGACCAATCAAAAGGGGAAACTACAAACATTACCGGCAAACGGCGAATGAAAGAGAACCCACTGAGGATAAAATGGCTTACTCGGAGCAATTATCCAAAAGGAAGGGGAAGACCCGCTGGGGGATAAGATTGCTTAATCAAAGAAAATATCCAAAAGGGAAAAGGACTATCGATACCGAAAACTGGATAATGATAACCGCAAAGAGGGGATTACATCTACCGGTTAGTAGGTAGAAAACCACGGAAAAGTAACCGTCATCGACTAGGATGAGCACGAGGGTTGACTCCACAACGGGGAGAAAAGAGGATTCACATCTACCGGTTAGTAGGTAGAAGACCACAAAGATAGGACTTACAACTACCGGTTAGTAGGTAGAAGCCAACAAATTCCGCTGAGGATAAAATGAATGAGTGCCGGTTAGTGAGCAACTATTCATTTATACCACAGGGAAGCACAAGAGACAGCCACAAGGAAGCCAGTTTAGGATCGATCCAAAAAGGCAGACTGAATCAAGACTCATCCTAATGAGGAAAGAACTCAATAGGGAAAACCCATCCCGTTATGTGTAGGGAGGGAACGGAAACAACCGTCATCCACGAGGATATAACTCAGTGGGGAGCGCAGAAGGAAATGACAGACACTTTCTGCTTAAGGGGTCGACTCTATATGGAGAGATCAGACACACCCACATCTGCTAGGGGAGGATCTACTGGGGAGATCTGTATCACCAATTAGCAGGAGACAACCATCACCAGATACATGGCAAAAGATGCAACATGAGTATCTGAATGTTATGATTATGCATGTATGCATTATGCATGAGGAATGCATGATGAATGCTGACAAACAGACATGTTTAACACACATAGGTCCAGGAATCAACCATCCGGTGCTACTCTTCCACAGGGAAGGCCAAAATCACCAGAGAGCAAAGAAAACCTGCTGGAGACTGGGACATCAGGGAACAACATCATCCTGCAGGGGAGGAAGGCCACAATAGGCTTCCGGAGGGATCATCAATCACAACCGGATGAACGAGTTCAATATACAGGCAGACACGCCACAACAACAACTCATGCTGGAGCTCAGAGATACCAAGAAGCAACCAGATCTCTGATGAGGATATATAGGCATTGATAAAGCTCATCATGCCAACAACTCCGCTGAGGAATCTATCCGAGGGAATGCCGGATTACTGGGATGTCAATCCACCAAATACCGAATCTTCCAAAGAAAACCACCCATGCCGGGGAGAGGAGAAGACTGCTCTGCTGGAGAGATGAAAGTTGAAGTCTTCAATAAACACTCTGCTTGGGAACTGGCCCACAAAAGCGTTCCAACAGCAAACTTGTTGGGGATGCCCCACAATAGGGCTCAAACAGCACTCTACTGGGGATGCACCACAATAGGGGCTAACAGGGACTTGGAGGAAGAGTGTTGCACTGCCGGGGACATGAAGATGAACAACTTCAACCAACATTGCACTGAGCAACCTCGCTGAGGAGAAACCATAAGAGGTTCTACAGGAAAAAGATACAGTTATGCTCGAGATACGAACAAATGTCTTACCTGTTGGTAATCATACAACCCTTGGGAGAGCACTGCGGATCTCCTAAGTATCCTTCCATCATTGTGAATGTTCACTTTGTTTAAGAACAATTTTGTGAAAGATTTGTTTATTTTGAAAACAATGATACTTTGTCAATTAAAACATGCAAAATATTTGTTGAGTTGAAACAAATAAGAGTGCAAATAATTGGATAAAAGCTCAAATTGATTTGATGGAATGGTAGTCTGCAAATGGCAAGACTCCATAGATCTGTACAAGTTTGAAATCGGTGATATATATTGGAGAGGGCTACATTGAACATAATGACCTTTTCTCTACCAATTCCGAATTTCGATGTATTCGAAGCTTCAGTCGACGACGAATCGAGAATTTTCTGGCGGATGACAGATATAGAACACAGTCTTGTCAGGATGCAGTTACTTGCCAAATCCCTAATTTTTGCCTAGATTGCCCCAGTGTGAGGTGCTCAATCTAGCGGGATGCAAATTCTTTTTTTCAATGTCTCTAACTTTTTCCTGGATCGCCCTTTCGGGTTTTCAATCCACCAAGACGCTCCTTTTTGCCTAAGTCGCCCTTTCGGGTGTTCAACTTAGCGAGCTATTCTGCTTTTTGTTTTAGGCGAAGTATTTCTTGACTGCATCTGAATTCACAGGACAAGTGAAATCCTTCCCCATCCATTGTTGTAAGGGTCAAAGCACCGCCTGAAAAGGCTCTCTTGACAACATATGGACCTTCATAGTTTGGGGTTCACTTGCCCCTGGAATCGGGCGCGAAAGACAAGACTTTCTTGAGCACAAGGTCATCTTCTCGAAACACACGAGGCTTGACCTTCTTATCGAATGCTTTCTTCATTCTCTGCTGATATAACTGACCAGGATACATGGCAGTCAATCTCTTCTTTCGATCAGATTCAGTTGGTCGTAACGACTCTGAATCCATTCAGCATCAGCCAACTTGGGACTTTGAGGGTGCTATTTTCTTTTGTTTCTTTCTTTCTTTCTTTCTTTTTTCTTTTGATTTTGACTTCTTTTGATTTTGATTTTTCTCACCCTCCTTTTGTTTTTTGTTTTTTTTGTTTTTGATTACATTTGTAATGCCCCAGTTGGACTCTTTTGCTGATTCTCGAGGTACAGCTGAGTGATCTTCTTTTCTTGCTCAAGAAGTCGAGAAATCTCGTCATGAATCCCTTCAACATCATCTTCTTCCGCTTCGAATACAGGGAATTCAAAGTTGGGAGATGGCGTTGGATCATTATGTTCAATGGGTTTAAGAATCAACCTGCATAATGATTTTGAATATAAAAGCTTTTTGGAAAACAAACAAGACAATCGTTATGCAGATGAAAAGATTGCTTTTATTCTTGTTTTTAGGGTTTTTTTATGATCACCAATTTCATGCAAAAAGCGAAAAGGGAAAACAAATGGAAAAACAAATGTTTTAACATGCTTTATTTGAATGAAAATATCATTGCACAAATGTTGCCAACAATGTCATCACTTCTCCTTTTGGCATGGGAGAAGGGTTTTTAAACAAAGTGATTATTACTCTGACTTATGAACAACTGTAGGAACACCCACAGCGACCCAATTGTGTCAGATCCCGCCAGGGATGACAAATGTCAGTATCCTTTGCATCAGCAACTTCCCCACTCTGATTGACGTGGATAAAACCTCCACTTCTGAACAACCCTTTTTCGTTGAAGACCTCAGGAGAAAAGCCAACGCCAGCCCGAGACTTGTTGTCTTCAAGCTCGATTAACATTGGAACCTAAGTCCTCAAAGCTCAGAATCCCTGATCTCATAAGGTCCTGCACCTTATTCTTCAGTTGAAAGCAACTATCCACGTCATGACCAGGAGCACCCGAATGATACACACAATGCTGATCAGGCTTATACCACCACCGAGGGTTGACGGGTATAGCCGGTGGGTCTCTGGGAGTAATCAAGTTCCGCTCTATCAAAGAGGGATACAACTCTGTGTATTACATAGGAATTGGATAAAAAATGATCTTCTTCCTCTCATTACTCGTACTAGCTTGATTACCATCGTGAGGCTGGTAAGCCTGCTGCTGAGGATGATGTTGCTGATGCTGATATTGTTGAGCTGGTCTTCTCTGCTGTTGTTGAGTTGCTGGAATAGTCACAGCAGCAGCCTGACGATACTGTCCTCTGTTCACATTCCTCCGACGGTGCACAACATTTGTTTCACCCTCTCCCCTTCTGGGTGCCCCAGAGGATGGCTTCTTAGAACTCAAAGAACTTGAAGAGCCAGGATCTTGAATCTTTCCTGCTTTAATGAGACTCTCAGTCCTCTCCCCACAGACAACAACATCAGAAAAGCTACTGAACGGGCAACTCCCCATGCGGTCCATGAACACACCCTGCAAGGTCCCGATGAACATGTCAGTCAGCTCTCTCTCCAACATCGGAGGTTGCACCCTTGCGGCTAGTTCACGCCACCTCTGGGCATACTCTTTGAAGCTTTCACCAGATTTTTGACACAAACTCTGCAGTTGGGTTCGGCTCGGAGCCATATCCATGTTGTGCTTGTATTGCCTCAAAAAGGCTTCACCCAGATATCTCCAACTTCTGACTGATTCTCTCTTCAGATCCATGTACCAATCCAAGGAAGCTCCAGACAAGCTGTCCTGGAAAAAGTACATCCACATCTTCTCATCATCAGTATACGCGGAGATCTTTCTGTAATAAGCCTGCACATGGGTGCGAGGACAAGAAGTACCATTATATTTGTCAAAGGACGGCGCCTTGAATTTGTAAGGGATCCTCAGCCCATCAACCAGTCCCATATCGGTAACATCAAAGCCCAAAGAGTTCTGACACTCCATGGCACGAATTTTCTCAGCAAGGGCATCCACTTTTCTATCCCTCTCTTCAGTTCTTACAACCTCGTCGTCTTCACTGAGGAGAGTAAACATATCCTCCTGTCTGCCAACCAGCGGAGCAGGATGGCGAACTGGAGCACGGGTTGCTCTGACATTAGCAGTCTCTGGAGCAATAGGTTGTCCGTTGATTCTAATACCCCTCAACTCATCACCCACATCATAGTTGTTGACGGGAATAGTAGCAACAACGACATTGTCATTAATAGGGACCCCCTCTGGTGAGTTACGGTTGACCGGTGGAATCACAACTTCCTGTCTCTGGGCTAAGGCACGCAGCTCCTCTTACCCTTGCACAACACCCTGCATCATGCTCATGAATTGGGCCATGTTAGCCCTCATCTCTGCCAACTCAGCTTGAACTTGGTCCATGTTTCTCTGTTGATTCAGTCTCGTAGCGTAGCGGTGCGGACGATGATCAACAATCCTGTCTAAGTCAGGAACCAGAGTGAGAAGTCTCTCCCAAGCATGTCTGTAATGCAAGAATGATATGTGCATGATATGTATGATATGGGTGATATTTTATCATGAATGATCCTGAGAAAGGATATGCACATGCAGGTTAACTTGTTCTTCTTTTTTTTCACCATCATTTTTTTTTCATGCATTACTTTTTTTTGAAAATAAACATGCTATGATGCAAATGATGCAATTATGACTGGCTGGCTGTGCATCACAAGGCACAGGTTCAGAGCTTCGGCATGAATTCGGCACCGGAAACCACAGATCAAAATCATCTGGAACCCAAGGTCATCTGGAACCCATACTTCAGAACCAAGTCACCATCTGAGCCAAGAGTCACCAACAGGATACGGTCACCAACAGATCAAGTCACCAACAGGATACGGTCACCAACAGATCAAGTCACCAACAGTACCTGTAAAATGATTCAAACCCTCCCCACTCACAGGTGTCATCTAGGCCAGGGTAAGGTCAAGAGAAACGCAGGATAAACAACCCTTTCAAGAATATCATCATGTGCACACCCGATGTATGCACCGATAATACCCCATCAGAGTCTGAACTGCTCGTGATATCATGTTCCGCTAAGTGGCGCAATACCACCCGCTTCCCATGAATCACTCTATTCCTAGGTATCCTAGAGTTCACTCATAGCCTGGGTATTGGGCCTTTTACCTCTTGTAACTCCCACCCATTAGAGAAACAGACAGCCAGCATGATAATATGATGCATGCAAACACATAATGCACATATATACAATCACATCATAATCATAAATGCAATAAATAAAGCAGTAAAAGCAACCAAACCCTATCCTATAGAGCGCTAGGACTGACTTGCTTAGGGAAGATGGACCAGCAAGAGGTCAACTTCTTTTAGTCCCCAGCAGAGTCGCCAGCTGTCGCATTACGCGAAAAACCGGCGGGAAAACGAAACAACAGAGCCGCCACCGTGCGTTATTTATCCCAAAAGAGGGAAACGAAACGCTCGAAGTAAACCTGGAAAGAACATGGTCTCGCGACCAGAGAAAGATGGGATCGGGAGTCGGTTATGCGAAGGGAAGGTATCAGCACCCCTACGCATCCGTCGTACTCGACGGGATCCACGCTCAGAAAGAATAGAAGGAAGGTTGCTAAAAACTGCTCACAAACTGCACACACGCTGGAAACGAATACAGACGAAGGACGGAAGAAACGGGACTCGGCAGGATATCGCATCCTGGGCCTACGTAGTCTGTCAGACACAGACATCAGAGTCGACGTAGTTCGGGACAGGGGAAACGTGCTCGCTAGGATGTCGCATCCTATGCATACGTATCTTCTATAATCAGAGAAGAATCAGAGCACTCGTAGCTCGGCTAACACACGCCAAACAAAACCACACAGGAAACCGGCTGCCAATCGCTGGACTTACGTCAGACTCCACACAAACAGGCAAACATGGAAACCGAATGCCAATCGCTGGACTTACATCAGACTCCGAACCAACAAACACACACAGGAAACCGACTGCCAATCGCTGGACTTACGTCAGACTCCAACAAGCAAACCAGACACAGGAAACCAACTGCTAATCGCTGGACTTACGTCAGACTCCAAACACACACAAGAGGGTTGAAAAAGAAAAAGGGCGCCCGGAGAGATCAGCTCATCTCCTGCCTACGTACCTCATCTGGTATGAGGATCAGGGCGACGTAGTTCCCCTACGCAGGGAAAGAACTTTTAACCTAACCAGAGACTGGGAAATGACAAACTAGAAGGGAGACTGACTCGAGCCTAATAGTTATCATGTAAATTCACCATGGTCCTAGGTTAAGGTTTCTATCTAACTTGCACAGGGAGCAAGCTATCCTAAACAGCACAGGAAAATACATACAAGCACAAAAAGCAAGCACACACACTATATGCACACAATTGGGCTCATACAAGGTTAGGCTGTGAAACACAAGCCAACTGGAATCGGGTGTAGTTAGCTCTTAACCCTAACATTGAGAGTTAGGGTGAAGCTGATGAAATGGGAAGTGAGGGTAAGACCTCACAGCTCTTATCCCTGGCCTGGGAGAGCTTCAAACAATAGAAGGTGTGGGAGTTCAGAAAGTAGGAACTCTTCTCCACATATGACTGACACAACAAAGATCTTGGGTTAATATCCACAATGCATCAACACAAGGTGTGTGAGCAAAGTGAATGACACACTGAGTAACAGGAGATGGATTACACATCTCTTTTATCTGCCAATTGCCTCTAAAGAGGTCTTTTCCTGCTTGGCACAAAAAGTAAACATTCACAAGCATTGCCTCTTAAGGAGGACTTCAGACAGGTGCCTGCCCACATAACAGGACAGGTCTTCCAGACTACATGAAGTCAGAAGAGTTATACCTCAATGGTTAAGCAACCAAGGAAAGCAAAAGCAAGTTCAAAAGAACTCAAAGCAACTTAGGTACCTGAAAAAATCTAACCCAATCAGTACACAGTTCAATCAATCAAACAGACAACAGTCATCCATACAATCAGACAGACAAGCAATGCAACAGTGTGCAAGGCACTAGCCAATATGCACAACACAAACAACTTGGCATCAACCTACAAAATAACATAAGGTTAGCCAACATCAACCAATTAGTCAATCCAAATGAGTGAACCACTTCAATCATGGCAATGTGCTTCTTAACCTGAAATCCACAATCCAAACAGTGAGTCCAAACCACTAGGTCAAAGCCTAGGGTCAAAAGAGGGTCAAACATTCAAAACAGAACATGAAATTTAACATGAATCAACTTCATTCAAATCTTAAAACAATCCAAAAGGTCTTACATCAATATCATATACCAAAAGCATTTCATGATCAATTGAAGTTCAAGACAATTTTAAAGCTCAAATGTGATCAACCAGAATGAAAAATCTCAATTAAATCAGAAATGATTCAAATAAATCCAATAAAATTCATGAGTAATCATAACATCCATAATATGCATCACACAAAAAATCAGGACAATTGGAGATCATTTGGCATGGAAAACGCATCATATAAGTTGAACAAGCAAAGGTGTGACGCAAATTGTCACACCAACTTAACATGATCATAAAACAGAAATGATAAATGGTAAAAATACCAAATCAACATCAAAATGTCAAGCAATGAGTCTAGTTTCATCATGCAAATTTTCAAATTCATTGGATTAAAAACCAGCATTTCACAAATGAATAAGCAAGGCAAGGTACAAAATGGATACATGTTCATATTCCCTAGCACAAAATGAAATCCAGCCAAGCACAATTTGTGGAAAAATGATCAAAAAAAAAATAGACAAGATAAGGAATGCAATGCTAAAAACCTCATAATTTTTGGATCAATTTTCAATTATATATGAATTTTGAAAGATGATGAAAAATTAAAAAAATCATGTGAAACATGGACATGAACACATGGAGGGAAAAGGAAAATATGAATGAGCATTTGAGAATCTGGCGCAATGGGGAATCGAAGTGAGGAACATTTCAAATAGTGGCGCGCTCAGTGAATGAAACGCAGCCGTTTCATTAATTGACCTGGCCGGTCAATGCACATGTGGCCAAGTCAAGCGCCTCAGAGCCAATCAAAATGCCATGCATGCGAATACGTGGACCAGTACATGCGCATCTCTTAACAAACACATGCAGAACCAGGAAAAGTGTTTCTAATGGATTAAAAACCGTGGCCTAAGACTAAACCTCATCTTCCTCATCGTGATATTCATGAACAGTACCATATTCATCATGCACCAAGAACAAATTCTCCAGAATTCAGAATTAAAGACATCATCATGTAGCATTTTCATCATAGATCACGAATCAATTAACAATTAAGCGTAATTCCTCATGTTAAGATCAAATCGAACAAATCAAGTTTCATGCATGGATCTTTAACCTACCATAACTAACTCAATTTTGCATAGAATTTCATGATTTAAAGCTCAGATTAACCAGCATTACAAGATCTACAACAATAGCATAAGAATTTTGAGAAAAAGAGAGATCGATTTGGAACCTCTTTGAAGTGCAGCAGCTGGATTTCGATGAATTCAGGCCTTGTAATGCTCAACAGTTCTTCTATGCAGCTTGTAGAGTTGATTGGAAGAGAGATCGAAGCTCAATTGCTCTTGAATCCAACAAAATTTGACATTGCCATGGATGAGTTCAAGCTTCAATATGCTTCAATCTTGTACTGTTTTCTTCAACTCCACGTGTAAACCTGCTCAGGAACAACTCAGAAACAAGGATCAAGCAAGAAGAATGGATTGAATGTGAAGAAATTGCAAGAAAAAAGTGAGAGAAAATTTTTGGTGTTTTGATCTAGATCTGAAATTGTGATTGTTGTTATGAAAAACAGTTAGGGTTTTGATTATATACCTCCTCCTAAACATGTTTAATTAGGCTTAAACCAAATGCTAATGAAATGGATTAAGTTTCAAGGTGTTTTGGCAAATTTTGGTTTTTCACCCTTATGCATGAAATGCATGAATGAACAGTACACGAATTCTATTCAATTTCACTTAAAATGCATTTTTTAAAATCATTGGTGAAGGCAAAATGTTTAAATAATGCACCAATTTTGAATATTGAAATTTCCCTCCAAAAATCCAAGAATTTACAAGTGATGATATGAAGACAAATTATGCAATGTGATGCAAGATTTGAAAATTAGAGGTCACAAGGAAAAGAATGTAAAAAGAGCCATCCATTTTGGAGCTTTGGTTGAGGAGTTATGCCCATTTGAATCTTCAAGTACACCTTGCCATGTTTTGATCATATCTCTTCAACCACACATGAGAAATTCATGATCTTAGACTTTTTGGAAATAGGAGAGAAAGATATTCAACTTTCATGTTGGACAAAAATTCATTTGAAGCCTTTTTGATGATGTCATCTTGAGTTGAAGTTGGTCCAAAACCTTTCCATTTTTGGAAAGTTCAAATTACAGGTCACCTGCTATTTTTGGAAAGTCTTGATCTGACTTCAAATTCTTCAATGTTGATGTTTGGTATGTCAAATGAGACTTGTTAGCACATGAATAAGGCATCTCTAACCATCTCCCACCTCCAAATCCATAGTTGAACTGACAGTTGACTTCTGTTGACTTTTTAGGGTTTCAGATGATTTGCACATGGACTGATGATCTCTGAGCCTCCAATACTTGGCCAAACCACTTCAAAATGATCTTTGAATCATGTGAACTCATGGGAATCACCCTAGGGCTTTAATCTCATGGACAATGCTCTTGCTTGCTTGCACAGTTGAATCTTCTAACCAGTCTGACTGATGACATGATGGACTATGCAATGGTAATGCAATGTTAATGACCTAAAATGAAAATGTATATACAAATGGGAGGTGCAAATTTGAGGTGCTACAATAACAACCATTTTTAGTACCTTTTGGTCCGCCAGAATTTTTGAACTTGTTGTGTTCTTTCCTTGGGCCAAGATGGTTTTTCATGCCATCATATTTTTTCTTTCCTTTAGCGGAAACAACATTTGCTTTAGCAAATCCAGAAGACTCAGATTTTTCTCGATCCTTCGTTTCCTCCTCGATACGAAGATGTTTCTGAAGTTTCTCCAAAGAAAAGTCCTCAGAACTATGCAACATTTTCTTTCTGTATCCTTTCCACGAAGGTGGCAATTTTGCTATTATTGCACCGACTTGGAATGCTTCAGGAATGTCAATTTTCACGGATTTTATTTTATTCACGAGAACCTGTAACTCGTGTACTTGTGCAAGAATCGGCTTGGAATCCAACATCTTAAAATCAAAGTATTTAGATATTAAAAACTTTTTCGTACCTTCTTCTTCGGCCTTGAATTTGAATTCGAGTGCGTTCCAGATTTCCTTTGCGGATGCAGTATTGGTGTAGAGATCATAGAGACGATCAGATAATGTGTTCAAGATGTGTCCACGACAAAGCAGTTCATCTTCTTTTCGTTTCTTTCTCTCATTTTTTTCTTCATCAGTGTCATTCTCAGTTGGTTCTGGAATTTCCTCCAGATCAGGATCCAAGACATATTGAATTTTCAGGGCGGTCAGGAGAAATGTCATTTTGTCTTGCCAGCGGGTATAGTTTGTTCCATCGAAACGATCTAACTTAACAAGGTCCTGAAAATCAGAGTGCACAAGATCTAGCACGTTTGTTTTTCTTTCAACACTTTTGAAAGGTTTCTTTATCATTTTTGATTTAACGCATATTTCACATTTTCCGAAATCATGAATGTTGCATGATATCAAACCGGATTTAATTAGTCTATTTATAGTACTAATACCAATATGTGCCAATCTAGAGTGCCATAAGGAAATAGATTCAAGCATATAAGCAGAATTAGAAATTTCATTAATAATATTGTCGGTAGTACAAAGTTTGATCATTCCTTCAGCGGAATATCCTTTTCCTACAAATATACCATTACGGGTCAATATTAATTTTCCTGATTCATATACAGATGTAATACCCGGTTTTCCCAATAAGTCCCCACTAACAAGGTTTCTATTCATATCAGGAACATGAAGCACATTAACAAGAGTGACTTTCTTTCCGGAAGTGAAGTTGAGTTCGACGGATCCTGTTCCAACGACTTTAGATCGCACTTTATTTCCCATTTGCACTTCTTGTCCATCATTTACTTCGGTATAGGTTTTGAATGCTATTTTATCATAAGATACATGCACAGTTGCACATGTGTTATACCACCATCCTTGCACTTTGCCTTTGATTGCCATAATTTCGCTTACCTCAGCGATTATATCGTCATCGGCATGAACATCATTGACCTCATTTTTGGACTTATTGTTCCTGCAATCTCGAGCATAATGTCCGGGTTTGCCACATACATAACAACCATTTTTAGTACCTTTTGGTCCGCCATAATTTTTGAACTTGTTGTGTTCTTTCCTTGGGCCAAGATGGTTTTTTATGCCATCATATTTTTTCTTTCCTTTAGCGGAAACAGCATTTGCTTTAGCAAATCCAGAAGACTCAGATTTTTCTCGATCCTTCGTTTCCTCCTCGATACGAAGATGTTTCTGAAGTTTCTCCAAAGAAAAGTCCTCAGAACTATGCAACAATTTTTTTCTGTATCCTTTCCACGAAGGTGGCAATTTTGCTATTATTGCACCGACTTGGAATGCTTCAGGAATGTCAATTTTCACGGATTTTATTTTATTCACGAGAACCTGTAACTCGTGTACTTGTGCAAGAATCGGCTTGGAATCCAACATCTTAAAATCAAAGTATTTAGATATTAAAAACTTTTTCGTACCTTCTTCTTCGGCCTTGAATTTGAATTCGAGTGCGTTCCAGATTTCCTTTGCGGATGCAGTATTGGTGTAGAGATCATAGAGACTATCAGATAATGTGTTCAAGATGTGTCCACGACAAAGCAGTTCATCTTCTTTTCGTTTCTTTCTCTCCTTTTTTTCTTCATCAGTGTCATTCTCAGTTGGTTCTGGAATTGCCTCCAGATCAGGATCCAAGACATATTGAATTTTCAGGGCGGTCAGGAGAAATGTCATTTTGTCTTGCCAACGGGTATAGTTTGTTCCATCGAAACGATTTAACTTAACAAGGTCCTGGTTCATCCGTTTGATGCTTGAAACAAAAGCGTCGGTGGCCATGATTTGAGATACTATAAGATTGTTAGAAATTTCGGAAAGATTAAAGGGATACAGGCTTGAATCGTGAATGCAACACTTTTCTTATAGTATTTCAAGCACTCTCGATTGTCTTAGAGTTCTGATGTAGGAATACCCAGGATAATTCAGCCTTATCAAGTTTTCGCAAGACCGGCGAAAACCCGAATGCAACGAAGAGCGTCTGGAATTATTTAGAGGATTTTTGGATTTTTTGTGTTGTATTCTGAATCCGGATTTATGCTTTTATAGGCCATGTTGATATTGTTTCACAAGGTAGCGACCCTTGGTGAAGCAATGTCCTTTTCCAATAATCATAATGGTTGGCCTGCAGCATGTTTCACCAGCAGTTGCATGGTTTCGCCTTTGCAACATCTCATGAAGAGTTACAATCTCCGAATTCAAAATTCAAATCGTAGGCACTGACCAAAAGGGAACAACGATAATAGCCCAGCCGAAGGCCGGCCAGCCGCCGGAGTGGCGCCGCCTCATTAATGCAGCGAAGAGCGTCTGGAATTATTTAGAGGATTTTTGGATTTTTTGTGTTGTATTCTGAATCCGGATTTATGCTTTTATAGGCCATGTTGATATTGTTTCACAAGGTAGCGACCCTTGGTGAAGCAATATCCTTTTCCAATAATCATAATGGTTGGCCTGCAGCATGTTTCACCAACAGTTGCATGGTTTCGCCTTTGCAACATCTCATGAAGAGTTACAATCTCCGAATTCAAAATTCAAATCGTAGGCACTGACCAAAAGGAAAAAACGATAATAGTCCGGCCGAAGGCCGGCCAGCCGCCCGAGCGGCGCCGCCTCATTAATGTCGTCTACAAGACGCCACTAGCGCCCTACGGCAACACCGGCAAGTGGTTGAAAGGTTGGGACAAGTGGCATAATGCTTGGGACCACCATATGTGTTCATGTGGCACTTTATCCTCTTTTGTCCTTTTGTTGAGTTAATGATATTAACTCTTTATAAGGACTTACAAAGTGAGTAAATCTTCCAATGTGGGACTTTATCTCATGCATTTATTAGCATTAACTCACTTCCACCATTTGTCATTTTGAAACACACTTGTATTTAATAAATTACAACAATACTCTTGTCGTTCCTATGGGAAAAGGACAATCTACCTCCTACAACAACTTCTTGACTTCCAAGATTTATGTCTTTAGTTGAAGCAGAAAACAGAATTGCAATACAATAAGATTTCCTGCATCCAGTTTACAGCTGAAAATTTGAATGCATTGAAGATAGAGGCATAGTCAAAATATGAACCACAAATGGAAGGTTTGTTTCAGGTATAGAACTTTGACTAAGTTGACTAATTAGATATGTCAAATTTGAGTAAAAAAAAGGATACAATGAATCTATAAAAATAAAATGTTTACTCATAAGAGCATTTTGAAATTCATAACTCACTCGCAGTGTCATATTCTCCGCAACTTTCAGTTTTGTATCACCAACATTCGTAAACCTATTAACCCAACCTCTCCTGAAATGAAAGCTTTAAGAATACAAGGTGAAAGCTATAAGTAAAGTCCAGCAGCAATAATTCACATAACACATTGCTGCTTAAACACCATATTATAATGTGAGAAACAATATTTGAACCAAAAACCCAGATAAAATCCAGTAAAAATTGGCCAAAGAGTTTATTATATTTCAACCAAAAATTTGCATTTTGAATCATTTCCAAAACAAACTCGACAAAGTGGTTTGAAATATATTGTATAGATTTATGTGCAGATTGACTGAAAAAATCATTATGAGGAAAACAAATAATAGGTTCATGTGAAATCTATTACGACAATTAATGGAAAAATCACTTTTGTAGGAAATGTTGCTTCTATGCGGCCATGTTGCTTTATCTTGCAAGCTTAAATCTGCCTCTTTAGAATATATGCAGTAAAGGAAAGTTGAAATGTAATTTAGGAAGTGAAGAATCCAAACTGTAAATGATAGGTCTAAAGCAATATAATAAAAGTTGTTGAAAGCCATACAATTTTGCTGATAAGCTGCGATGTTGCATTGACAATTTCAGAATTTTCACTTTATTTTGATTTAAAAGCTTCGGTACCCTCGAAAGTGAAGTTGACAAAATGTTGCATCATGAGTGTGTGTGACTAAATAAAAATAAACCAAACGCACAAATGTAGGATAATTACAATAATAATTTTATTTTCACCAATAAATGCACCGACTTCATCAGCAGATTTAATTTCGGTTGATGCAAGCCCATTTTGTTTCTTCAAGTATTCAACGATACCGTCAGTTTCACGGGAACCTTTGTATTCTTGAATGCTCTTTCAGTAACACAGTCATACATTGAATATTTAAGACATCCAAAATATTCAACACATCGAAATAATAACATATTGGAATGCATAAAAATTATTAAACACATCGAAAAAGAAATATCCTGAAAAATAAAATGGGGAAGAAGATACCTTGATAATCATAGAATCATGTTGAATGAGGAAGAACTGAAACATTGGAAGAGGGAAAATAGAGTGAGTATGCACACAAAAATTAATGGAAGGGTATTATGTGATGATGAAGATGGTGAAGCAGAGAGAAAAAATTTCACAGTTGAAAAGGGTAAAAAAACATAGTGAACAAATCATGAAATTAAGATAGAGATGAAAGTGTTTCACGGGATAAGAATATAATGAACAAATATTGAACGTAAGATTATAGTGAACAAACATTAACTATGAGTTTAATAACTTTAAGAACAAACCTTCTTCATATTCAGGAAACATGATGATTTTATGATGCTTCTCTGATTCTTAGTTCTTACGACGGATAGGGTAAATCTGATTCACATATAAAGTTGAAGATAAACAGTAACCTCCAAAAAAAACTATCTGAAAATGAATTAAGAAAATGTTGAATCTAACAAACTATTAATCATGAAGTAATACAACATTTTTTGTTAATGAAAACAAGTTGTGGTTTGCAACAACGAATATATAAATCAGTTTATGAAAACAAGTTTACAATAAATCGTTAAACTTATTGAATCGTGGGTTCGAGGGTACATTGTACCTGCATCACCACCATTTCAGTCAGAGCATGGCTATGGCCGAATCGTTGGTAAAACACAACAACCATTTTGAATCCGACCAACACCACACTCGTCGTCGGAAACGCGTTGCGGCCACCATAGATCTACCACAGCGACACCACACATTGTTGTAAATCCGTCGAAAACGCCTTAGCTACTGCTGTCTCCATTATTCCGATTGGTGCCACTTTTCTCCTTCTTGATTTCAGTTTGATCTATGATTGTGATTTTTGTTTGTAAGGGAGATGATTTACATAAATAAAAAGAATAAAAACGGTTTCTTTTGTAAAAAAACAAAAGAGAGGATCATGTAAGAGAAATGATTTACATAGAAAATCATGTTTACTTTTGTGTTAAAAGAAAAAAAGGTTAGAAGAAAAGAAGAAGAAGAAGAATGTGGGATCTGAGAAATTAAAAAGTGTGAGAGTGAAGGAAAAATATGAATAATAGTGGAAGAGAGAGAGAGGAAGAAAAGTACAGAAGTATAAAAGTACAGAAGTTGAAAAAGTAGTATTCGATTAGAACCAAATTGTATAGAAAATCGGTTGATGACATTGTACAAGTGAAAGAAAGTAGAACAAATACAAACCAATCTGATTGGCATAGCTAGTTTCATTGGAAAAAGCAAATTTAGGACTTAAATTGCCCCCATTATGAGGATTGTCAAAATTAGACGGAAAAGCATATATGAGATTTCCAGAACATGATATTTTCTTATATTATAGATTTATATTTTTATATATTTTCTCATTTTTTAACCTGTATTTTTTGTGAATCGTATCAGATCAAAAACAACAACACGTATTTGTGAATCGTATCATATCAAAAATTGTATTACATCAAAGACAATGATTAATTCATGATTAACATATACATCATACCATCTAGTTAACTAAACACGGTTACCTTTAATTATTTTTCCTCTCAAACAATTGCATTCCATAATTATTGTATTATTTTGACTCACACAATAACACAAATAACTGGCATGCAGAATTGATACATTGACTCAAACACTTACTAAATTAAGGCATGCCAACTCAGTGATACAATGATCTATCGAGCTAAATTTTTACCGATAATAATACATAATAATCTATTGGATACATGAAGGGTAGTCTTCAATCTCCATGCCTAGATGAGTTCGTGCAGCTATCAATGTCTTCATTTGATTCATAGTAAGTTGCATCCAGATTCATTAGGTCTTTCCCGATATCCTCAACCTTCTTTATCTTTTCAAGGTTAACATTATTGATAAGAATATTCCTATAGCCAGTTCCACCAGAAGGTTCAACAATAGTAGTGTGATCCCTAGACAAGTTTGATCCCATTAGTTTTATCTTGATTCATGTTGAGAGAATGATTTAAAATCTGAGAGTATGATAAGTCTAAATGGTGTCAAAGTGGTCGTAGAGAAGAGAAACCCTTTTTCAAAACCTACACCTAAAGCATATCCAAACCAACAACAAAACATGTAAACCGAAGTAAATAATATCAAAATCATGTGAAAAAAACCCATAAACTCTCCGACAAGAAGAAAATCATGTGAAACATAAAACAACATACAAAAAAATAAGAGAATAAGGAAGAAGAAGAACATTTTTATGTATGAAGAACAAGAATGAGGTTATACTATAGAATAGGAAATCTAATGACGAAGAAGAAAAGAGAAAATGTATGCTAGGATTTTGATGTGAGATATACGATGATACTGTCAAGAAGCGAAAATTAATTCGCTTATATAGGGTAAACAATTTCACCATGGTCATATTCAAAAACTGTGATGAAATGTAATGTCTTTCACAATAGTTGACATTACCAATCATGGTGATAGGTGTTTTAATATATATATATATATATATATATATATATATATATATATATATATATATATATATATATATATATATATATATATATATATATATATATATATATATATATATATATATATATATATATATATATATATATATATATATATATATATATATATATATATATATATATATATATATATTAAGGATAACACTCATTGTGATGAAAAAATAGAGAAGTGTTAGAGCTGGGATTCGAACCTTGTCACTCCATGAATGTATAATCACGGTTTATTGTTTTTACCGTAATGAATTGTCTTTTCGTAAATATAAAAAAAAACGAAACGTGTCCAAAAATGAGGTAATACCACAGTTAACTGTAAGACCGTTGTAGTTAGTGTTACAAAATGTATATTGTGTAGTAATGGTTGGCATGAAAACCTCACATAGAGAATATCCTCTTCAGGGTATTGTTATCTAGAAAGTAATTTGATATTGAGGGAAATATTCTCAAGTAGGGTTTGTGACACTATGAACCTTGTTAGAATCCTTAAAACCATGGCTATTAGAATTGATGGTTGTGTAATGTTGGCCTGCTTGACGTACTTGTCTCGTTGTGTTGGCATGCAAGTCTCACTCAGAATAGATCTTCTTGGGGGTATTGTCATATAGTAAGTAATTTTCTACTAGGAGGAATATTTCTGAGAAGGATCCATGATTCTAGGAACTGTGTCTAGAACCTTAGAGTCGATGTTTGTGTAGTGTTGGCCTGCTTGACGTACTTCTCTTGTTGGTTTGACATTAAAACCCCACCTAGAGTAGATTATTTTGAGGATATTGTATCTAGAAAGTATAATTTGCTATTAGGGGCAATATTCTCATGTAAGGTCCATGACTCTAGGAACATTCTCAAGCCCTAGAGCCACAATTTGTGAGATCAATGTGTACAAAGCGACGTGTGTAACACCCTAAACTCCACACATAATTTATCGCATAAGTTAAATATAAAATAAAATCACGTAGGGTGTCACACATTCATAACACACATGACCTGCTCCGTAATACGGGTTTCAACAGTAAATTTCAATACACACATTTGTAATAAGTATGTTTACACGACATCCTACTTATCTGAATCATACCTGAGATGTTTACACGACATCCTTCTCATCTGATCGGTATTACTAAAAAGTTGTTGTTTTCTAAATTTTCCAACATAATTTTCATCTTCTTCAACCCCAAAAACGTCCATGAAATAATATCCAAAATCATTTTATTCCTGAAACAAAGTTATAGCCCTCTGTTTCAGATATCCAACGCTTCAAACGACACTCGATTTGGACTTACAGATCAAAAGTTATGGCCAAAACGATTTCGATCGAAAAACATGAAAAAAGGTTCGCGATTATGACGGACAGAATGCAAAATTTTCTGCGTTTTTCATCGTTTGAGGCCTTTCGGACCTCCGATTTCGATTCCGTAAAAAGCTAAACGCTTAAAAAATTACAACCTATGTAATACTATAATTATATAAAGTTAATTTATAGTTTTAACACAATTAAATAATTTAATCACAACTTTAAAATCATGCCTAAAACCTTCAAAATTGCAACAATGGTGAATATAAGTTTAATCATCAAAACAGAAAACTACACACATGCAAGATACATGAAATTCATCGTATCATCATCATATAATAATCACCATAGCATCCAAATTCAAAATTATGAATCAAAACCCCTAACCCTAAGGAGGTTAAGGGTTTCTCCATTCTATCATACTCTTTATTATTGCAACAAATTCTCACCCTTACCTTAGATTTTCCAACAAGATGCACACTTCAAGCTCTAACAATGGAGTTTTCTTTTATCCCTATCCCTGGCCTCTTCTCACCATAAAATTCTATTTTACGTAAAATCTTCCAAACTCTCTTACTAACCTTTTTTATCATTAACCTAGTCCCCTCAATTAGGAACTTCCATCATTGCCCTCACTTATCATATTATTTACCACCATACCCCTCTTGACTCTAATTTTCTTTTAATAAAATAATACCAATAATATTCTTCTTTTTCTCCATACTATTTCTACTCTTCTATTTTATTTCGACCAATTAAATAAAATAGTTATAGGCTAATTATTTAAAATTCTCATTATCCCCATTAAATAAGTAAAATAACTAAATTTCATTATTTAATTAAGATGCTCATATTCTAGTAATTTTTATTTATTTATTTAATTAATTCGAATAAAATACTATTTATTTCAATCACTAATTAAAATTTTAATTAATTATCAACAACTATACCAAACTCTTACTCCCTCCATACTTCTATTTCAAGGATACCTACCTCCACAATCATACACAATTAATTTAAAACACTCATTAATCATATAAAAATCTAAATAATTCAAATTAATTAATTAATTAAATTCAGGGTGTTACAATGTGAATCCTTCCACCATGAGAAACTATATGTGGATTGTTTGAAACCACATCATACCTTTCTGCATCCATGCCTAGCATGACATTGCAATTTTATAAAAAAATATTATTTACATATAAAAAAAACAAATATTTTCTTCATCCGCATTCATCAGGATGCATGCACATTTTTCCATAAAACAAAAAAAAAAGTCATCCCGCCTTTTGTCTATAACCACAAATTGACTACCCGACACACACTTAGAACGTGAAACATGTCTCGGAAAACTATGGACGAACTTCAGCGTGGTCAAGAATTATTGAGAAAGGAGATCAATTCGTTGAAAATTCAGTTGGGATGGGTCATGAAAACTTTGCAAGCTTTATTGAGAAGAGAAGGCAACCTCACACCAATTGCTGCAGCATAAATGGTTACCTCTCTACATCCGTCCGATTTTACCACAGGACAATGGCAGTCCCACACGACGACCATTCATTTTCTAGTGTGTGGTCCTTCTCCCAAATATTAATTAACGCTTGCCAAGTATCCATATCAACAACCTTTGTATGTTCCTCCCTAAGATCACCAGAGTCAGAATCAGAGCCATAATCAAAATTTGTGTAGGAGGAGCAAGACTCACATTGACCCAACCCCTATACCATATAATCGGTTATTTCCACATTTGATTCAAAATTCAATGGTGTTTACACTATCTCTTAAGCCTTTGAAATCATCATTGCTGTCTGGGTATGACTTGAATGTTAGGTGGGATTATCATGCTGGATCAGTGGGGCACTCCATTGAAAATTGTGGGGCGTTCAAGGCTAAAGTACGATAGTTGATCGACAACAAAAGCCTAGTCTTGAAGAGGACCATTTAAAGGTCAAGTGAGAATACAATATTGGAATAATGGGCCATACTATCAAATAGTGTAGGGGTTTTAAGATCAAAGTGCAAAGGTTGATTGACGTCAGGTCACCGGTCCTCAAGAAAAAAAGCTCAAATGCAGATGTCTTGATTCCTAAGCCATGTAACGAAGGAAGCAAAGGATTTCTGAAACCCCTTAAAATCATGTACCACAAGGAAAAGGTCGAACATATTGCTAACGAGATATCATTGTTTCCCTGCTAGAACAATGAGATAATGCCACATAACTACAATGCCATAAACCACGCAAGTGGAAACAGAGAAGAAGTGGGAGATAGATCTGAAAGGATTGTATCCTATGAAGAGCATGAGAGAGGGACTTCTAGGACTATCACACCAATTTTGACGAGCATGATGACCCTAACCTTTGGGTGAGTAAAATGATCAACCAAACAATGAATCAAGCATGAGAAAGTTTCCTGAATGATGACGATCATTAGGCAGTTTCATCATTTTCATTTGTAAACTTTCTTGTTTATTAAAAGTGTGGTTTGCCTTTGAACTTGTTGCTTTTAAATGGTAATAGTAACGAAATGAGCATGCATCTTTTGAATCAATCCATTTATGTTCACTTTTACTATATTTCTTTCACTTATGCAAAAAAAAAAAAATTAATAAACATCAACATTTCATTATCTCACTTCTTTTTCTTTATCAAATTTTTGTTTAAGCAAATATCGAAGAATTATCAAAAGAAGAATGATGAAAATAAACTTTATCAAATTTTCTAACTTGAAGATTGGTCTTTACAGTTGTGATGCACAAAAGATATTCAGTTATAAAAACAACTAAAATTTGAATTTGTAAACAAAATGACAAATACTAGCTAATAACCCAACACCCTGATAAATGCAAAATTCTACAATGTTCTTTAATTATTAAATTTTAAAATATCCCTTAACTAAATGTATTAATACATAATTACTAAACTGAAATATGAAAAAATAATTATATACACATACAATATATAAAGTACAACCTTAAAAGAAACGAAAAGAATATGAGAAAGTTTAAATACTACTAGTGCATAAAACAATGGAGTTTAATTAACACGCTCCAGCACCACCTCCTCCTCCAGCTCCAGCACCACCGCCACCGTCAAATGCTCCCCCACCACCTGCACCGCCCATAACTCCACCCATTGTTCCATCGTGCAATTGATGGTGGTTATGGAGGTTGTTATGGTGGACAAAACCTCCACCTCCACCGCCACTTCCATAGGCCGGCCGGTATCCCATTAATCGGCACAACAAACTCAGTATTACAATTAAAACGAAAACGGAGACAGCTACTACGATAATTATCACGAATGGTTCCATCTCTCAAATATTATGGCAAATGCTAATTAATAATTCCATCAGCTTAAACAGTTTTATAGTACTTTGTATAGTTGCTGACTATTCGTCGTATAAATCTTTGTTTTACTTGTCAACACGCGGAAGGGTTTGGCATGTTACACTTTAGTTCATTGTGTAAGACAAGTAACTTAAATAAGAACACGTTGCGTACTGGTTTTGGAGTGTGTGTGTATATGATCAAAATTGACCAAGACTCATGGTCAAACTTTATAGGCTAAATCGAACAAGTCCATGTTATCATCTTTTAATTTTGTATTCTAGTAGTTACTCATTTAATAAAATTAAATGTAAATATTAAAAAAAAATCAAAATTTATCATATCTTTTAACAGTTAGAGATATGCACACAAAGTCTCTACCTTACTCACTAGTTTCTCAATGTCTCTACAATTTATAGAATTTTAGTACATCCATTCTACAACAATTTATACAATTTTATGTACTAATTTAGTACACCTTTAACAATTAGAAATATGAACACAAAGTCCCTGACAATTTATACGATTTTAGTACATCCATTCTACAACAATGTCTCTACATTACTCACTAGTTTCTCAAACATTTTCTAACAATCACAAAAATCTTCTTTAAGTTACATTCACAAAGTCTTCAACCGATTAAATTCATACATATATTTTTCAAAATCAACAAAACTATATATAACTTATCTACTTGAATTGAATTGATGGACTCAAATTTATTTTTATTGTGGTACATATATACCACTCTACTCTACTGTCTTTTCCATTAGAGTAATAAGAAAACGTTAATTAAATAAAAGGCAAAACTTTGTGCTCAATGTGTTTTGGAGCAGTAAAATCCATTCTTCACATGTTCTAGAAATATCCTACTGCCGAGAGTGTTTGGGAGGATGTTTATGCCTGGATTTATTTGCAAAGGATTGAAGAGGATGATTCAATGGAGCTTAACCTTAAAAGCTTTCGGGTTTCATTGCAAGGCTTGCAATGTAAACTCAAAAGTGTACCTATTGATTTGGTTGTCGGTTTGTTAATTTGGTTGTTGTAACAATAAACATTAACTTTAACCAGTACACAATAATATATAAAATAATGAATAGAAAGGAATTACACTAGCCAACCTCATTCCTTGCAACATAATCATATCCTTGACTTATAAGCACTCTACGTTAAGCTTGAATTTCTTGAAATGGTACATGCATGGGAACCTATGTTTTTATAAAACGAACATATCTATGTCGGGGAAAATCCAATCTTAAATTTAACGGAATCAATTTTGATGAATAAGAATCAATCTATTTGATTGATCACATCTATTGTTCTTCACCATTTACTCAGGTGAAATAATCATTCATTGGTTATAATATCATTCTACATTACATAAATAGTTGAAAGAAAAACAATGCAATTGAAAGTGAGAGAAAAGAGAAGTTCTAGAGAAAGAAGATGAATATATTGATATGCAAACTCCATTCTAAGTGCTTTTTACAATGGGTGTTAATCACAACTGTGATTTATGAATCTACAAAATGCTATTACAAAACTTGTATTACACTTAGTTACAAATAAAATAGAGCTCTTTTATATTTATAGAAGAGATTAATTGCATTCAAAATAATCACAAAATAACTAACTCAATTAAAACTAAGTTAAGTTAACTATTTCGACTGTCGAATCCTTCAAAAACTACATGTTTCGAGTGCATGTTATTTCGACAGGCTATAATTGTCTTTGTGTCGAATATATCAAATGCAGACTCTGTTCGACACAAACTAATTTCGACATCGAACACAAACAAACTATTTCGACTTCGACACAAAGAATTACATATTTAACACACCACCTAATTCATTGTGTGTAAGCTATCTACATTCATCATTGTTTTTAATCTCTTGAACAATTCGACATGCACAATCTTTGTCATTATATCTGCAATCTGATTCTCTGATCTGCAATACTCCATAATCAACTTTCCATTCTCTACCCGCTCTCTCAGGTAATAGAACCTTATTTTGATGTGTTTGGTTCTTCCATTTGCTATCAGATTCTTCGCCAAGTTGATAAAAGACATGTTGTCGATCTTCATGGTCATTAGTCCATGATTCTTCCCTGTAATTTCTTCGACTAGATTCATCATCCATGTTGCTTGGCATGCACATAGCGAAACTGCTATGTATTCTTTCTTACATGATGATAAAGCTATCATGGGTTCCTTTATCGAACTCCATATGACTGACACACCACCTAACATGAACACATATCCTGTAGTCAATTTTCTATCTTCAGCATCACCACACCAACTAGAGTCAGTGTAGCCCACAAGTTTGCATTGTTTTCCTTCGTCGACTGAAGGAAACAAATTACCATAGTCGAGTATTCCTTTGAGATACCTTAGTATCCTTTTGGTGGTTGCAAGATGGGGTACCTTCGGCTTCTGCATGAATCTGTTGAACATGCCTACACAATAGGCTAAATCTGGCCTTGTATGACAGGCGTAATGAAGTGATCCAATGAGTCTTTTGTACTGTATTGGATCACCATAATCTTCATATGAGTCTTTCGATAGTTAAAATTTGGGATCAACTGAGTCGAAGTTGGGTTGTAATCTTGCATCTCAAATCTCTTGAGTATTTCTTCTGCATATCTTTTTTGGTGCATCATCAAGCCTACTACTCTTGTAGAATTTGATACCAAGAAAGTATGAGAGATTTCCTAAGTGTGGAAAAACCTTTTAATTAAGTCCTATTTGAAGTCTTCGATCTCCTTCTTGCAACATCTTGTTATAAATAGGTCATTGACATATAAGTGTAGTATAAGCAACTCACTTCTACTTCTCCTGACATACACATCATGCTCTATCGAACACTTCTCAAACTTATTCCCTCTTAGAAAGTTGTTTATCTTATTGTTCCAAGCTCTTGGGTCTTGTTTTAATCCATACATGGCCTTTATGCAGTATGTATACATTTCTTTCATGGTCCTCTTTCTCAAACCCAATTGGTTGTGTTACATGGACCTCTTTGTCTAGAGGGTCATTCAAGAATGCACAATTCACGTCCATATGACATATAGACCAGTTATGCATATTGGATAGACCAACAACCAACCTGATTGTTTTGATTCTAGATACTGGTGCAAATACTTCGTCATAGTCGATTCCTTCTTTCTGAAGAAACATCTTGGATACAAGTTTTTTCTTGTGTTAAATTACTTCTCATTTTGGATTCGTATTGACTTTGTATACCCACTTCACACCAATTTACTTTTTCCCTTTTGGAAATTCGACTAGTGACCATTTATCATCGTCTTCTATGGATTTTGCCTCATTCACCATAGCTTTCATCAACCCTGAGTCTTGCAATGCTTCAGTTGCATTGACTGACTCAATATCAGAAGGCATAATGTATTAACTCACCTTCATCATCGACATTACCATCTGATGTGATTACACATTCCTGCAATCCTGTAGGCATGTTTTTGGTTCTCTGAGGTCTGCTTATGCTAGCTTGACTTTCGACAGCTTCTTGTCGGGCTTCTCTAATAGCTTGTCGAACATCGCTACCAGCTTTACTAGTTAGTTCTTCATACAAGATTCTCACTGAATCCTTCTTGATGTTATTAGTCCAATCCCACTCCTTAAACTCATCGATCACATCATTTTTCTTCTTGATTATGTAGGTCCACAACTTTTTGATGTAATCATCAATAAATGTAACAAAGTACTTGTTACCTCCCAGTGAACCTACCTATATAGGACCGCACACGTCTGAGTAAATTATGTCGAGAGTGGATTTCGACATGCTTCTTGCATCCTTGCATAAGCTATTCTTGTGTTTCTTTGCTTGAACACATGCATCCCTTACTTCTTATGGAATATGGATTTCTGGTAGGCCTAAAACCATTTTCTTCCTATTTTGATTATTAATGTCATTAAATTTCAAGTGACCAAGTCTGTAATACCATAACCATTCATCTCTTCTAGCTGCAGTCGCTATGAACTTGTGTTCCAACACATCAAGTTCAATCCTGAAGGTTCTATATTAAGGCATAAGAGCCTTCAAGATTAACCTGTTTCTCGAGTCAATCACTCTCATCATTCCATCTTCAATCAATACTTTTTAATTCCTCTCGATCAGCTGACTTACACTTAGCAGATTATTCTTCATGCCAGGTATGTATAACACATTGGAAATTACTGATCGTTTACCATCCTTTCTCCTGATCAGAACATCACGAATATCTTCAGCATATAGGGTATTTTTGTTTAAAAATTTTACCTTGTTCTTCGATTATGAAGTGATGTTGATAAACTAATCTTTTCTTCCAGTTATGTGTGACGAACAACCTAAGCCGAGATACCATTGGTCTTTGAATCTTTCTTCTTCTTTTGTTGTGGCCATTAGCATTACTTTGTCTTCTACAAGCTTTGCATCACTTTCTTGATCTTTCTTGCCTCCTTGGCATTTCCTTGCATAATGGCCATACTTTTGACAATTGTAGCACTGAATATGACTTTTATCAGGTTTTCTTCCATCGTCTCTTCCTCTACCTGCACCATCACCTCTTTGATTGCCTTGGTTAGAAGATTTTCTTTGATTTGATGAACTAAGCTCTTGATGGTTTCCTCTACCAGTCAAATTGTTGCAACTTCCTCTTCCCTTGTTACCATTCCACCTTCCTTGTGTTTCTTAGTCGACTGAGCTTGCAAAGACGCGCCATTCTTCGACTTACTTGCAATTCTTTCATTCATTATTTGTTCATGAGATTCAAGAGTCCCTTGAAGCTCTTCTTTTGTAACTTGACAAATCCTTCAATTTTTCTATGATTACTACCACATGATCGAACTTTGGAGTCAATGACCTCAAAATCTTTGACACTACAGACTTTGATGTCAACATTTCTCCACACTTTTGATTTAATTCACCTGTTTTGTCACTCTGGTGAATAAACCAGTCACACGTTGATTGTCTTCCATCTGAAGCAAATCACACATTCTTTTGTGATTTTGTAACCACACCTCCTTCACTTTCTCAGCACCTCTAAACGATTTTCCAAGATGTTCCATGCTTTCTTTGCTGAATCTACATTATAAATTTTTTCAAAGTTGTCTAGATCGCATTGATGGATTAAAAAGAGAGTCTTGTAATATTTCTTCTTCAAAACTTTGTGTGCAGCATTTTGTTCATCCGTAACATTCTCTTCAATTGTTGTTACACCACTCTTCACAAGATCCCAAAGATCTTGATAACAAAACACAACCTTTATCTGCTTCGACTAATTTTCATAATTCTTACCATTCAAGATTGGAATATTTGCCAGAAAATGCTCGTTCGGATGATTCATCGTGATTCAATGTGTCCCAAAGATCACACAACCAGGCTCTAATACCCGATGTTGGAAAAACTCCAATCTTGAAGTTAACCAAATCAATCTTGATGAACAAGATCAATCTTTCTGATTAATCACCTTATTGTTCTTCATCCTTTACTCAAGTGAAACAATCACTCATTAGTTGTAAGATGATTCTACACTACACAAAGAGTTGAAATAGGAAAATAATGCAATTGAAAGTGAGAGAAAAAAGAAGTTATGGAGGAAGAAGATAAATGTATTGATGTGCAAACTGCACTGTAAGTGTTTATTACAATGTGTGTTAATCACAACTGTGATTTCTGAATCTACACAATACAACTACAAAAATGTATTACACTTAGTTACAAGTGAAATAGAGCTCATCTTTATTTATAGAAGAGATTACTTGTACTCCAAGTAATCACAAAATAACTAACTCAACTAAAACTAAATTAAATTAACTATTTCGACTATGTTAAATCCTTCGACAAGTACATGCTTCAACTGCATGTTATTTTCACATGCTATATTTAATAATCTAAATTATGATTTCAACGAGGGAGATCCAAAAATGAACAGTAATAACTTAGGGTTTTCTATTGAGGAGCATGATGATTTAAAAGAATTTAGAATTTTAGGAGACCAACCATCAAAATAGAAGATGTTTCAACGAAATTGTGTTTAAGATACCTCACTGCCATAGGCCAACGAGGATGCCTCATCCTAATCTTGTTGAAGACTTCGAAGATGCCCAACGATTTCAAACAAATCGTGTTGAGGACAAAGATATCTCAAACTGTGTTACACAAATCGTGTTGAAGAAGGATTTAAAGGAACTTAGGATTTCAAAAAAATCAAAGATGTCAATCTGATTTCGAAGATTACACCTTCAAAATCGAAGATGTCAAACTGAACAAATCGAAACCTACTCACATGATGGGGTTTGAAAAATATCATATACCTTTGATTAGGAGAATTAAGACTTGATGGAGAGCTTAAAGTATTCAAAGGGGAGGGCGGCTTAAGATCCATTACAACCCAAAATTGAAAGAGCAAACTCGTATTCCACATGGTCCAAAGATGAATGGTTGTTAAATGTGCTTTTTATATAAAAAAAATGTTGTTGGCATGGATATTTGTTTTTGTCATCTTTTTATAACAGATTTACAATACTTATTTTAAAAAGTATTGTCCTTTTCAAGACTATATTTTATAAAAATTGTTTTAAAAATGGAAAATTATTTTACAATCATCTTTTAAAAGATTAACCGATTTTTTTTTATAATGAAACGCTGTGAATCCTTTTAAAAAAACCTTATTTTTGTTTAAAGATCAACCTCTCTTTTTAACTCAAGTGCAATTCTTTTTCCTGTGTATTTTTTTGACAGCAATTTTACACAAAAGGGTTCTTAAAGAAATGTTGTTCAAGTTCTTAAAGCACTATTGTATATTTAAATTCAACTTTAAATAGGATAACAAACTTCATTTAAAATTTACTTTGTACAAATTTACTAGCTATAAAAAATTCTTACACTAGAGAATTATATGAAATCTTAGAAAACTATAATATTACATGAACTCAAATACAAGTGCAACATGATCTGTACCACGTAAGTAAAAGAGGTATAATAAGATTAGAGATAACAACTAAACTAGGAAGACTACAAAGTTTTTACAAAACATTACTATACCATTAAGGTTGCATGTCAATAACTTACTCCAACATTATTAACAACCATAATCTCAGCAGCCACCCCCGCCGCCACCTCCACACCCTCCGCCTCCGCCTCCGCATCCTCCGCCACCACCTCCATGTCCACCATGTCCGCCGCCATGTCCTCCATGATGACCACCATGATGATTTCCAGCTGAAGTCGTGTCAACGGGAGTCATAAAAACCATGTTACCATCTCTAGCACCACCTTTGAACTTTTTCGGCTTTTCATGTCCAGAGCAAAGATTTCCCATATCTATCTGTATGTTGTTTGCTATTAATTTGAAGTCTTTGTTTCCTATACAGGTTTACCCTTCTTATAGTATAATTTATAGGCAATGTTTGGTGAAAATATTTTTTTATAGTCAACGTCCTTGTTTTCCACGAAAAGTGTGGGATGAACCTTGTATACCATATGACCTTGTAATACGCAATTTAATATGGGAAGAATCTTGTATGCCATATGACCTTGTAATACGCAATTAAAAATTAGTATTTGATATCTTAAATATTTAATTTTCACAAAACACGGTTTTAGGAAATGTAAAAGGATTTAGTAAGAAAAAAGAAATGTAAAAGGATAAGTACATGGAATGTATATTTGACTAAAAATATTTATGAGAGGAAAAGTAACAAAGAAAATTGCTGGACAATTTTTTTTGTCCATATTAAAGATAAATCTTAAGATAGAAAGAAACGATGATTTAAGCTTACACGTGTATGTTTCCGGAAAGTTTGAAAAAGAAAATTATATTTTCAACGAAAGATGCATACTTTAAATATATGTAAATTATTTTGAATAGTATTTTGGGATCTAGGATTTTGTAGATGGCCCACTGGCTTAATAGCAAGACTAAGTTGGATAGTCCATTTTGTCAACTATAAACACTAATCAATTCTTCGAATTGAATATGTCCACAGTGAAAAAAATTTAAAATCAATATAGCAGATTGTAAAAAGAAAACAATTTTTAACTTTAAGTGAAGAATTTTTAAGAATAAAATATTCCTCCATGTGAATAGTTCTATTATGCGCTCATGATATATATGTATACTTATCTTTCATAAAATATTCAAGTCTTCAATTAATAAAGTCAATAATCGCGGATCTACGTGATGTGCAAGTATAATTGTCATATGATTTTAATGATGATAACTGTCAATCAATTTAATGACAACCCCATAATTCAAATGATGCTTGGTGTTAATGATTTAATAAGTTCTTGGTGACAACTGCTAAAAGATAAATTTGTTGGTTCTGGAACTATTGATTAAGAGTCTTAAACCTATCGTTGAGCTATTCTGATTAGAATTTTTTATAACAGAGTTTACTTTACTTGTGTCAAAGGTAATAGAGTAGATATAAACCTTTTATATACAATATCTTTAAAAACTCATAAATAAAATTTATTTTTTATATTAAAACTTTTAAGAAAATACCATTATTATAGAAGAATTCATTCATGTTTCCTTTTATGATCTAACCACTTTTTTAGTAGGGGTAGAACACTTTATTTATGCAAGTATTATGAAGAACACTCTAGAAGACCAAGATAAACATAAATGTCAAGATTAAAATGAATAGAAAGAACAACACGAAGAAAAATACCAAAATCTAACTAAAATTAACTAAAACGAAGAATCATGCAATACTCACCAAGATCTATCCAAGGAATGAAGAAGCACAAAAGATCATTCAATCTAGAATGTCATTGGTGATATCTCTAAAGTAGTTACAACTTTACACTCTCTTAACGAGCTATGTAACTTTATGCATTTTGTTTCCTAAATTGAGTTAAAAGACTTCAATGAAACTCTATTTTACAAAAAGGAGTTCGATTAAGATTGATGACGAAAGTGTTTTGAGGTGAATCAGGTTGGAAGATCTTTAATGAAAGACGATTACTCGAATGGTCGAGTAGGGGAGCTAGTATCCAAGTAATTAAGGAGAGGAATCGAAGGCTCGAGACCATCTTCCTTTTCATCCTTACTGAAAGGGCTTAGATATTGTTAACATGTTTTAGATAAACGACGAATACTCGAATGACCGAGTAAGGGAACTCGTATCCAAGTATTCGGGGAAAGGAATAGAAAGCTCTAAACCATATCCTTTTTCGTCTAAGTTATTATGAAAATGATTTAGATTTAATCGAATTTAGAAGTTTTTTAAGAAATGACAATCGTTTGAATAGTCGAGTAAGGGAACTCATACCCAAACAATTGAGGAGAGGAATCAAAGGCTTGAGACCACCCCCCTTTTCATCTTTAGTGAAATGGTGTTTAATCGTGATTAGGTGTTTTGAATTGATTTGGAAAAGGCGCACTCGATATTGATTGAGGTTTTTGTTTGCGTTTGAGATGAATTGAATTATAAAAATGGTTTTGAATCGATGAGATTGAATTTGCTAGGTTTGAAAATGATTGTGAAATTATGATAGTGGAAGAAATCGATCAATATTTAATTTTCAAATTTAATTGATTAAAATTCAGTTAAATCGATTAATTAAGTTAATTAAGATTAATTATCAAAATTATTTTAATTGAATCAAATAATCAAGTTAATTAATCAAAATTATCTAATTAAGAAAAATTTAATTAATTAATGAATTAAATTAAAAGAGAAAGAAATAAGTGACAATGTCGATTTAAAAATGATCGAAGTGAATTGGCCACAATGTGCTCAAAACCGGTTTATGGGTAAAGACAACACGAGTAATTTCATACGCAAGATCATAATGCGGCAAAAATGTTCTATCAATGTATTGAAATTTTGGCGGTATAACGACATAAATTTTCCGAATCCACCAATTAAAAAAAATCTGATTTATCGCAATGAAGTAAAATAATACTACTCCCGTTTTTAATCATAAGTCACTTTAGAAAAATATTTTGTACCACAATATATGTGGTTTGATAATATCAATGAGTCATTAATATTATTTTTTCTATTATACCCTTAAATATTTATTATTCTCTCTCTTTTTAATTATGTTGAATTATCTTTCAATACCATTAATGAAGAACAATTTTGTAAAAAAAATTATAATTTTTCTTTTTTATATCATAATTATTACATTTCTTAATACGTGTGGAAATTCAAAAATGACTTATAATAAAAAAAAAAGGAGGGAGTAACAACTTAATACACTCTACATTATTTACGATTAGAAATCAGCACCAAACTAATATTGTTTACCAATATTATACAATTACAAAATAATCAACTAGGTATAAACCAATTGAAATTAAACTTTCCTCAACTTAACACAAAATATCATAAACAAATAAATACACCACAAATCTAAATTCATAACAGCAAGCAAAAGTTAAAACATCAATAGTTATCTGGTGAGCAAAACTAAATACACAAACATCCCCTGCCATCTTCAATGCACAGAGTTTTAGAATGGTGACAACTTTTAAAGGAACAACTTATTCAAATGACATACACTGGGAAGCTACACCCAAGGTAGGATAAAGTAACATCAAAAGAAAAAAACTTAACACAAAGCTTATACGAATCTAACAGAAAAGCAACACATTTGAACCAACTATAAACAACATGTCAGCATAACAAATGTTTAATAAATCCAAAATCTGTTGATTTATTATGATGATGAATGGAATACTCAGCGACAAGAAACAATAACATTCTAAATCGAGTTGAAATTAAACACAATACGACAGTAACTTGCATAACACAAATCTTGATTTGAAAAGTTACCACAATGTCGAATCGTCATTATTGTCAGAGATGTAGGTTGCAACTAGAAATTCACTCCTTGAAATCGTTGGAGGGGCGGTTTGTCAGAGCTTGTCGACGTGATTATGCTTATGGCAGAACTATAACCTCCATCCTTTCATCTTTCTGTAATCGATCGCATTGCTGCAACTATTTGATTTAAGTATTGGCTTTAGAAACCAACGGTTCCTCATCAACAAAAATGAGCTTAGCATTAGTGACTCCAAGTAACTAACGGATGTGAAGCTCATGTCCACCCTCTTGGATTTTCAAACAAACTACCCATATAAGCTTGAAGACGAAGAGGGAGGAGGTGTTTCTCCGGATACGGAGGTTTCAGCTGTGTACGGTAAATATGTTAGATGCAACAAGAATTCAATAGAAAACAACTAACAATATTGTGAATGACTTGTTTATTCTTTGTGAAATGCAGTAAAATAAATAAGGAACAAAATGAACGTGCAGTAACAAACTACAACCCACTTCTAGTTAGAAATAAGGAAAAAAACTTGACTAAATCAATTCAACAAACTATCCTAAAAACTAGGACACGTATTTGACTAAAGACTTATCATTCCCTCCCTTGAACTAGATTGCATTTGCAGCTAGTTAACATTTGGTAGTTCAGACACTCTAAGTCTCTTTCTTAGCTCCCAAAATAGCTCCAATTTGAGCGGTTTGGTGAAAATACCGGCTATCTGCTGCCTTGTACCACAAAATTGAAGTTACACAACTCCATCATTCACTAGCTCTCGTAAGAAATGGTAGTGCACATCAATGTGCTTACTCCTGCCGTGCATCACCGGATTCCTTGCCAACTTAATTATTGAGCTATTGTCACAAAAGATGACACTACTCTCATTGCCCATGTAGCCAATCTTCTGTAGCACCCTTTGCATCCATATTACTTGACAACTACTTCCTGCAGCTGCAATGAATTCAGCTTCGGTTGTGCTTAGTGTTATGATCAGTTGCTTTCGAGAAGACTAAGTCACAACTGATCCACTTAGCATAAAAACTTAGCCTGATGTGCTTCTTCTATCTTCCACTGATCCGACATAATCGCTGTTAGTAAAACCAATCAACTCATGACTTCCTCCCCTTCTGTAAAGAATGCCAAACCTTGTTTTACCTTGCAAGTAACGTAGAATTCTCTTGGCTGCCAAATGATGAAGTTCTGTAGGCCTTGACATATACCTGTTTAATAAGCTTACTACATACATTATATCTAGTCTCGTAGCGGTCAAGTACATCATGCTCCCAATCATCTGCTTGAAGAATGAACCATCCATCTTAATACCATTTTCATCTTTGGAGATTTTGAATCCTGGAAGCATTGGATTTTCAACGAAATTGCTATGCTCCATTCCAAAACGTCTCAACACTTCCATCACATAATTCGCCTGACTGATGAATATACCACCATTGAACTGAACTACCTCAATACCAAGAAAATACTTCATCTTAACCAAGTTCGTCATATCAAATTCCTTCATCATGGACTCTTTGAATTCAACCATCATATTCTCATCATCTCCGGTATAAATTAAATCATCAACATACAAGCTAATGATTAAATATTTACCTTTTTTATTGACTTTGGTAAACAAAGTTTGCTCGCTGTCCTCCTTCCCAAAACCTTCCTTTTTGAAATATGATTCAATCTAGCTGAACCATGCTCGTGGTTCCTGCTTGAGTCCGTACAAAGCTTTGTTGAGCTTGTACACCTTATGTTCCTCATTCTTTATTTCATAACCTCTTGGTTGCTCCACATACACATTCTCAGTTAACTTCCCGTGAAGGAAAGCTGATTTCACGTCCAGCTGAAACACACACCATCTTCTTTGTGCTGCAAGTGCTAAAATCATTTGAATTGTGTCCATGCGAGTTAGGGGAGCATATACTTCTTCATAATCAACTCCGTATTTCTGAGCATACCCTTTTGCGACCAAGCGAGCCTTGTATTTATCCATTTCTCCGAGCTCATTCAATTTTGTTTTGTACACCCATTTGACTCCTATTCTTTTATCTCCTTTAGGAAGCTCAATAAGATCCAATGTTTCATTCTTCCCAATTGATCTCATTTCGGCATCCATGGTTGTTCTCCATTTCTCCTCCTTTATTGCTTCGTCAAACGAAATTGGATCAGAATGAACGACACTAGAAAACAAGGCTAATTGAGTTTGTACCTCTTCCCCTTCATCTGAAAGACCATCACCAGAGACAAAATCATTCAAATATGTTGGTTCTCTTCTAACTCGGGGTGTCATCGGGGGAGCCGCTTCATCTTCTCCATTGCCATCACTGGATTCGCCCCTCACCGGAGAAGCTACGTTTTCTTCTTCACTACCATCGTCGGAATCCTCCACGTCTTTATCGTTGCCATCTTCCCATTCCATATCAAACCTTCGGTCATCTTCAAAGCTCTTATCCCAATTCCGTTCTTCTTCTTCAAAGATGACCTCCCGACTAATTATAATCCTCTTAGAGATAGGATTATATAGCCGATATGCCTTTGATTCTTCGCTTACCCCTAAAAGAACACAATAATGGAGCTCATCCTCAAGCTTTGTTCTCCGAGCATCTGGTACATGAGCATGTGCTATACAACCAAATACTCTCAAGTGCTCGACTGAAGGTTTCACCCCACACCAAGCTTCTTCTGGCGTCATTTCTTTCACCGATGATGTCGGGCGTATATTAAGAACATAAAATCCCCAATTCACTGCTTCAGCCCAGAGTTTTCTTTGAACATTCTTCTCAACCAATAAGCTCCTCACCATATTTATCACGGTTCTGTTTTTCCACTCAGCAACTCCATTATGCTGCGGTGTATATGCAGCAGTTAATTGCCTCTTGATCCCATTTGTTTCACAATATTCTTTGAACTCATTTGATGTGAATTCACCCCCACAATCAGTTCTGAGACATTTAATGGGAAAACCAATTTCTTTTTCGACAAGAGCTTTAAATAACTTAAAGTAAGTGAATGCATCTGACTCAAAAGCAAGAAAATACACCCATGCCTTCCTACTATAGTCATCAATAAAGCAAATAAAATACCTCTTACTACCCTCTGAAACTGGAGATATTGGGCCGCAAATATCAGCGTGAACAAGCTCCAACTTTGATAATGCTCTCCATGTACTTTTCTTTGGGATTACATCTCTATGTTGTTTCCCTTTCAAACAATCGTTGCACGTAATCTCACCCTCGGAAAAACTTGGTAAGCCTTTCACCATGCCCTTTGTTTGCAAAGTCTTCAAACCTTTGTAGCTGAGATGACTAAATCTTTGATGCCATAAATGAGCCACGTCTTGAATGATTACTTGGAGACACTCTTCATCTATTTCCTTTTTGACTGATCGAGTGTTCGATAGCAACACAAACATTCGATTGGCAGCCATGGTGGTTTTGAAAATCAATCCCTTTGTGTGGTGATAAATCCGACACATATTTGACTACATCAATACAGCTAAACCCCTTTGTTGCATCTGCCCAACACTGAGAAGATTATTCTTCAACCCCAGTACATAATACACATCCCGTACAAGGTGATTCACTTCTTTTATAGTCAATCGAACACTTCCCTTTCCAACAACATTCATACTTGCATAATTCCCCCATCTTACCACCTTGTTGAACCCCTTTTCTAAATCATAAAAGAGAGATGAATCACCACACATGTGATTGCTACATCCAGAGTCAATAAATCGTATGTCATCTCGATCACCTCCAAGCGTATCGGTATACGCCATTAGCACCATCTCTTCTGATTCATCCAAATTTGCATAATTTGCTTGGCACTCATACTGAAAGTGTCCAAGCTTATGACACTTATAACACTCAACCATATCTTTGCTCTAGTTTAGGAGACCCCTGCCTCAACCTTGTCCTCGGCCTCCTCTGAAAGCAGTTTTTCCTCGTCCTTTTCCACCATAGCCTTCTTCATGAGTCACTTTCAAAGCATGTCCTTCTCCTCCATCTCCTTTGAATTTTTGCTAGTGAACGAGCAGAGAACTTTGTAAGGCATCCATAAAGAGTTGGTTTATGTCTTTGGCTTCCTTAATGGAACAAATAATGTACTTCCATTTATCAGTAAGTGTTCTCAAAATCTTATCAACGATCTTGACATCACTCACATCTTCCCCATAATTCCTCATGTCTTTTGCAACCTTCATTACTCGACCAAAGTAATCATTTATCGATTTGCCATGCTTCATTCCCAGAACCTCAAAGTCCCGGCATAGACGATTGAGCTGAGATCTCCTCACTCGAACATTACCTTGACACTTCATCTTCATGGAATCCCATAGCTGTTTGGATGTCTCCTTCTGCGTAATCGTCTTCAGAATTGACTTATCAAGTGACTGAAATAAGTAATTCTTAGCTTTCAAATCCTTCAGCTTCATCTCCTCTAGGTTTTATTTTTGCATTGGCGACATCCCATTCATACTCGTAGGCTGGTTGTTGCCTGATTCGACAATAACCCAGTACTCCTTGGATCGAATAAGATTCTCCATGACCATGCTCCAATGATCGTGGTCACCGTCAAAGTTTAGAATGGACGCTGAAACAAAGTTTGCTTCTAAACCTATCTCTCTCAAGTCACGCTCTGATGCCGGATTGTTAGATGCAACAAGAATTCAATAGAAAATAACTAACAGTACTGGGAATGACTTGTTTATTCCTTGTGAAATGCAGTAAAATAAATAGGTAACAAAATGAACATGCAGTAACAAACTACAACCCACTTCTAGCTAGAAATAAGGAAACAAACTTGACTAAATCAATTCAACAAACTACCCTAAAAACTAGGACTCTTATTTGACTAAATACTTATCAAAATAGTGTTTAATGGTAAAGAAAGAGAGAATATGGGATAATCGTTTTATCGGATCAGAAGGTGGTTATAAGGGTGGTCCGACGACGGATCTGAGGTAGATCAGAGGTGGTTGGTTCGGCCAGAACAAATGCGTTTGCAATGAAGAGAGGTGTTTCGATGTAGGGAGAGGAAGTATTTTATGGCGGATAAAGGTTGAGAGGTGTGTAAGTGAAGGAGTAGTGTTGGATTTTCCGAAGAGAGAGTTTTATTTTTGCAGAAAATTTTTTTGAATGAGGGAGAGATGTTGAGACACGTGTGTATATGTCAGTGGAAGTTGAGAGAGACGTTGTGAGGTACCCGGGAGTGGGACGCGCGTCCCCTTTTTATGGGCCTTCTTTTCTTTTCTAAATTGATATGATTGAGACATTCTGAGGTATCACGATTTCCTTTAGCATTCTCACAAACTCGTTTTTCTCTTTTCACATGGGACACGTGTCCCTCAGTCAATGGAGAGGAAGGATATATTTTGTTTTGTTGATTTTTTAATTCTTATTTACTTAATTTCAACTTTTTATTGGATGAAGTAGAGTAACATGGATAGTGAGTGTGGACCACTGATTAATTGAATCTAATGGGCAAAATGAAAGCAAAGAAACAAAAATAATATAAAATAGCAAAGTTACTCGTTCTAGATGCTTTAATTTATTAAAATCTTTGACAAAAGAATAGATGATTTAAATAGCAAAGTAACATGGATAATTCTATTTAATTGTTTCGAACACTTTGACAAAAGAATAAAAATAAAATAACTGAATATGAATAAAAATCGGGCGTAAAAGTGCCCAAAAAATTAAAATGAATGCACCAAAATGATCAGTGTGAGATAAATTTCTCAGAAGCATATAAGTTTTTATTCAATTTTGAAGTAAAAAATGTCCGATTGAAAAGTCTCGGGGTTGATCAAAACGTTATTGAAAAAGTAGTTGAAAAATAAAGCGAGTACGCTCGGTTAAACTATGCGAGACATAGATTAATAAAATAGACATCTGTAGGCCCAATCTTTAAGTTTTTCGCCCATTAAGTTTACATATATTTAAGAAACGATTCAACCGGTATGTTTGTAGATCCAAAAAAAAATTCTGACCAATATTTTAGGTATTTTGTGTGATGAAAGACATGTTATGCTATGCATGTGATGCAAAGTAAAATAAAGTCAGATGTATGAAATTTTTAAAAAGGCTCGGACACAATTAGGGTATGACAAAAGACCTCATAGATTAGAAAACAAATTATCTCTATTGTTGGTAGTAAATAACTTGTATTTCCAGTTATTCAGAATTCTCTTTAGGAAATAAAAGGGCATCAAAGGTTCAGCAAGAAAAAAGAAGTGAGAACTATATTTAGTACATATCCTTTTTAAAGATAAATTTGATGGGGAGTTGGAAATACCCTAACATTCTAAGAGATGACCTTCATTTAGAGTAATGTGTTCCACCACCCCTTGTACATGTTTGGGATCTTTAGTTTCCTCTTTTAATATGGTTAGCAATCTTTTTATTTTTCTTAGAGATGACAAGTGGGAATTCTTGTCACTCCTTATCATTATCCTCATAATCATCTTATGCATCCATAGTATTCTTGTCTTCTTCATAGACCATATGTTAGATATTTTGGTAAGATTGAATGGATCCGGGTCTGAATTGTGAATGAAGTCACTTTCTTTAAAATTATTTCAAGCACTCTCTTTGTTGTCTAAGAGTTGGAAAGCAAGAATACCCAGGATAATTCAGCCATCGAGTATGCACAAGACTGATGAAGAACTCGAATGCAAGGAAGTATGTCTATAATATTGAAGAGGATGTACAATTTTGATTGAATGATTTTTGAATTCAGAATCATGTATTTATAGGCCATGCATGTGTTGTTTTATAAGTTTGCAACTCTTGATGAAACAACAAATTTTCAGCATATGTTTGCAATGGCTCACGTACAATAATACAATGCACCATTTCATGAAGTGTTGTATATTTTGATTATGAAATTCAAATTGTAAGCCAAAATCCTAGAGCAATAATTATAATTAATTTGCAGCATGTCGGCCAAAGACCGGCCACTAGAGCGCCGCCTCATTAACATTGTGAATAGCCTGATTGCTCTAATGCATCATGCCTAAGTGCTCAAGTTTCGCCTACAAGCCGCCACTAGCGCCTCTACGCCCATGCCCTTGGACCCGGTCCTGGATCCGGAGTCGGTGTCGCCGATGGCTACACCGGAGAGGGGTTGTTTGGATGTGACGTGTGACATAATGTTTTGGACCGCCACATATTTCCATGTGGCACCTTATCATCTTTGGCTCCTCTGGTGAGTTTAATGTTTCAACGTCTTTATAAATGCTTTTAAAGTTAGCTCCACTTTTTATGTGAGACTATTTGCAATGCATTTATTGTCATTAACTTAATTGCCTGCATGCTGATGACTAAGTTCTTGATAGCTTGCAAGGTTGACACATCATCTCAGACTGTCTTGCATGACTGACACATCATATCAGAACTAGCTTACATGTCAGACATGTGGCTATCTTGTCTCCTGCATGCTGAAGATTCACTTCTTGATAGCTTGCATGGCTGACACAGCAACTCACACTGTCTTGCATGACTGACACATCATCTCAGAACTAGCTTGCTTGCTTGACACATCATCTCAGAGTAACTTGAATGTCCGACACATCATCTCAGAACTAGCTAGCATGTGAGACACTGATACCATCTATTTAAGTTTCTTACTATCAACATCCAAGACACTTCACTCACATTCATCTGCAGTAGGCAAAAAATTGTTTTCATCTCCACAATGTTATCTTCATCATTATACAGTGTCAACGTTCACTGCAACGGTGAAACTTTTGAGTCTGAGCTTCATGGTTTTTGTTTTCGAAACACTGATACCATTAGAATCACGATCAAGAGAAATGCAACCTTTATGCATTTGAAAAAAAGAATACAATCCTTTATAGGATCAGGTATTTTGTCAAAGATCACATATCAAAATCCAATATTTTTTGAGAATGGTCAATGCAAGTTTTTCCCCCTTAAGGTACGAGACGATGAAGATGTTGAAAACATGTTTGTTAGTCATGAACATTCAGGCAACAATTGTATCGAGTTGTACATTACTCTACAACCATGTATACCATCTCAACAGTCTCAGCTAACCGATCAGGATGAAGCTGGTGAAGATGATGCAGATGAACTCAACCCAGAAGCTGAAGTAGAAGTCAACGTTGTTGATGAAGAAGAAGAGGAGACCGAGATACAGGTTGATCACATGCTGAACAACGACGATGAAGATGATGATCAACCACCACCAATACCTCATAGTCATGTCTACAATCCGCCTCAACATATGACAAATATGGATCTTCACGACGATCAAACATCCGACAGTGTCTTCTATAATCCGTATCCGAGGCCAGTAGGCGAATTAAAGGTCGGAGACATGTTTCGTACCAAAGAAGAATGTGTTTTGGAAATCAAAAAATTCCACATGAACAACTTTGCTGACTTTACAGTGAAACGCACTGATTCTAGAAGGTATGTTATCGAATGTCGTAACATGCTTTGTAAGTTTCGTTTGGCTGCGTCTTACAAGAAGAAAAATGACTCTTGGGAGATCGCTTCAATAGACCCACCGCACAGTTGCGTTGCAACTAACGTTGAACAAGATCACCGTAAACTGAGCACAACTTTGATATGTGTCATACGGTGAACTGACTTGGGGTGTTTTGCTTTTTATCGCAATGTCGCGGATAGCAAGAGTCGCCACCGACTTTTCTTTTATCCAATAAGGAAAGGTGGAAAAGAACAGGAAAGACCTCAATAGATTTTGGGTTCGGGAGGTACATTATACAAAGGGAAGGTGTTAGCACCCTTTGTATCCATGGTTATCCATGGGCTCTTAATTACTGGATCACTTATATTTTTGTCTGAGAAGTGTCGGTGAAAAAATGTTTGAAAGAGAGTTTAACTTTGTAATGATTCTCGTATGAATGTATACAAAGTATTTATCTCATTTGATTTTGAAAATGGTTTAGAAAAATATAACTCGGTAATGATTCTAGTATGAATGTATACCAAGTGGTGATTTTCTAGGATTTGTAAAGTGTAAAGTGTGAGGGGTGGAAAAAGTTTTAGGTTATGATCCAGTAATTGAGAGTTATGCCTTCCTGAGGTCGTTATGGGCATTTCCTATCCTTATGAGGGTAAAACTGTCCTTACTATTGAGAAGTAAGTAATCTTACCCTTTGGATGTTTAAGGGTCATTGTAGGGTCATCGATAGGTCATTGAAGGCAACAGTTGTAAGGATACCTTAGCATTCGAAGGGACGATCATCATTTAACCGTAGGCTACACCGAAGGGTCATCGAGGGACAAAATCATATATTCGAAGGCAACATCCGAGGGACTATGATTTATTTTATGATGATTTAATCGAAGGGCCATTGCTAAGTGTATCCCCACATTCGCGGGACATGACCGTAATACCGTAATATCATAAGGCAAAAGAGAGGTCCAAGATCACATATTTAAAGGCCGCATTTTAAAGTTAATTAGGTGATTATGATGAATCTCCACCTTAAAATCAATACATTAAAAATAATACATTAAAATTAATACATTAAAATTAATTATTAAAATTAATTATTAAAATTAACACATTAAAATTAATTAAGCAATTTAGGGTGAGCCTCCACAAGGGTATCCCACAAATAAAGTGGAAGACCTAACGGCGGTCTTTTTTTCTGGGACATATGAACCTTTGCAAAATTCAACAAACGGGTTAGCATACCAAATCAGGGTGCAATCGAGGATTACACCGCAAAAGAAATCACAACAGTAATAGGATCAAATAAACAATGCCTGGCCATGATAAAACATGAATGAAAAGTCATAACAGAAAAGCTGGCTACTGTCAGGTTCGCGCCTGCCTCGCCTAGCGAAGGCCTAGCGAATACTCGCTACATGCTCGCTTAGCGATGTGCTAGCGAGCGGCTGCGGGTTTTGAATTTCAGAATAGTATGACTTCAACCTGCAGCATGGCTTATGGCATCCAACACATAATTACACGGTTCAACATTCACAATATTCAGGCACACTTAAATTCACATGCAAAACCTCAAATATGTTTATGAATTCAATTATAATATCACATGCAAGTTACGAACATAAAGCGGTATCACATGCAAATTAAGAAAATAAAGTGATAATAGTAGTGCCAACCTGTTTGCAATGGAGTGGTAATGCTGAATTGGCGAGCCGGATTGAGTTGGACGGAGGTAGCTTTGCGGCCGCCGGCTTTTCCTTCAGGGTTTTCCGTCTGTGAGCGCTAGGGTTTGCTTGCTAGGGTCCTCCTTTTCCTTTTTTCGTTCCCCTTTTCATTACTGAAGTGCTGGTATTTATAATGCCATTTTTCATGACCTAATGGGCTCAGAACGAAGCCCGAAATTTTTGTTGTCTGTCAGCCTCGCTAGGCGAGCTGGTAGCGAACGCGTAGCGAACGTTCGCTAGGCGAGCTGGTAGCGAACGTAACGTTCGCTAGGCGAGCGTGTAGCGAACAGGTCAGTTTGGGCCATTTTCTGGATTGGGCCATTCGTGAGCTGGGCCTTTGTTCCTTTAAGATCAGTGTCATAAAAATGAGTCAGAATGCCTTGAAAAATGTCTTGAAATATTAATGGGCAAATTTTGGGGTATGACAGCTGCCCCTGTTCAATATTCTTGAACCGAGAGAGTCAGAATGGTGTGTACGCCATTCGTGGTCTGGAGGTGGAAGATTATTGAACACTAGAATGCCCCCAAAATTTGCTCTTGCTAATCACAGGTTAGTCTTGATGAAGATGGGCTTAAAGGTACCATCCAGGAAGTTTGATGATGAGAGCTTCAGATTGTGTCGTACGTTAGACGATATCTGAAGACATGGGTGTCATACCGGGTCGTACGTTAGACCATATAATGAGTCATCCATCATGCTGTTGACTTCGCCGGGGAGTCTGAGTATGCTATATGCTGCTGGGGATAAGGGATCAGAATGGATCATACACTGGACCATACCAGAGTATCAGAGTGAGCTGTTCGTTAGGCAGATGACTTTGCCGAGGATGAAAAATCAGAATGGATCATACGCTAGATCGTCTCTGAGTTGAAGATCCAAATGGGTCTTATGATAGACTGTATTGGAGTTGCAGGATGAGCCGTCCATTAGGCTGAATCTGATGATAAAAAAGGGGGTAGTCGTACACTAGACTACACTTCAGAAATGTACCGTACACTAGGTAGCATCTGAGGAGACGAAGGTCAAATTGGGTCGTACATTAGACCGTATCTGAGCAGACTGAGCCGTCCATTAGGCTGAATCTGATGATAAAAAAGGGGGTAGTCGTACACTAGACTACACTTCAGAAATGTACCGTACACTAGGTAGCATCTGAGGAGACGAAGGTCAAATTGGGTCGTACATTAGACCGTATCTGAGCAGACTGAGCCGTCCATTAGGCTGAATCTGATGATAAAAGGGGGTAGTCGTACACTAGACTACACTTCAGAAATGTACCGTACACTAGGTAGCATCTGAGGAGACGAAGGTCAAATTGGGTCGTACATTAGACCGTATCTGAGCAGACTGAGCCGTCCATTAGGCTGAATCTGATGATAAAAGGGGGTAGTCGTACACTAGACTACACTTCAGAAATGTACCGTACACTAGGTAGCATCTGAGGAGACGAAGGTCAAATTGGGTCGTACATTAGACCGTATCTGAGCAGACTGAGCCGTCCATTAGGCTGAATCTGATGATAAAAGGGGGTAGTCGTACACTAGACTACATTTCAGAAATGTACCGTACACTAGGTAGCATCTGAGGAGACGAAGGTCAAATTGGGTCGTACATTAGACCGTATCTGAGCAGACTGAGCCGCCCATTAGGCTGAATCTGATGATAAAAGGGGGTAGTCGTACACTAGACTACACTTCAGAAATGTACCGTACACTAGGTAGCATCTGAGGAGGCGAAGGTCTAATTGGGTCGCACATTAGACCGTCTTGAAATAGTTGAAGGAATCATATGTTGGGCTGAATCAGAATGAACCGTATGTTAGGCTGTGTCTGATGATATCTGTATATGTTGTACTTGCAATAAATGTCTGGGATGAGCTTAAAGATGCCATCGTTAGGAGGATATCGGAGTGTTGTCAGAATGAATGTTCCCATGAATGGTATCTGGAATACGTATCCGAACCTTTGTACATAATTGATAAAGGTGTATGTCTGAATGAACCTTTTACCTTGACTATATCAGGAGGATGATTAACCTGCCCAGAAACGTTAGCTTCATGCTATGTCATGATGCATGAGATGTTTCGTGTTATGCCAAGAAATAAATGCGAATGTTGTATGCATGCGTATGCTGTGAAATGATGTAATGAATGAGTTATGCGTATGAGAAGTTCTGCTTGGAGCCTCTACTGGGGAAAATAAATCCCCATCTACTGATTGGAGATACTTGTAATGATGACCCTTTCTTGGCAGAGGGTTGTTGATTTCGGTCTGATGGTGGAAGTATTCAACAGAGCCTGGCTGGGGATGGAAGAGAGGATCAATCTGTCTGATGATATCGACTTCTTCTGGGAAATAGCTGGCTTTGCCCGGGGAATAATGCCAATTTCTCCTGAGGAAAAACAAGCTTGCTGGGGAGAATAAGATTGGTAGCGGATTCATTGGAAGCATGGTTAGACCTTCTCCTTGATCCTGAATTCGGGTAGTAATTGCTATTGCCATTCCATGCATGTATTTTGATAAACATTGATCATATTCAAATGCATATATTAATTCAAATCAAATCAATGGACATTTATGCAAACAAAACAGAAGAGTAAAAGTGAAATAAAATTGCATTGATTTTTGAAAGAGGGCCTATGAACAGGCAATCTGTGTACAAGGAGACAAAAATCCTAGTAAGAGGAAATTGTCAAGAACACAAAGAGAAAGCTATGCAGAGAAAGTCCTATTGATTTTAATTCCACTACTGTCATCATGTCTTCGAGCATCTCATCTCCTGCTGGCGGATAGAAGTGATTGGCTTGTTCAGTTCCTTGAACTTGGTTGAAGCTGACAGAGAACGGGACATAGTCATACGCTTTAATCCCTAATTTTTGCCTGGACCGCCTTTTCAGGTTTTCAGTCCACCGGGATACCCTTTTTTGCCCAAGCCGCCTTTTCAGGTTTCCGACTTGCCGGGTATACGTCTTTATATATTTATCCCTAATTTTTGCCCGAACCCTTTTGGTTCGCCGGGATGCCCTTACTTTTGTCTAGGTACATCGACCTAGCGGGTCTCTGCTATGCGTAGTATTTTTTAACTATGTCCGCGTTCACAGGATACGGGAAGTCTTCGCCATCCATTGTAGCAAGTATCATGGCTCCACCGGAGAATACCTTCTTAACCACAAATGGCCCTTCGTATGTGGGAGTCCACTTGCCTCTGGGATCCCCTTGTGGTAGAATGACACGCTTGATCACCAAGTTGCCAATTTGATACACCTGTCTCTTGACTCTTTTGTTAAACGCTTGGGTCGTGCGCTTCTGATATATCTGCCCGTGACAAACAGCCGCAAGTCTCTTCTCATCAATCAAGTTTATCTGATCGAGTCGAGTCTGAATCCATTCATCCTCGCTTAAACCCGCCTCTTTCATGATCCTTAGAGAGGGAATCTGAACTTCCAATGGCAAAACAGCTTCCGTTCCGTAGACTAAAGAGAAAGGAGTTGCCCCTGTCGAAGTGCGTACCGAAGTGCGATAACCGTGGAGGGCAAACGGTAACATCTCATGCCAGTCTTTGTACGTTACTGTCATCTTTTGTATGATCTTCTTGATGTTCTTATTAGCAGCCTCTACGGCGCCATTCATCTTTGGCCGGTACGGAGAGGAGTTATGGTGTTTAATTTTGAACTGCGTGTAGAGTTCAGTAATCATCTTGTTGTTCAAATTAGTACCATTGTCAGTGATAATTCTTTCAGGGATGCCATATCGACAAATAAGGCTATTCTTGATGAACCGTGCCACCACATTCTTGGTAACAGAAGCAAATGAGGCTGCCTCTACCCACTTTGTGAAGTAATCAATAGCGACGAGAATGAAGCGATGTCCATTAGAAGCCGTAGGTTTAATCTCTCCAATCATATCAATGCCCCACATTGCAAAAGGCCAAGGTGCTGTCAACACGTTCAATGGAGCAGGAGGCATATGTACTTTGTCCGCATAGATTTGACACTTATGACAGGTTCTGGAATGATGGTGGCAATCAGCTTCCATGGTAGACCAATAATACCCTGATCTCAGAATCTTCTTGGCCATTGTATGTCCATTAGAATGAGTCCCAAAAATACCGTCATGCATGTCTTCCATAATCCTTTCTGCTTCCTTTTTATCCACACAGCGAAGCAAAGTTGAATCATGATTACGTTTGTATAATACTCCATTACTCAGAAAGAATTTAGCGGAGAACTTCCTCAGGAATTTTTTGTCATTGATGGATGCCCCTTCAGGGTATTCCTGAGCTTCTAAATATCTTTTTACTTCGTGGAACCAAGGTTTTTCCCGTACTCCCTCAGTGTTAAGTTCATAACAGTGTGCTGGTTCATCTAACCGTCCAATGGTAATCATGGGAGCTTCGCTGCCCCATCTGACTCTGAACATAGATGACATGGTAGCTAAGGCGTCTGCCAACTGATTCTCCTCTCGTGGAATATGTTCAAATGTAATCTCTTCAAAGTATGGGATTAATGTCATTACCTGCTCTCGATAAGGGATGAGATTTGGATGTTTAGTATCCCATTCTCCTTTGATCTGACTGATTACCAAAGCCGAATCTCCGTATACGCTCAAAAACTTGATTCGCCAATCTATAGCAGCTTTGAGTCCAAAAATACATGCTTCATACTCAGCCATATTATTGGTACAATGAAAACATAGTCTAGCCGTGAAAGGCGTATGGTAACCCTCGGGAGAAATGAGTACAACCCCAACACCATGGCCCAATGCATTAGAAGATCCATCAAAGACCATAGTCCATCGGGATCCCCATTCGGGTCCTTCATCTGGTTTAGGTTTTCCATCATCAGTAACAAGCATGACATCCTCATCTGGGAACTCAAAATTCATAGATTGGTAATCGTCCACCGCTTGATGAGCCAAATGATCAGCTAGCACGCTTCCTTTGATTGCTTTCTGGGTAGTATACTGGATATCGTACTCTGTTAAGATCATCTGCCATCTCGCTATTCTTCCGGAGAGGGCAGGCTTCTCGAACATGTATTTGATGGGATCCATCCTAGAAATCAACAAAGTGGTCTGATTCAACATATACTGTCTTAGTCGGCGAGCAGCCCAGGCCAAAGCACAGCAAGTTCTCTCGAGCAGTGAGTATCTTGTTTCACAGTCGGTAAACTTTTTGCTCAGGTAGTATATGGCATGCTCTTTTCGACCAGACTCGCCATGTTGCCCCAATACGCACCCCATTGAATTTTCTAACACGGTCAAATACATGATTAGAGGTCTTCCTTCAACTGGTGGTATCAGAATCGGAGGTTCCTGGAGATAGTTCTTGATTTTGTCAAAAGCTTCTTGGCATTCGTCATTCCATATCATCTCTTGATTTTTCCTCAGTAATTTGAAGATGGGTTTGCAGGTAGCGGTCAAGTGGGAGATAAATCGGGCAATGTAGTTCAAGCGTCCCAAGAAACCTCTGACCTCTTTCTCCGTACGGGGAACTGGCATTTCTTGAATAGCTCTCACTTTAGCCGGGTCAACCTCAATTCCTTTACCACTGACAATAAAGCCCAAGAGCTTACCGGATCTTACTCCAAAAGTGCATTTGTTCGGGTTCAACCTCAACTTGTATTTCTTCAACCTCTCGAACAGTTTGTATAAATGATCGAGACGTTCCTCCTCAGTATGAGATCTGGCTATCATGTCATCCACATATACTTCTATTTCATGATGGATCATATCATGGAACAAAACCACCATAGCACGCTGGTACGTTGCCCCGGCGTTCTTTAGACCGAATGGCATTACTTTGTAACAGAAAGCGCCCCATTGCGTCACAAACGTAGTTTTCTCCATGTCCTCAGGTGCCATTTTAATCTGATTATAACCCGAGAATCCATCCATGAATGAGAATACTTTGTGTTGAGCGGTGTTATCTACCAGAACATCAATGTGCGGGAGTGGAAAGTCATCCTTGGGACTTGCTTTATTCAAATCTCTGTAATCTACGCACATTCGTACCTTACCATCCTTCTTTGGCACTGGCACCACATTAGCAACCCATTGAGGATAAGAAGTAACGGCTAGGAAACCGGCATTGAACTGTTTCATAACCTCGGCTTTGATTTTCTCGGACATTTCAGGACGCATGCGGCGAACCTTTTGCTTGACAGGACGGCAGTCTTCCTTCGTAGGCAGTCGATGCACCACTATATCAGTATCCAACCCGGGCATGTCTTCATAAGACCAAGCGAAAACCTCTACATAGTCATGTAACATCCGAATCAATCTTTCCTTGACACTGCTTTCCAATCCTGCTCCTATTTTGACTTCTCTTCTGTCTACCTCAGTACCCAGATTTATAATTTCGAGGGACTCTTCATGTGGCTGTATAGTCCTTTCCTCTTGCAGTAATAGTCTGGCAAGCTCTCCAGGGACTTCACAATCTTCCTCACTTCCATCTTCGGCTTGGTAGATCGGATTTTCAAAGTCATAATGAACAGTAGCGGAATTATTATCAATAGGATCCAGAGTGGATACGGATCTGCAATTTGTTACGTGAGTGTGTGTAAGAAAGCATAGCTTGTTCGAAAGACGACAGGAAAAATAGAGAGCGCAATATTTGAATGCGAAAAAAGTCCACTGATTTATTGAATATGAATATGCTTATGAAATGACAAAACCCTTAACAAATTAGCTATTGTGCCCCGGGCGTAGACACAATGCTTTAAGAAGTTCAATTGAAAAATTAAAGATTTGCAATACTAAATGGACAATAACAATTACTCCTGACTAAAGGAGATCGGGATAGTGTCTTCAGCCTTCCAATTATTGAGTCCGTCGCCAATTGTTGGGTAGATCCAGCTATCCAGGTCACAATCCCTGTCAGCATCTTCTACAACATTAATTTGACTCTTGTCAGGGCTGAACCCCAGGCCAAATTTGTCAGACTTGTATGGTACTTCGATCAATTGACCCCAGCCAGTACGACCACCATCCTCAACCACGGCTTGAGCGTCCTTCAGAGAAATCATAGCAGGAGGAGCACGAATAACCTTGGGTACACAGGTAGTTGGCTTAAGGACAGGAACGGTCGGAGGAACTACTTCAAATGACTGACAAGGAGTCTCAACGAATTCACCATCCATCTCGATGTATCTGAAGGTATGCACACTACTGACAATGTACTCTTCTTCTCCACACACGGTGACAATTTTGCCCTTTGTGGGATACCTCAACTTTTGATGGAGAGATGAGGCTACAACGCCTGCCCCATGAATCCAAGGACGTCCCAGCAAGCAGGAATAGGCAGGACGAATGTTCATTACATGGAAGGTAGTGTTGAAGACTTGAGGTCCTATCTTGATAGGGAGGACTACTTCGCCATGGACAACACTCTTTGCACCATCGTAAGCACGTACCACAATGTCACTAGGTTTCAGTTCAATGCTTTTACAATCCAGCTTATCCAGCACAGCTGTCGGCAACACATTCAAGGAAGAGCCATTATCGATCAACACATGGGACAAAGTGATTCCCCTACACTCAATGGAGATATGCAGGGCTTTATTGTGATTCTTTCCTGCTGGTGTCAGATCAGCGTCGGAAAAGCCTAGGCCATTGTCAACAGCCAAATGAGCAACATAATTTTCGAACTGATCGACAGATGTCTCCTGAGGTACATGAGCGGTCTTCAAGAATTTTATCAATGCATTGGCATGAGATTCAGAAGATAACAGCAAGGATAACATCGAGATCTTAGACGGGGTATGCCCCAACTGTTCTACAACATCAAAATCACTCTTGCGAATGATTTTCAGCACTTCCTCCATTTCTTGTTTGGCAACATCTTCGGGAGTAACTTCGACCGGTGTCTCTGACTGGGAAGGGTTGACTGGTTCCTTTCCCCGAGTTTCAAGGACAGGAGGTGAGATTTCTGGAGAGAAGATCCTTCCGCTTCGAGTAACTTTACTAGTCCCCACAATGCCACTAGTATTAGCAGCATCATCCACTTGCTTCACGCCATGGACGTAAACATCACCGCCATAATTCCACGGAATAGCTTTGCTTGAGGAATACGGGATTGGGCCAGGTGCAGTGATGATTAGGGGAGCAACCCTGGGCTCAGCAGTAATCCTCACAGGCGCCCTGGTAGCGGTAATCTTCATTGGAACTTTGGACCTAGAAATCACAGATATTTCTTCAATAGAGTTTTCCGCCTTAGGAATCCCTTCGAAGAGAACTGTACGATCGTCCATCAGCCGTTGAATACCATTCTTCAATTTCAAACAGTCCTCGGGCCGGAGTATGCAGAGATTGCAATCTTCAGCACAACCTGGAAATAAACCAGCTTGCAATAAATTCCTCTTTATGATCGGGAGGGGAGATATTAAGTCCGCCACATTGGAAATGTGAGAACCGTCCTCTACAGCATTAACAGTCTTGTCATGGTTAGGCATAGGAGCAGTGATGACATTAGGAGTCTCCGGAGGCTCAAACTCAATTTCTCCAGCTTCGATCATATCCTGAATCTTATTCTTCAATGGCCAGCAATCGTTTGTATCGTGCCCGGGGCTATCGGAGTGATATGCACACCTGGCATTGGGATTATAACGAGAAGAGGAAGTGTTGGGATTTGTAGGAGGATCTCTAAGGGTGATCAAATTTGCCTTTAGCATTCCCTGCAGTGCCTGTGCCAAGGTCATATTGATCCTGGTGAACTGCCTTCTTGGCCTGTCTTGTTTGGGCTGGAAGTTTTGAGATGGTGGTGCTGCAATCGTAACTGCTCCAATGTCGTGGTCCCGGTTTTTCTTGTTACGACCCTTTTGACCGTACACAACATTTGATTCGTTCTTCCCCTGGTAGGACTTTTTGCTGCTTGTAGAGGTAGCTGCCTGTATCTTTCCACTTCGAAGGCCGCTCTCCACCCGTTCACCTGTCAGTATAAGTTCAGTGAAACCTGATGAAGAACTCCCCAGTAGATGGCTGTAGAATGGGCCAGTCAGGGTACCCATGAACAGGTCTACTAATTCTCGGTCAGTCATAGGGGGTTTGACTCTGCCAGCCAAATCTCTCCATTTCTGAGCATACTCTTTGAAGCTTTCCTTAGATCCCATAGCCATATTCTGCAACTGTAGCCGAGTAGGCGCTAATTCAGAATTGTACTGGTACTGCTTGTAGAAAGCTGTTGCTAAATCAGTCCAGGTGCGGATGTCAGAGCTCTCGAGCTGATAATACCATTCCAACTGAGTGCCAGACAGACTTTCTTGGAAGAAGTGGATCCACAGTTTCTTATCAGTGGTATGCGGCTGAATCTTTCTCACATAAGCCCTTAAATGCATCTGAGGACAGGATGCACCATCGTACTTAGTAAAAGTGGGGATTTTGAATTTGCAAGGAATGGTCACATCGGAGACCAGACCCAAACTTTCGAAATCCAGACCGGGCGTCTTCTGCCCCTCCATGGCTAGCATGCGCTCTGCCAGCAATTTGTACTTATCATCTCTCGGAGAGTACTGTTCATTTTCATACTTCTCATCATCATCCTCAGGGTTGGAGAAATCAGCATCCTCTTCCTCTGAATCATTCTCCGCCTCATCTTCTGGACCATTCGGGATTCCAAATTTGATTCCCGTAGCCTGTCCTTTACGCCTTCTTCCTGGGTTAATAAAACTCACAGCCTTCTTGTCTTTCTTCTTTTCGACCAAAAGAGCCTTCAGTTCCTCCTGCCCCTTGGATAAGCTTAGCATCATCTCCTTGAACTGAGCATTTTGAGTCTGGAGATCTTTGACAGTTTGTTCGAGATCCATTTTTCTGTTTAAGAGGCAGACCGTGAGAATATGGTCCTTTAGAATACCTGTTATGCAATGTTATGTTATGCGATGCAATGCATGAAATGTTTTCAAGGACTTTTGGAATTTAACTTTGCATAAACTACCGACAAGAGAGAAATGTTTATTGCTACTTTTTTGATCAATGTTCATTACAAAAGGAATAATAGTAAAATACAATGAAAGCTCAAGTCTCCCAGGGGCGACTTCTTTTTGGGCAAAGATATGCATTGAGTCTTCGTTCCTCATTAAGCTGACTGGTGAGCTCTAATACTTTCTTCCTTTCTGCATTGAACTGAGTTTCGAAAGTATCCCTCTCCTCTCTCAACTGGGTCCAGGATCTCTTTAGTTCCTCAACATCAGTAGGTATATCTGGATAAGAAATGATCTGGGTAGTACCTCCTTCGACACTTGATTCAACAATCAATGGTCCGACTGCAAGATATGGCATGACAAACTCACGAGCTCTGGCTCGTACCCATCGGAGATAAGGCTCCATAGGAATGGAGTTTTTCTTTCCTAAATTGCTTCTTTTCACCATGCCCCAAGCTCGTACAAACGTTTGGCGGAGACCTTGAGAGTCATTGTCATAGTCAAACACTATATCTTGAATGATCATTTCATGTGGACCATCTCTTCGAGCATGCCCAAATTGACGTAGGGCTAAGGCGGGATTATAAGTAATACCTCCTCTTATCCCCATGAGTGGTACATTAGGGAATTCTCCACATCGGTCGATGATGATAACATTTTCTCTGAAGTTAGAACACCATCGAATGTCTGAATGGGAGAGTGCCATTATCCTTTGAGACCATTTCAGATTCTGATCATTCTTCAAGACTGATTGAGAGAGGTGCGAAATAAACCACCTAGACAACAAAGGTACGCAGCACATGAGAGTCCCTTGCCTTTTCATAGTACGGGTGTGAAGGGAATGCAAAATATCTCCGAGCAAGGTAGGCACAGGGTTACGAGTGAGGAATATCTTAATAGCATTCACATCTATGAATTGGTCCGGATTAGGGAATAGCACCAAACCATAGATTAGCAATGCTAGAACATCTTCAAAAGCATGGACCTTCATAACTTTCAGGAATTCTCGGGCCTTACCTACCAGAAATTTGGCGAGTAAACCCTTAACTCCACTTCTTGTTACCCAATTAGTCTCAATGTCAGACTTTGTCATATGTAAAGCTGCGGCAACTTCTTCAGACTTCGGAATCTTTTCCAGACCACTGAAAGGTATTTGATCAAGGATAGGTATCTCAAGCAGCTTGGAGAATTCTTCTAGTGTGGGTACCAACTGATAATCTGGGAAAGTGAAGCAATGATGCTTAGGATCGAAGAACTGGAATAGGACTCTCATCATATCTTCTTTGAAACCAGTGGTAACCAAATTGAGGAGATGACCATGTTTCTTGTTGAACTGAGCATGATCGGGGAGTTCTGACACCAAATCCTTGAGTTGAGGAGAGATCGTTACAAGATTGATCCGGATAGTCTTCCTGGGAGCCATAACCTGTTCAACAGAGCAAAGCTAAATTCCTAAGTCCTTGAAATGGTTAGTATGATGCCATGATGTTATGATGTTATGATGTTATGCAAACACAAGCATGTCACACAACAATTATTCATAGGTTTTAAGGCTTGCATGAGTTCCATAGGTGAATACCCTCCCCACTGAAGTTTGGTTGGTTCAACCTGTCCTAGAATAGTAACCGGGTTCTAGAAGGATCTCAGATCATCGACCTTCCTTTAAGTCCACTTCAGTGCAACACCAAGCGGTTGACCGAAGCTTCCCTAAAGTCCAATCTCAAAGAGTGTAGTATCGAGTATCAACCAACCCCAGTCAGAACCGAAGTCAGTTATCTCACTACTTTCTAATGGCCAGGATGAGTCAATTAGGGTTCTAAAGGTCTGGTTAATGCTTTGGTGACACCACGCGGAAGCCAAATTTTTCCTCAAATAACATGAGGAACATCAGGACAACCAAAGTGTCACATTAACCGTAGCCATCATTTTAACCATTCCAGTATACGCCGGATAGTTGCGATGATCTATTGCTACTTACCTAAGGTACACTAGATCCGGGTGTAGGATCTTTCGCTCAAGAATACCCAAGCAATCCCTTAAAAGTAAATCAGACAGTTTTAAATAAGTGATCTTGTTTTTAAGGTAACCTCTCTCTTTAAGTCCCCAGCAGAGTCGCCAGTTCTGTCATACGGTGAACTGACTTGGGGTGTTTTGCTTTTTATCGCAATGTCGCGGATAGCAAGAGTCGCCACCGACTTTTCTTTTATCCAATAAGGAAAGGTGGAAAAGAACAGGAAAGACCTCAATAGATTTTGGGTTCGGGAGGTACATTATACAAAGGGAAGGTGTTAGCACCCTTTGTATCCATGGTTATCCATGGGCTCTTAATTACTGGATCACTTATATTTTTGTCTGAGAAGTGTCGGTGAAAAAATGTTTGAAAGAGAGTTTAACTTTGTAATGATTCTCGTATGAATGTATACAAAGTATTTATCTCATTTGATTTTGAAAATGGTTTAGAAAAATATAACTCGGTAATGATTCTAGTATGAATGTATACCAAGTGGTGATTTTCTAGGATTTGTAAAGTGCAAAGTGTGAGGGGTGGAAAATGTTTTAGGTTATGATCCAGTAATTGAGAGTTATACCTTCCTGAGGTCGTTATGGGCATTTCCTATCCTTATGAGGGTAAAACTGTCCTTACTATTGAGAAGTAAGTAATCTTACCCTTTGGATGTTTAAGGGTCATCGTAGGGTCATCGATAGGTCATTGAAGGCAACAGTTGTAAGGATACCTTAGCATTCGAAGGGACGATCATCATTTAACCGTAGGCTACACCGAAGGGTCATCGAGGGACAAAATCATATATTCGAAGGCAACATCCGAGGGACTATGATTTATTTTATGATGATTTAATCGAAGGGCCATTGCTAAGTGTATCCCCACATTCGCGGGACATGACCGTAATACCGTAATATCATAAGGCAAAAGAGAGGTCCAAGATCACATATTTAAAGGCCGCATTTTAAAGTTAATTAGGTGATTATGATGAATCTCCACCTTAAAATCAATACATTAAAAATAATACATTAAAATTAATACATTAAAATTAATTATTAAAATTAATTATTAAAATTAACACATTAAAATTAATTAAGCAATTTAGGGTGAGCCTCCACAAGGGTATCCCACAAATAAAGTGGAAGACCTAACGGCGGTCTTTTTTTCTGGGACATATGAACCTTTGCAAAATTCAACAAACGGGTTAGCATACCAAATCAGGGTGCAATCGAGGATTACACCGCAAAAGAAATCACAACAGTAATAGGATCAAATAAACAATGCCTGGCCATGATAAAACATGAATGAAAAGTCATAACAGAAAAGCTGGCTACTGTCAGGTTCGCTCCTGCCTCGCCTAGCGAAGGCCTAGCGAATACTCGCTACATGCTCGCTTAGCGATGTGCTAGCGAGCGGCTGCGGGTTTTGAATTTCAGAATAGTATGACTTCAACCTGCAGCATGGCTTATGGCATCCAACACATAATTACACGGTTCAACATTCACAATATTCAGGCACACTTAAATTCACATGCAAAACCTCAAATATGTTTATGAATTCAATTATAATATCACATGCAAGTTACGAACATAAAGCGGTATCACATGCAAATTAAGAAAATAAAGTGATAATAGTAGTGCCAACCTGTTTGCAATGGAGTGGTAATGCTGAATTGGCGAGCCGGATTGAGTTGGACGGAGGTAGCTTTGCGGCCGCCGGCTTTTCCTTCAGGGTTTTCCGTCTGTGAGCGCTAGGGTTTGCTTGCTAGGGTCCTCCTTTTCCTTTTTTCGTTCCCCTTTTCATTACTGAAGTGCTGGTATTTATAATGCCATTTTTCATGACCTAATGGGCTCAGAACGAAGCCCGAAATTTTTGTTGTCTGTCAGCCTCGCTAGGCGAGCTGGTAGCGAACGCGTAGCGAACGTTCGCTAGGCGAGCTGGTAGCGAACGTAACGTTCGCTAGGCGAGCGTGTAGCGAACAGGTCAGTTTGGGCCATTTTCTGGATTGGGCCATTCGTGAGCTGGGCCTTTGTTCCTTTAAGATCAGTGTCATAAAAATGAGTCAGAATGCCTTGAAAAATGTCTTGAAATATTAATGGGCAAATTTTGGGGTATGACAATATGTCAAGACATTCTGCCATTGGTAAATAAAGACCCATCAGTGAAGGTGAGTATAATTATATCCCATATCCGAACAACATATAATTATACTCCATCTTACAAGAAAGCATGGATTGCAAGGACAAAGGCTGTTGAACAGGTTTTCGGCAACTGGGAGGATTCATTCAAGGAATTGCCACGGTTTTTATGGGCACTAAAAACATATGTCCCAGGAACTGTGGCAATTATGGAGACAGTGCCAGCAATGATGCCAGACGGAACCTGTGCTACAGGTAATAGAATATTTCACCGTCTCTTTTGGGCATTTGACCCGTGCATCAAAGGTTTCGCTTTCTGCAAACCTATCTTGCAAATTGATGGCACTTGGTTATACGGAAAATACAAGGGTACTTTTCTCATGGCGGTTGCACAAGACGGTAACAACAATGTCTTTCCCATTGCCTTTGCTCTTGTTGAAGGTGAAACGGCTGGTGGATGGGGTTTCTTTCTTCGACATCTCAGGATGCATGTGGCTCCACAAGCCAATCTATGTTTGATTTCTGATAGACATGCTGCCGTTGAGAGTGCCTACAACAACCATGACAACGGATGGCATGATCCTCCTTCTACACATGTCTACTGTATCAGACACATTGCACAAAACTTCATGCGTGCTATAAAAGATAAGAATCTTCGCAAGAAGGTGGTGAATGTTGGGTGTGCTTTAACTCAACCGTCATTTCAATATTATCGTGATGAAATTAGACTGTCTAATGAAGATGCGGGGAGATGGATAAATAACATACCAGTAGAGCAGTGGACAAGAGCATTTGACGGTGGTTGCCGATGGGGCCACATGACAACAAACATTGTGGAATGCATGAACATGGTTTTCAAAGGAATTCTAAATCTTCCTATAACCGCCTTGGTAAGATCAACCTATTATAGGTTGGCTTCTATGTTTGCAACCAGAGGTGAAAGATGGAGTGCAGTGTTAATGTCCGGACAAGTATTCAGTGAGTGTTGCATGAAGGTCATGAAAGAGGAGAGCATCAAAGCTACGACACACGCTGTAACAGTCTTTGACCATCATAGACAAAATTTCAGCGTCCAGGAAACAATGGGCAACAACGAGGGGAGACCAAATTTAGCCTACGCTGTTAGACTACACAGAAGTTGGTGCGATTGTGGAAAATTTCAGGCCTTCCGCATACCTTGCTCCCATGTCATTGCAGCATGCGCTTATACTCGTCAAGATGCTTACAACCATTTATCTAATGCGTACAAGGTCAACACCATCATGAATGTATATAGTCAAAGCTTTTCAGTACTACCGATGGAGGATTACTGGCCTCCATATGAAGGAGATATTGTTTGGCACAATTAAGAGATGCGTAGAAAGAAGAAAGGAAGGCCAAACAGCACACGTATCAGAACAGAGATGGATTCCACAGATAAAATGATAAGATTATGTAGTATCTGTCGTCAACCAAGACACAACAAAAACAACTGTCCCAATCAAGGAGCATCATCTAGATCTTAAGCTTTTTGTAACATTGTATTTCTGTAACAATCAATCATTATATATCATTAAGTTCTTGTTACAACGAGTTTCATAACAAACATTAGTACAAAACATCTGAAAACATAAATAATTCTAACTGATTACAACAATCAAATTAATGTCGTCTCGACCGAACATCATTTCCCTAGCATCCTTATCAGTCTTCATTCGCACCCAACCAAAGATACTGTCAAGTCTCTTAATACTTCTGATTTTTTCCCCTTCTGGTATTTTCCCGTCTAACCATCGAACCAACTCCCTCTTCAGTTGATCGAACAAGGTGATGTTCCAAAACAGCATCAGCAATTGAGGTTTGTCTCTCGCATAAATCACCTTATCGTATCGGCGACGAACACCAAACATGATAGCTGATCGGTCACCATTTCCATTGAATTCCCACCGTTAATCCGACATATTTTTATCACTTTGGTAAGAATTATGGTTGTTTATAGTTGTTTCAGAGTCATTTATCATGTTTTGTTGGTTTGGTATCGCATTGCATTTGATTACAAGTTTATGTCAAAAATGTCTCTTTTACGCCTCGTTTTGGTAGTGTTATTGTTACAGGCCATTGCACAGGTTTAAAAGCATTAATAGTGAAGTTATGGTTACTCAGAAAGGCAAAAATATGAAGAGACAGCAGGTCAACACGGGCACCCGTGTGCTACAACACTGGTCGTGTTGTTGGTCAGGCAAAGCAAAATGGGAGAAGAAAAACAGAGAGCAACACGGGCACCCGTGTGGTGACACACGGCCGTGTTGTTTAAAACAGTGCATTAACACAGGCACCCGTGTGGAGGAACACGGCCCGTGTTGTTGCTTCTGTAGCTTGATTTGAAGATGCTCATTTTGGAGAGCACACACGGGCACCCGTGTGTACACACACGACCCGTGTTGTTGGGCGCGGCTTGGAAACCTCAACTTTTGCTTTGTGAACCTATTCTGCTCATTAAGGGTAGTTTGGACCTTTTGCTTGGAAGAAATTCATCTGAAGCTATTAGAAAGCTTGGAAGAGAAAGTAGAGAGGACTTTTTGGACGTACGAAAGAAAACACTGCATTGAGAAGATAGCTACTACGGAGGATTCGAAGACGGCGAGATTCAAGGGTTCCGACCATTGAAGATCAAAATCTCCTAGTTCTTTGTAATGTCTAATTTTCATACTATGATTTCGTTTAATACTATGAGAGGCTAAACCCCCTATGTTAGGGGGGTGGTCCTGATTTGATCGTATGTTATGAATTTGAACAAAAATGATTTCCTTATTACTATGTTACTTATTTCAATTTAATTGTGTGAGGTTATTATGCTTTTGTATCGGACAAATACAAATTGATCTAGGACTATCAATAACAGGATTGTGATTGTTAGGGTTTTCACACAATTGGGTTTATGATTGCATCATCTAGGACTAGTAACTTTTGTAAACCACCGCAAACCTTGATATTGTTAATGATTAAAACCAATGATTAATTGAATGGACATTTGAGTAAGAATTGGTAGTTTAATAGTTTCTTCCTTAAGGACTTAAGGAAGAACATTCTGAGGTTAGGTAATTGAATGTTGCATATGTATTAAGGAAATCTTGACTGAATTCATAACTGGTTAAATCAACCACTTCCCCTAGCATATTTTATATTAATCAATTATATTTTACTGTCTGTTGTGTTTATTGTTAAAATTCCAAAACAACCAAACCACTATCTTTTTGTTCTGATAGAATCAAAGTAAAATAAGTATTTCCTACGCAATCCCTGAGATCGATACTTGGAAATAAAACTCCTTATTACTACATCGGTAAAAATAGTACACTTGCTATTTTTCCGATCAAGTTTTTGGCGCCGTTGCCGGGGATTGCCAAAATACATATTTTAATTTTTATTCTATCGAAATTTTGTTGCTCGTCAACCAAAATTTTATCTATGACAATTTTGTTATTCAATTCTAGTCTTTGTCTAACTTGTTTATGGGAGGTAAGGCATCAGTAGATTTTTCTTTTGACGCAGATCTAGAAAGAACTCTTCGCGCTAGGCTAAGACAAGCTAAGAGAGAAAAACTGGAATTAACAGAGAAAGCGGAGGAGGAAGTTGTTTATGTGCACTCAGAGAATTCAGATTCAGACGCGGAAACAGTTCCTGAAATCATGGCTGCTAATCCACCACCACCACCACCAGAGAGACTTCTCGGTGACTATGGTGGAACCAACACCCTGGGTGGTCGTATGACAATTGTCAACCAACCGGTTAATATGGAACAATTTCAGCTGCATCCCAGCACCATTAATCAACTCGAAAGATGGTCTTTCTCTGGAAGAGTGAATGAAGATGCCGACAAGCATCTGCAAAGATTTTTAACTATGAGCACAACACTGAAAATGCCTGGACATAACGAAGAAGCAATCCGACTTCGTATGTTCCCATTCACTTTAGCAGATGAGGCCGAAGAGTGGTTCTATTCCTTACCTGCTGGTAGTATCACTACATGGGAGCAAATGGAAACAACATTCTTGCAGGAGTATTTTCCCGCATCTGTGTCATTGCGAAAAAGATATGAGATCCTAAACTTCAAGCAGAAGGAGGGTGAGTCACTAGGAGATGCCTATAAAAGATTCAAGAGAATCCTAGTGGCTTGTCCTACTCACAACATGGATGAAACTGAACAGATGCAAATGTTTGTCAATGGTCTTCGAATTCAAACGAGACAAATCCTTGATTCAGCAGCTGGTGGCTCAGCTAACTTTGCAACAGCCACCGGTATGAAGAAGATAATTGAAGCTATTTCCTCGAACGAGCATTTGGAGTTATATGACAGGGTATCAAGCAAACTGCAGTTATTGACTTGAAGCTTGAAACAAACAAACAGGTGAAAATTGAAGAAGTTGTTGCTGCGGAGGTAGAGAAAAGGTTGAAAGCACTAAACATAGGTGCTCAGAAAGTGGCTCAAGTGCAACAGGCACCGAATGATGTGTGTGGCATTTGTAATGGACCACACAATATTGTTCATTGCTTTGCAACACCGCAACAGATAGAAGATATAAAGTTTTTAAAGCAAAACAATCCCTACTCCAACACATACAATCCGGGGTGGAAGAATCATCCCAACTTTGCATGGAAAGATCAAAAAGGGAACGTGCAACAGCAGGCACAGGGTCAATATCAAAATCAATATCAGCAGCAGCAACAACAGGTACCTAAGAAGGCAGATTGGGAGATCGCAATTGAAAAGATGGCATCTCACAACATCCAATTCCAAGAGGAGACTCGAAATAATCAGAAGAACACTACAGCATCCATAAAAAATCTTGAAATTCAGATGGGTCAAATTGCTCAACAGTTAGCCTCCAATTCCCAGGCACCTGGCACGCTTCCCAGTGGGACAGCCGTTAATCCCCGTGATCAAAGTCACATTAAAGCTGTGGTCACCAGAAAAGGAAAAGCTAAAAATAGAAAAATGATCCAAATTAACTCCAATTTTTTTCATAGTTTTGTTTTAATGTCTAGTTTTTTTTAATATTATTTTCATGATTTGTTGATGTCTGATTTTTAATGTGTGAATTTTTTGATCCATGTCATGCTATTTTGATATGTTGCATTCAATGCATTGTGAAATCTTCATCTTTGATCCAATTGATCTGATTTTTTGCATGCTTGATGATCATACATGATGTGAATTTTTGAGCATTGGATTTTTTCTCATATGTTATCATTGTTTTTTACACATGGAGATAAATGTGGTAATTTGTGTCACATTTTTGACATTTAATTTGTGCATTTTTGTTTATCTATCATTTGAAATTTTCTGGATTTGATCTTTTGCATGTTGTTTGTTCATGACATGAGGAGCTTGCATAAAAAATCTCAAGGCCATTGCATACATTTCTGTTTTGATTTGGATTTTCTAAGTTGGAAGTCCATTTTTGTGCTTATTCTTGGTCATTGCATTACATAGGTGATCGGTCACCATTTCCATTGAATTCCCGCCGTTAATCCGACATAGTTTCATCACTTTGGTAAGATTTATGTTTGTTTTTAGTTGCTTTGGAGTCATTTATCATGTTTTGTTGGTTTGGTATCGCATTGCATTCGATTACAAGTTTATGTCAAAAAGATCTCGTTTATGCTTCGTTTGGTAGTGTCATTGTTACAGGATATTGCACAGGTTTAAAAGCAAGAATGGTGAAGTTATGGACACTCTGTAAGGCAAAAATATGAAGAAACGGCAGGTCAACACGGGCACCCGTGTGCCACAACACTGCCCGTGTTGTTGATCAGGCAGAGCAAAAGAGGAGAAGAAAAATAGAGATCAACACGGGCACCCGTGTTCCACCACACGGCCGTGTTGATTAAAACAGTGCATTAACACGGGCACCCGTGTGTAGGAACACGGCCCGTGTTGTTGCCTCTGTAGCTTGTGCTGAAAATAATTAATTGTGGAGAACAACACGGCCTCCCTAGTGGTGACACACGGCCGTGTTGATTGGACGCAGCTTGGAAAACCTAATTTTTGCTTTGTGAACCGATTCTGCTCATTAAGGGTAGTTTTGACCTTTTGCTTGGAGGAGATTCATCTGAAGCTATAAGAAGGCTTGGAAGAGAAAGAAGAAGGCACCTTTTGACTGACGAAAGAAAACATTGCATTGGAGAAGATAGCGAATACGAAGGATTTGAAGACGACGAGATTCAAGGGCATCAACCATTGAAGATCAAACTCTCCTAATTCTTTGTAATGTCTAATCTTTACATTATGAGTTTTTTAAGTACTATGAGAGGCTAAACCCCCTGATGCTAGGGGGGTGGTCCTGACGTTATCGCATGTTATGAATTTGAACAAATGATTTCTTGATTACTATGTTACGTATTTCAATTCAATTGTGTGATGTTATTATGCTTTTGTATCGGACAAATACAAATTGATCTCTGACTTTCAATAACAGGATTGTGATTCTTAGGGTTTTCACACAATTGGGTTTATGAATGCACCATCTAGGACTAGTAACTTTCGTAAATCACCGTAAACCTTGATATTTTGTATGATTAAAACCAATGATTAATTGAATGGACATTTGAGTAAGAATTGGTAGTTTAATAGTTTCTTCCTTAAGGACTTAAGTAAGAACATTCTGAGGTTAGGTGATTGAATGTTTCATATGTATTAAGGAAATCTTGACTGAATTCATAACCAGTTAACTCAACCACTCACCTTAGCATCTTTTATCTTAATCAATTATTTTTACTCTTTGTGTGTTTACTATTATAAATTCCAAAACAACCAAACCGTTATCTTTTTGTTCTGATAGAATCAAATTAAAATAAGTATCTCCTACGCAATCCTTGAGATCGATACTTGGAAATAAAACTCCTTATTACTACATCGGTAAAAATAGTACACTTGCTATTTTAGCGATCAAGTTTTTGGCGCCGTTGTCGGGGATTGCCAAAATACATATTTTAATTTCTATTCTATCGAAATTTTGTGGCTCGCCAACTAAAATTTTATCGGTGACAATTTTGTTATTCAATTCTAATCTTTGTCTAACTTGTTTATGCGAGGTAAGGCCTCAGCGGATTTTCCTTTTGACGCAGATCCAGAAAGAACTCTTCGCGCTAGACTCAGACAAGCTAAAAGAAAGAAACTGGAATTAGCAGAGAAAGCGGAGGAAGAAGTTGTTTCAGTGCACTCAGAGAATTCAGATTCAGACGCGGAAACAGTTCCTGAAATCATGGCTGCTAATCCACCACCACCAGAGAGACTCCTCGGTGACTATGGTGGAACCAACACCCCGGGTGGTCGTATGACAGTTGTCAACCAACCGGTTACTGTGGAACAATTTCAGCTGCATCCCAGCACCATCAATCAACTCGAAAGACGGTCCTTCTCTGGAAGAGTGAATGAAGATGCCAACAAGCATCTGCAAAGATTTTTAACCATGAGCACAACACTGAAAATGCCTGGACATAGCGAAGAAGCAGTCCGACTTCGTATGTTCCCATTCACTTTAACAGATGAGGCTGAAGAGTGGTTCTATTCCTTATCTGCTGGTAGTATCACTACATGGGAGCACATGGAAACATCATTCTTGCAGGAGTATTTTCCCGCATCGGTGTCATTGCGGAAAAGATATGAGATCCTAAACTTCAAACAGAAGGAGGGTGAGTCACTAGGAGATGCCTACAAACGATTCAAGAGAATCCTAGTGGCTTGTCCTACTCACAACATGGATGAAACTGAACAAATGCAAATGTTTGTCAATGGTCTTCGAATTCAAACAAGACAAATCCTTGATTCAGCAGCTGGTGGCTTAGCCAACTTTGCAACAGCCACCGGTATGAAGAAGATAATTGAAGCTATTGCCTCGAACGAGCATTTAGAGTTATATGACAGGGTATCAAGCAAATCTGCAGTTATTGACTTGAAACTGGAAACAAATAAACAGGTGAAAATTGAAGAAGTTGTTGCTGCGGAGGTAGAAAAAAGGTTGAGAGCACTAAACATAGGTGCTCAGAAAGTGGCTCAAGTGCAACAGGCACCGAGTGAAGTGTGTGACATTTGCAATGGACCACATAATACTGTTCATTGTTTTACAACACCGCAATAGATCGAAGATATAGAATTTTTAAAGCAGAACAATCCCTACTCCAACACATACAATCCGGGGTGGAAAAATCATCCCAATTTTGCATGGAAAGATCAAAGAGGGAACGTGCAACAGCAGGCACAAGGTCAATATCAAAATCAATATTAGCAGCAGCAACAACAGGTACCTAAGAAGGCAAATTGGGAGATCGCAATTGAAAAGATGGCAACTCACAACATCCAATTCCAAGAGGAAACTCGAAATAATCAGAAGAACACTACAACATCCATAAAAAATCTTGAAATTCAGATAGGTCAAATCGCCCAACAGTTAGGCTCAAACTCCCATGCACCTGGCACGCTTCCTAGTGGGACAGTTGTTAATCCCCGTGATCAAAGTCACATTAAAGTTGTGGTCACCAGAAAAGGAAAAGCTAAGGAACCACAAGTTGACGAATAGGTTGAAGAAGATGGATTGTTGGAAGTTGACTTGGAGATTAGAGAGGAGCCGAAACAAACTGAAGAAGTAGTGGTCAAGCCGACAAGCCAGCAAGAGAAACAACAACCAAAGATCATTCTTCCTTTTCCGACAAGAACAAAGAAGAAAGATCTCCATGAATTTTTTTTGAGAAATTCTTAGAATTATTCAAGAAGCTCGAGATCAACATACCTTTTGTTGAAGCTCTGGAACAGATGCCGATCTATGCCAAATTCATGAAAGACATCATATCAATGAAAAGGTCGATCGACAGCGAGCCATTCATGCTAACTGAAACTTGTAGTGCTATTTTGCAGGGCCTAAAAATTCCGATGAAGAAAAAAGATAGAGGTGTAGTCACTATTCCTTGTACCATTGGAGATAGAACATTCAAAAAGGCACTGATCGATTTGGGAGCAAGTGTGAGTCTAATGCCCCTCTCAATTTACAAAAAACTTGAGTTAGGGGAGGTGCAGGATACCCGCATGACACTGCAATTTGCGGATCATTCTATGAAGAGACCCTATGGTATAACAACAGATGTTCTGGTGAAGATTGATAAATTTGTATTCCCGGTGGATCTTGTGATACTCGAGATGCCGGAAGATGAGGAGATTCCTCTCATATTGGGAAGACCTTTCCTGGAAACTAGAAGATGCATGATAGATATTGAGGAAGGAACCATGACCCTCAAAGTTTATGATGAAAAGCTCAAAATTGATGTGAGGGATACTATGAAATTCAAGGATGACGAAGGGGCGAGTAAAAGTATTGAAGTGTTAGATACAGTTTTTGCTCAATCTATACAGATTACAACACCCAAGCTTCCTTTGGAGAGAGTTTTGAGTTTATCTATTGTTGAGGATACTGAAGGAATTGATGAGAAAGAATCCGAAGTGGTAGCGATGTTAAAGGAACAACCGCCTTGGGTTCGTTCCCGACCATAACGGTGGGAGGAGCTTCGACCTAAAAAATCTTCAGAATCAAAACATGATATAAAAAAGGGGATAGAGTTGAAACAACTACCAGAACATCTCAAATATGTCTTTCTTGACAATGAGGAAAAATGTCCAGCAATCATCAATTCAGGTTTGAGAGAGACCCAAGAAGGAGAGCTAATCAAAGTCCTAAAGAAATACAAGGGTGTTATTGGGTGGGTGATGGACGATTTAAAAGGAATCAGCCCGACGATGTGTATGCACAAGATTTTGATGGAGGATAATCAGAAATCGGTCGTTCAACCTCAAAGAAGACTGAATCCAGCTATGAAAGAAGTTGTTCGCAAGGAGGTTGTGAAACTTTTAGATGCGGGGTTAATTTACCCAATATCTAACAGTTCGTGGGTAAGCCCAGTTCATGTGGTACCAAAGAAGGGAGGAACAACTGTGATAAAAAATGAGAAAAATGAGTTGATCCCCACCCGTACTGTTACAGGTTGGAGAGTTTGCATAGACTATAGAAGACTGAACACTGCTACAAGGAAGGATCATCTTCCTTTACCTTTTATCGATCAGATGTTGGAAAGATTGGCAGGTCATGATTTCTACTGTTTTCTGGATGGGTACTCAGGGTACAACCAAATTGCTGTGGCACCTGAGGATCAAGAAAAAACAGCGTTCACATGCCCGTATGGAATCTTTGCTTATAGAAGAATGCCATTTGGTTTATGCAACGCACCTGCGACATTTCAGAGGTGCATGACATCCATATTTTCTGATATGCTTGAGAAGCATATGGAGGTGTTTATGGATGATTTTTCGGTTTTTGGATCTTCTTTCGAAAATTGTTTGTATAATCTTTCACTTGTGCTGGAAAGATGTCAACAAACCAATCTAATTCTGAATTGGGAAAAGTGTCACTTCATGGTGAGAGAAGGGATAGTACTAGGTCATAAAATTTCCCATCAAGGGATAGAAGTTGACAAGGCAAAAGTGGAAGTAATCGCCAATCTCCCTCATCCTGTGAATGAGAAAGGGATACGGAGTTTCTTGGGATATGCAGGATTCTATCGTAGGTTCATAAAAGATTTCTCCAAGATCGCAAAACTTTTGACTAGCCTGCTTGTGAAGGATACTCCGTTTCTGTTTGACAAAAAGTGCAACGAAGCCTTCGAGACTCTGAAAAATAAATTGGTGTCTGCTCCTATAGTGATCCCGCCTGACTGGTCTCTACCCTTTGAGATAATGTGCGATGCGAGCGATATAGCAGTAGGGGCAGTCTTGGGGCAAAGAAAAGACAAACGCCTCCACGTCATCTACTATGCTAGCCATGTGTTGAATCCAGCCCAGATGAATTATGCCACCACAGAGAAGGAGTTACTGGCTGTGGTTTATGCCTTTGACAAATTTCGGCAATACTTGTTGGGAACAAAGGTAATTGTTTATACTGACCATGCTGCGTTGAAATATCTTTTTTCTAAACAGGACTCGAAGCCAAGGCTGCTCAGATGGATCTTGCTGTTGCAAGAATTTGACCTTGAAATCCGAGACAAAAAGGGGTGTGAAAACACCGTTGCTGATCACCTATCTCGAATGTCTCCGATTGAAGAAACGAAAGAGAAACATCCCATAAAGGACGAGTTTATAGATGAAAGAATCCTCGTGGTGGTGGGTGTTCCTTGGTTTGCTGACTACGCAAACTACCTGGTGGGTGCTATAATTCCTGATGACTTTGATTATAACAAAAAGAAAAATTTTCTTCATGATTGCAGGTTTTATTTGTGGGACGAACCATTCTTGTATAAGAAAGGGGTAGACGGACTAATTCGTCGATGTGTCCCTGAGGAAGAACAAAATGAAGTCTTAAAGGCATGTCATGACTCAGATTATGGGGGACACTTTAGTGGAGACAGGACAACCGCAAAAGTCCTCCAATCAGGGTTGTACTGGCCCACGTTGTTTAAGGATGCCCAAGTGGTTGTGAAGGAATGTGACAGATGCCAACGGACAGGAAATATATCTAGGAGGAATCAGATGCCTCAAAAGGGCATGCTTGAAGTGGAATTATTTGATGTTTGGGGGATAGACTTCATGGGGCCATTTCCACCCTCCTTTGGAAAAAATTATATTCTGGTGGCTGTGGACTATGTCTCCAAATGGGTGGAAGTCGTAGCCCTCCCTTCTAATGACGCGAGAGCAGTGGTAAACTTCATTAAACAAAACATCTTCTCAAGGTTTGGTGTGCCTAGAGCACTTATCAGTGATGAAGGAACACATTTCTTGAATAAGCTCATGGAGAACTTATTGAAGAAATATAATGTGAAGCACAAGATTGCCACACCATATCATCCCCAAACGAGTGGGCAAGTTGAAGTGTCTAATCGGCAAATTAAAAAGATTTTGGAAAAGACAGTGAGTGCTTCACGAAAAGATTGGGCAATCAAATTGGATGACGCGTTATGGGCGTACCGAACCGCTTTCAAAACACCAATTGGCATGTCTCCGTATCAGCTGATTTATGGTAAGGCTTGTCATCTTCCTCTGGAATTAGAGCACAAAGCCTTTTGGGCATCCAAGTTCTTAAATTGTGATCTTGCAAAAGCCGATGAATCCCGAATTCTTCAACTTCACGAGTTAGAAGAATTTCGTAATCAGGCATATGAGAATGCAAAGATGTACAAGGAGCAAACACGGAAGTGGCATGATCAGAGAATCATCAAGAAAGATTTCTGGGAAGGACAACTGGTATTGTTGTTCAATTCGAGACTCAAGTTGTTTCCTGGGAAATTAAAGTCAAGATGGTCCGGGCCATTTGTCGTGCATAAGGTTTTTCCTCACGGAGCAATCGAGATTAAGAACCAAAACAATGGAGATATATTCAAGGTGAATGGCCAGAGGCTGAAGCCCTATTACAGAGGCCAACAACCTGGAGTGAGTGACCATATGCGCCTCGCCTAATGAGGTGGGCAACCGTCGAGCCATGCGATGTTAAACGAAGCGCTTCGTGCGAGGCAACCCACGTGTTTGATTGTTAACTTATTTTGTTTTTGTTCCTTTCTTTTCTTTTCTGTATGGGTGTAACACCTCAAAATTTGCCCTCCTCTCTTGGGACTAGCATGTCATGTTGCATATCATTTTAGGTCATTAAGCATTGCATATTGCATATCATGTGGTTACATTGTGCAAGTAATCCTCCCAAGTCTTGATCAGAAGATGAGGAAGTCAAAGTGCAAAGCTAGGGTTTTATTGGACTGGTCATTGATCATCTGAGGGTGTGCAAGTCCAAATTAGGGTTTCATGATTCTCAAGGGATAATGGTCTTCATCTTGATTACAATGATTCATCATCATCATCATGGTTTGTCATCATCAAGTGTTGAAGCAGATTCCTTGAGATTAGGGTTTTGACAACTGGTCAACCCTAATCAGTTGCATTAGGCCAATCAGGGCATGATCAGAAGATGGGGTCTATGAGGGAGATGGGGATTGTAACACCCCGAATAAAATAAGAGAATTATTTAAATTAAGTTAATAATATATTTATTAATTTAATTAAATAAATTGAATTATTGGATTATTATTATTATTATTATTATTATTTGGAATAATAATTAGTGGAAAATATATAAGTTGGAATAAGAGAAAAGGGTTTTCATTTTTGGTAAAGAGTTTTCACGTGAAACAGAGAAGCGGCTGAAAGGTGAAAAGTGGAGAAAGGGCAAATAGGAAGAGCTAGAGAGCAAAGGTTGAAGAACGGAAAAGCTTGAAGCTTAGAGATTGCCGGATTATCTCAGGTAAGGGGGGTTTATCGTCGTTTAATGGGTATTATAGATTAACATGTCATGGGTAGTGATAAACCGTCGAAGTGACCCTAATTGGGATGTTGAATGCTGAAATATTGTGATGAATAGGTTGTATTAAAGCTGTAATTGAGTCCGTAATTGTGTGAGTCGTGTTCCCCGAACGTATAGCTTGTTACGGAATTGGAATCGGAGATCCGGAAGTCCTCCAACGGCGGAAAATGCGGAGAATCCTGCATTCTGCCTTGTGTTAGCGCAGGAACTGCTGTTTTGTCTGCGTTAACCGGTTAACCCAGGGCGTTAACCGGTTAACACTGTTATATTTTGTGAAAATGTGCTGTTTTGCCTGCGTTAACCGGTTAACCCAGGGCGTTAACCGGTTAACACTGTTGCGTTTTGCCAGAAAGTGTGTTTTGTCCTGCGTTAACCGGTTAACCAAGGGCGTTAACCGGTTAACACTGTTGGAAATTAGAAAAAATTGATATTTTTAATGTTGTGAACCTAATTGGTGATTGGCCTATTATAGTTAATTGTGATGAGTAATTTTGTTGGATTTATGTTATGAAGTGTTGATACAAGTATGTTGCTGAGTTGTTCCGTGTACGGAAAGTTGTTGAAAATACTGAGTTGTAGGCTTGGTGAGCCAAAGTTGATTATAAGTTGATGTTGTTGAAAACATTGTTGTATTGCTATTATTATTATGTTGTCGACAGTTTAAAGTCGTGTATGCCATGTACATTCATATGCATTAAGTCGGAGCTTTGCTCACACCACGTTGGCCTGGATTGGCAAATTTTAAGTTGAAAGTTGAAGGCTTATGCCTTGATGCCCAATAAAATGGCAATGATTTTAAGTTGGGAGTTTTACTCCGAATGGTACCACATGCATGACGAGTCGAGTCTCATTAGAGTTGCATTTTGTTGGCTTGTTGTATGGATATTTAATTTAATTGAGGAGTGGAATTGTGTTGATATTAAGTATGATGTTTGAGTTGATGTGCCGTTACTGGATGTATGTTACGATTAGGGTGATGAAATGTGTGAATTTACTTAGCATTACATGATGATTTATAATGCTTATTATATCGATTGAGGAACTCACCCTTACAACTATTTTTTTCAGGTAACGAGCAGTGATTGAGTAGAAGTTAGTGCCTGGAGTCTAGTGTAGTCTCCTAAGTGGGTCATGCTCTGATAGATGTAACATCGGGAGGGAACATTTTTAATATTGTTGTTGATGATTGTTGAACCAGTTTACATGTAGTATGTTGCATGTTTTGAATGATCGATTTGATCTCTATCCGCTGCGTATTGTGCAAATGTTTTATGTTTTGAGTTAATGAAAGAGCATGACAGTTATTATGGTGTGAAATGTTGTGTGACGCCCTTGATTGCATAATTACTCTGATTGATATGTGTTATTTTAATTATATACTCGGGGTATTTTAGAAGGGTGTTACATTAGTGGTATCAGAGCAGGTCGGTCTGTCCGGCCAGTTGTCGTGTCGTTACTGTCTAACAATTGTGTATTGTTACTAATCTAACTTTTAAGTTGTGTTGTATTGATAAGTTGAAATGGCTGGAAGGAATGACGCTGCAATGGCTGCCGCGATGCAAGCGATGGCACAAGCTGTGCAGAACTTGCCAAATGCTGGTGGTGATGCTGGATCACGTAGCTTGGCGACTTTTCAGAGAGAGAATCCGCCGGTGTTTAAAGGGAAGCATGATCCAGATGCAGCCTTGGGATGGTTGAAAGAGATTGAGAGAATCTTCCGTGTTATGGATTGCACTCTAGCTCAGAAGGTTCGGTATGGTACTCACATGCTAGCAGTCGAAGCTGATGACTGGTGGCTAGAGACTCACGAGAGGTTGACCGTGGCAGGTGAAGTCATTACTTGGGATGTATTCCGTAGGGAATTCATGAGAAAGTATTATCCGGAAGATGTCCGTGGTAAGAAGGAAATTGAGTTCCTTGAGCTGAAGCAAGGAAACATGTCTGTCACTGATTATGCTGCGAAATTTGTGGAGCTGTCCAAATTTTATCCTCATTACACTGGTGCTGGTGCTGAATTTTCAAAGTGCATCAAGTTTGAAAATGGACTGCGCTCTGAAATTAAGAAGGCTGTTGGGTATCAGAAGATACGCATTTTTACTGAATTGGTTGATAGCTGCAGGATATTTGAAGAAGACAATAATGCTCATTACAAGGTTGTCAGTGATCGCAGAGGCAAGCAACATCAAAACCGTGGCAAGCCGTATGATGCTCCAGCTGGAAAAGGGAAACAAGGAGCTGCTCCGGCTCAGAGGACCAGTAGGGGAGGTGCTCCTGCTGGTATAGTTTGCTTCAAATGTGGTCAGGCTGGTCATAAGAGTAATGTATGCACTGCTGAAGTAAAGAGATGTTTTCGTTGTGGTAAGACTGGTCATGCAATAGCTGATTGCAAGCACAAGGAAATGATTTGTTTTAATTGTGGCGAAGAAGGGCATATTGGAAGTCAGTGTCAGAAGCCAAAGAAATCTCAGACTGGGAAGGTGTTCGCTTTGACCGGAACTCAAACCTCCAGTGAGGACAGACTTATCCGAGGTACGTGTTATATTAATGGCTTTCCTCTTGTAGCTATTATTGACACAGGTGCGACTCATTCCTTTATATCTTTGGATTGTGCTGTGAAACTTAAGTTAGAGATATCTGAGATGTTTGGTAGTATGGTAATTGATACTCCTGCGAAGGGTTCAGTGACTACTACTTCGGTTTGTTTAAATTGTCCTTTGAGTATTTTTGGTAGAGACTTTGGGATGGACCTAGTGTGTCTTCCACTAGTGCAGATTGATGTTATTCTGGGTATGAACTGGTTGGTGTTTAACCGAGTTTCTATCAACTGTTTTGATAAGACGGTGGTCTTTCCTGAGATGGAGGAAGGAAAGAGTTTGTTCCTATCAGCCAGGCAGGTGAATGAGGCAGTGGCAGATGGGGCAGAGTTGTTTATGCTGTTAGCGACTTTGGAGGTTAAAGATAAACTGGTGATTTGCGATCTAGCCGTGGTGTGTGATTTTCCTGATGTGTTTCCTGAAGAAGTGAATGAATTACCGCCAGAGCGCGAAGTGGAGTTCTCGATTGATTTGGTACCTGGTACTAGGCCGATATCGATGGCTCCGTACCGTATGTCTGCTGTTGAGTTAACTGAATTGAAGAGTCAGTTGGAAGATCTGTTGGATAAGAAATTTATTCGTCCGAGTGTGTCACCGTGGGGTGCACCAGTGCTATTGGTTAAGAAGAAAGAAGGTACTATGAGGTTGTGTGTGGACTACAGGCAACTGAATAAAGCGACGATCAAGAATCAGTATCCTTTGCCGAGGATTGATGATTTGATGGATCAGTTGGTTGGTGCAAGTGTGTTCAGCAAAATAGATTTGAGATCTGGGTATCATCAGATACGTGTGAAAACCGAGGATATTCAGAAGACTGCTTTCAGAACAAGGTATGGACATTATGAGTATTCCGTAATGCCTTTTGGTGTGACTAATGCGCCTGGAGTATTTATGGAGTATATGAATAGGATTTTCCATCCGTACCTAGACAAGTTTGTTGTGGTGTTTATTGATGATATTTTGGTGTATTCGAAATCTGAAGAAGAGCATGCTGAACATTTGAGAGTGGTTTTGGGAGTTCTACGAGAAAAGAAGTTATTTGCTAAACTGTCGAAGTGTGAATTTTGGTTAGAAGAGGTTAGTTTTCTTGGTCATGTGATTTCAAGAGGTGGTGTTGCTGTTGATCCTTCCAAGATAGAAGCGGTATCTAAGTGGGAAGCTCCGAAGTCTGTTGCTGAGATTCGAAGTTTCCTTGGTTTGGCTGGTTATTATAGAAAGTTCATTAAGGGATTTTCTAAGTTGGCGTTACCATTGACGATGTTGACTAGGAAGGGGCAAGCGTTTGTTTGGGACTCAAAATGTGAAGAAGGTTTCCAAGAATTAAAGAGGAGGTTGACTACTGCTCCTATTCTGATATTACCAAGTTCGTCAGAATCGTTGGAGGTTTATTGTGATGCTTCATTGTTGGGTTTGGGTGGTGTGTTGATGCAGAATAAGCAGGTTATAGCTTATGCTTCGAGACAGCTAAGGGTTCACGAGAGGAACTATCCGACGCACGATTTAGAGTTGGCAGCTGTGGTATTTGTTCTGAAGTTATGGAGGCATTACTTGTATGGGTCAAGATTTGAGGTTTTCAGTGACCATAAAAGTTTAAAGTATTTGTTTGATCAGAAAGAGCTGAATATGAGACAGAGAAGATGGTTAGAGTTTCTGAAGGATTATGACTTTGGTTTGAATTACCATCCGGGTAAAGCAAACGTAGTGGCTGATGCATTGAGTCGGAAATCATTACATATGTCTATGTTAATGGTTAAGGAATTGGATTTAATTGAGCAGTTTAGAGACTTGAGTTTGGTGTGTGAGAGTACTCACAATAGTGTTAAATTGGGAATGTTGAAGTTAACAAGTGGTATTCTGGATGAGATCAGAGAGGGTCAGAAATCCGATGTGCTTTTGGTTGATAAGTTGACTCTGGTGAATCAGGGTCAAGGTGGTGAATTCAGAGTTGATGAAAATGGTATTCTGAAATTTGGTAAGCGGGTGTGTATTCCGGATGTTGCCGAACTTAAGAAGAGTATTCTTGAAGAAGGACATCGTAGTGGGTTGAGTATTCATCCTGGAGCTACGAAGATGTATCACGATTTGAAAAAGTTATTTTGGTGGCCGGGAATGAAAAGAGAAATTGTGAGTTTTGTTTATTCTTGTTTGACTTGTCAGAAGTCAAAGATTGAGCATCAGAAGCCGTCTGGGCTAATGCAACCGTTGGCTATTCCAGAGTGGAAGTGGGATAGTATCAGTATGGATTTTGTTTCTGGTTTACCGAGAACAATTAAGAATTTTGAAGCTATTTGGGTGATTGTTGACAGATTGACAAAGTCGGCTCATTTCATTCCGATCAGAATGGACTATCCGTTAGAGAGATTAGCCGAGTTGTATATTGAGAAGATTGTAAGTTTGCATGGTATTCCGTCTAGTATTGTTTCGGACAGAGATCCTAGATTTACATCAAAGTTTTGGGAAGGATTGCAGAAGGCTTTGGGAACTAAGCTGAGATTGAGTTCTGCATATCATCCGCAGACTGATGGTCAGACTGAGAGGACGATTCAGTCACTAGAGGATCTGTTGAGGGCTTGTGTTTTGGAAAAGGGAGGTGCTTGGGATTGTTATTTACCTTTGATTGAGTTTACCTACAACAATAGTTTTCATTCGAGTATTGGTATGGCACCGTTTGAAGCTTTGTATGGTAGGAGATGTCGGACACCTTTATGTTGGTATGAGTCCGGTGAGAGTGCTGTGGTTGGACCGGAAATTGTTCAACAAACTACGGAAAAGATTAAGATGATTCAGGAGAAGATGAGAATTGCTCAGAGTCGTCAGAAGAGTTATCATGACAAGAGGAGGAAATCACTTGAGTTCCGAGAGGGAGATCACGTGTTTCTTTGTGTTACTCCGATAACTGGGGTTGGTCGAGCTTTGAAGTCAAAGAAGTTGACACCTCGATTTATTGGTCCTTATCAGATTTTGGAGAGGATAGGAGAGGTAGCCTATCGTATCGCTTTACCGCCGTCACTTGCGAATTTGCATGAGGTTCTTCATGTGTCTCAGTTGAGGAGGTACATTCATGATCCGTCGCATGTGATCCAAGTAGATGATGTACAGGTGAGAGATAACCTGACTGTTGAAATATCGCCTATGAGGATTGAGGATCGAGAGTTGAAGCAGTTGCGGGGTAAAGAGATTGCCTTAGTGAAAGTAGCTTGGGGAGGACCAGCAGGTGGCAATGTAACTTGGGAACTGGAGAGTCAGATGAAAGAGTCTTATCCAGAGTTATTTGCTTGAGGTATGTTTTCGAGGACGAAAACTCTTTTAGTGGGGGAGAGTTGTAACACCCCGAATAAAATAAGAGAATTATTTAAATTAAGTTAATAATATATTTATTAATTTAATTAAATAAATTGAATTATTGGATTATTATTATTATTATTATTATTTGGAATAATAATTAGTGGAAAATATATAAGTTGGAATAAGAGAAAAGGGTTTTCATTTTTGGTAAAGAGTTTTCACGTGAAACAGAGAAGCGGCTGAAAGGTGAAAAGTGGAGAAAGGGCAAAGAGGAAGAGCTAGAGAGCAAAGGTTGAAGAACGGAAAAGCTTGAAGCTTAGAGATTGCCGGATTATCTCAGGTAAGGGGGGTTTATCGTCGTTTAATGGGTATTATAGATTAACATGTCATGGGTAGTGATAAACCGTCGAAGTGACCCTAATTGGGATGTTGAATGCTGAAATATTGTGATGAATAGGTTGTATTAAAGCTGTAATTGAGTCCGTAATTGTGTGAGTCGTGTTCCCCGAACGTATAGCTTGTTACGGAATTGGAATCGGAGATCCGGAAGTCCTCCAACGGCGGAAAATGCGGAGAATCCTGCATTCTGCCTTGTGTTAGCGCAGGAACTGCTGTTTTGTCTGCGTTAACCGGTTAACCCAGGGCGTTAACCGGTTAACACTGTTATATTTTGTGAAAATGTGCTGTTTTGCCTGCGTTAACCGGTTAACCCAGGGCGTTAACCGGTTAACACTGTTGCGTTTTGCCAAAAAGTGTGTTTTGTCCTGCGTTAACCGGTTAACCCAGGGCGTTAACCGGTTAACACTGTTGGAAATTAGAAAAAATTGATATTTTTAATGTTGTGAACCTAATTGGTGATTGGCCTATTATAGTTAATTGTGATGAGTAATTTTGTTGGATTTATGTTATGAAGTGTTGATACAAGTATGTTGCTGAGTTGTTCCGTGTACGGAAAGTTGTTGAAAATACTGAGTTGTAGGCTTGGTGAGCCAAAGTTGATTATAAGTTGATGTTGTTGAAAACATTGTTGTATTGCTATTATTATTATGTTGTCGACAGTTTAAAGTCGTGTATGCCATGTACATTCATATGCATTAAGTCGGAGCTTTGCTCACACCACGTTGGCCTGGATTGGCAAATTTTAAGTTGAAAGTTGAAGGCTTATGCCTTGATGCCCAATAAAATGGCAATGATTTTAAGTTGGGAGTTTTACTCCGAATGGTACCACATGCATGACGAGTCGAGTCTCATTAGAGTTGCATTTTGTTGGCTTGTTGTATGGATATTTAATTTAATTGAGGAGTGGAATTGTGTTGATATTAAGTATGATGTTTGAGTTGATGTGCCGTTACTGGATGTATGTTACGATTAGGGTGATGAAATGTGTGAATTTACTTAGCATTACATGATGATTTATAATGCTTATTATATCGATTGAGGAACTCACCCTTACAACTATTTTTTTCAGGTAACGAGCAGTGATTGAGTAGAAGTTAGTGCCTGGAGTCTAGTGTAGTCTCCTAAGTGGGTCATGCTCTGATAGATGTAACATCGGGAGGGAACATTTTTAATATTGTTGTTGATGATTGTTGAACCAGTTTACATGTAGTATGTTGCATGTTTTGAATGATCGATTTGATCTCTATCCGCTGCGTATTGTGCAAATGTTTTATGTTTTGAGTTAATGAAAGAGCATGACAGTTATTATGGTGTGAAATGTTGTGTGACGCCCTTGATTGCATAATTACTCTGATTGATATGTGTTATTTTAATTATATACTCGGGGTATTTTAGAAGGGTGTTACATTAGTGGTATCAGAGCAGGTCGGTCTGTCCGGCCAGTTGTCGTGTCGTTACTGTCTAACAATTGTGTATTGTTACTAATCTAACTTTTAAGTTGTGTTGTATTGATAAGTTGAAATGGCTGGAAGGAATGACGCTGCAATGGCTGCCGCGATGCAAGCGATGGCACAAGCTGTGCAGAACTTGCCAAATGCTGGTGGTGATGCTGGATCACGTAGCTTGGCGACTTTTCAGAGAGAGAATCCGCCGGTGTTTAAAGGGAAGCATGATCCAGATGCAGCCTTGGGATGGTTGAAAGAGATTGAGAGAATCTTCCGTGTTATGGATTGCACTCTAGCTCAGAAGGTTCGGTATGGTACTCACATGCTAGCAGTCGAAGCTGATGACTGGTGGCTAGAGACTCACGAGAGGTTGACCGTGGCAGGTGAAGTCATTACTTGGGATGTATTCCGTAGGGAATTCATGAGAAAGTATTATCCGGAAGATGTCCGTGGTAAGAAGGAAATTGAGTTCCTTGAGCTGAAGCAAGGAAACATGTCTGTCACTGATTATGCTGCGAAATTTGTGGAGCTGTCCAAATTTTATCCTCATTACACTGGTGCTGGTGCTGAATTTTCAAAGTGCATCAAGTTTGAAAATGGACTGCGCTCTGAAATTAAGAAGGCTGTTGGGTATCAGAAGATACGCATTTTTACTGAATTGGTTGATAGCTGCAGGATATTTGAAGAAGACAATAATGCTCATTACAAGGTTGTCAGTGATCGCAGAGGCAAGCAACATCAAAACCGTGGCAAGCCGTATGATGCTCCAGCTGGAAAAGGGAAACAAGGAGCTGCTCCGGCTCAGAGGACCAGTAGGGGAGGTGCTCCTGCTGGTATAGTTTGCTTCAAATGTGGTCAGGCTGGTCATAAGAGTAATGTATGCACTGCTGAAGTAAAGAGATGTTTTCGTTGTGGTAAGACTGGTCATGCAATAGCTGATTGCAAGCACAAGGAAATGATTTGTTTTAATTGTGGCGAAGAAGGGCATATTGGAAGTCAGTGTCAGAAGCCAAAGAAATCTCAGACTGGGAAGGTGTTCGCTTTGACCGGAACTCAAACCTCCAGTGAGGACAGACTTATCCGAGGTACGTGTTATATTAATGGCTTTCCTCTTGTAGCTATTATTGACACAGGTGCGACTCATTCCTTTATATCTTTGGATTGTGCTGTGAAACTTAAGTTAGAGATATCTGAGATGTTTGGTAGTATGGTAATTGATACTCCTGCGAAGGGTTCAGTGACTACTACTTCGGTTTGTTTAAATTGTCCTTTGAGTATTTTTGGTAGAGACTTTGGGATGGACCTAGTGTGTCTTCCACTAGTGCAGATTGATGTTATTCTGGGTATGAACTGGTTGGTGTTTAACCGAGTTTCTATCAACTGTTTTGATAAGACGGTGGTCTTTCCTGAGATGGAGGAAGGAAAGAGTTTGTTCCTATCAGCCAGGCAGGTGAATGAGGCAGTGGCAGATGGGGCAGAGTTGTTTATGCTGTTAGCGACTTTGGAGGTTAAAGATAAACTGGTGATTTGCGATCTAGCCGTGGTGTGTGATTTTCCTGATGTGTTTCCTGAAGAAGTGAATGAATTACCGCCAGAGCGCGAAGTGGAGTTCTCGATTGATTTGGTACCTGGTACTAGGCCGATATCGATGGCTCCGTACCGTATGTCTGCTGTTGAGTTAACTGAATTGAAGAGTCAGTTGGAAGATCTGTTGGATAAGAAATTTATTCGTCCGAGTGTGTCACCGTGGGGTGCACCAGTGCTATTGGTTAAGAAGAAAGAAGGTACTATGAGGTTGTGTGTGGACTACAGGCAACTGAATAAAGCGACGATCAAGAATCAGTATCCTTTGCCGAGGATTGATGATTTGATGGATCAGTTGGTTGGTGCAAGTGTGTTCAGCAAAATAGATTTGAGATCTGGGTATCATCAGATACGTGTGAAAACCGAGGATATTCAGAAGACTGCTTTCAGAACAAGGTATGGACATTATGAGTATTCCGTAATGCCTTTTGGTGTGACTAATGCGCCTGGAGTATTTATGGAGTATATGAATAGGATTTTCCATCCGTACCTAGACAAGTTTGTTGTGGTGTTTATTGATGATATTTTGGTGTATTCGAAATCTGAAGAAGAGCATGCTGAACATTTGAGAGTGGTTTTGGGAGTTCTACGAGAAAAGAAGTTATTTGCTAAACTGTCGAAGTGTGAATTTTGGTTAGAAGAGGTTAGTTTTCTTGGTCATGTGATTTCAAGAGGTGGTGTTGCTGTTGATCCTTCCAAGATAGAAGCGGTATCTAAGTGGGAAGCTCCGAAGTCTGTTGCTGAGATTCGAAGTTTCCTTGGTTTGGCTGGTTATTATAGAAAGTTCATTAAGGGATTTTCTAAGTTGGCGTTACCATTGACGATGTTGACTAGGAAGGGGCAAGCGTTTGTTTGGGACTCAAAATGTGAAGAAGGTTTCCAAGAATTAAAGAGGAGGTTGACTACTGCTCCTATTCTGATATTACCAAGTTCGTCAGAATCGTTGGAGGTTTATTGTGATGCTTCATTGTTGGGTTTGGGTGGTGTGTTGATGCAGAATAAGCAGGTTATAGCTTATGCTTCGAGACAACTAAGGGTTCACGAGAGGAACTATCCGACGCACGATTTAGAGTTGGCAGCTGTGGTATTTGTTCTGAAGTTATGGAGGCATTACTTGTATGGATCAAGATTTGAGGTTTTCAGTGACCATAAAAGTTTAAAGTATTTGTTTGATCAGAAAGAGCTGAATATGAGACAGAGAAGATGGTTAGAGTTTCTGAAGGATTATGACTTTGGTTTGAATTACCATCCGGGTAAAGCAAACGTAGTGGCTGATGCATTGAGTCGGAAATCATTACATATGTCTATGTTAATGGTTAAGGAATTGGATTTAATTGAGCAGTTTAGAGACTTGAGTTTGGTGTGTGAGAGTACTCACAATAGTGTTAAATTGGGAATGTTGAAGTTAACAAGTGGTATTCTGGATGAGATCAGAGAGGGTCAGAAATCCGATGTGCTTTTGGTTGATAAGTTGACTCTGGTGAATCAGGGTCAAGGTGGTGAATTCAGAGTTGATGAAAATGGTATTCTGAAATTTGGTAAGCGGGTGTGTATTCCGGATGTTGCCGAACTTAAGAAGAGTATTCTTGAAGAAGGACATCGTAGTGGGTTGAGTATTCATCCTGGAGCTACGAAGATGTATCACGATTTGAAAAAGTTATTTTGGTGGCCGGGAATGAAAAGAGAAATTGCGAGTTTTGTTTATTCTTGTTTGACTTGTCAGAAGTCAAAGATTGAGCATCAGAAGCCGTCTGGGCTAATGCAACCGTTGGCTATTCCAGAGTGGAAGTGGGATAGTATCAGTATGGATTTTGTTTCTGGTTTACCGAGAACAATTAAGAATTTTGAAGCTATTTGGGTGATTGTTGACAGATTGACAAAGTCGGCTCATTTCATTCCGATCAGAATGGACTATCCGTTAGAGAGATTAGCCGAGTTGTATATTGAGAAGATTGTAAGTTTGCATGGTATTCCGTCTAGTATTGTTTCGGACAGAGATCCTAGATTTACATCAAAGTTTTGGGAAGGATTGCAGAAGGCTTTGGGAACTAAGCTGAGATTGAGTTCTGCATATCATCCGCAGACTGATGGTCAGACTGAGAGGACGATTCAGTCACTAGAGGATCTGTTGAGGGCTTGTGTTTTGGAAAAGGGAGGTGCTTGGGATTGTTATTTACCTTTGATTGAGTTTACCTACAACAATAGTTTTCATTCGAGTATTGGTATGGCACCGTTTGAAGCTTTGTATGGTAGGAGATGTCGGACACCTTTATGTTGGTATGAGTCCGGTGAGAGTGCTGTGGTTGGACCGGAAATTGTTCAACAAACTACGGAAAAGATTAAGATGATTCAGGAGAAGATGAGAATTGCTCAGAGTCGTCAGAAGAGTTATCATGACAAGAGGAGGAAATCACTTGAGTTCCGAGAGGGAGATCACGTGTTTCTTCGTGTTACTCCGATAACTGGGGTTGGTCGAGCTTTGAAGTCAAAGAAGTTGACACCTCGATTTATTGGTCCTTATCAGATTTTGGAGAGGATAGGAGAGGTAGCCTATCGTATCGCTTTACCGCCGTCACTTGCGAATTTGCATGAGGTTCTTCATGTGTCTCAGTTGAGGAGGTACATTCATGATCCGTCGCATGTGATCCAAGTAGATGATGTACAGGTGAGAGATAACCTGACTGTTGAAATATCGCCTATGAGGATTGAGGATCGAGAGTTGAAGCAGTTGCGGGGTAAAGAGATTGCCTTAGTGAAAGTAGCTTGGGGAGGACCAGCAGGTGGCAATGTAACTTGGGAACTGGAGAGTCAGATGAAAGAGTCTTATCCAGAGTTATTTGCTTGAGGTATGTTTTCGAGGACGAAAACTCTTTTAGTGGGGGAGAGTTGTAACACCCCGAATAAAATAAGAGAATTATTTAAATTAAGTTAATAATATATTTATTAATTTAATTAAATAAATTGAATTATTGGATTATTATTATTATTATTATTTGGAATAATAATTAGTGGAAAATATATAAGTTGGAATAAGAGAAAAGGGTTTTCATTTTTGGTAAAGAGTTTTCACGTGAAACAGAGAAGCGGCTGAAAGGTGAAAAGTGGAGAAAGGGCAAAGAGGAAGAGCTAGAGAGCAAAGGTTGAAGAACGGAAAAGCTTGAAGCTTAGAGATTGCCGGATTATCTCAGGTAAGGGGGGTTTATCGTCGTTTAATGGGTATTATAGATTAACATGTCATGGGTAGTGATAAACCGTCGAAGTGACCCTAATTGGGATGTTGAATGCTGAAATATTGTGATGAATAGGTTGTATTAAAGCTGTAATTGAGTCCGTAATTGTGTGAGTCGTGTTCCCCGAACGTATAGCTTGTTACGGAATTGGAATCGGAGATCCGGAAGTCCTCCAACGGCGGAAAATGCGGAGAATCCTGCATTCTGCCTTGTGTTAGCGCAGGAACTGCTGTTTTGTCTGCGTTAACCGGTTAACCCAGGGCGTTAACCGGTTAACACTGTTATATTTTGTGAAAATGTGCTGTTTTGCCTGCGTTAACCGGTTAACCCAGGGCGTTAACCGGTTAACACTGTTGCGTTTTGCCAGAAAGTGTGTTTTGTCCTGCGTTAACCGGTTAACCAAGGGCGTTAACCGGTTAACACTGTTGGAAATTAGAAAAAATTGATATTTTTAATGTTGTGAACCTAATTGGTGATTGGCCTATTATAGTTAATTGTGATGAGTAATTTTGTTGGATTTATGTTATGAAGTGTTGATACAAGTATGTTGCTGAGTTGTTCCGTGTACGGAAAGTTGTTGAAAATACTGAGTTGTAGGCTTGGTGAGCCAAAGTTGATTATAAGTTGATGTTGTTGAAAACATTGTTGTATTACTATTATTATTATGTTGTCGACAGTTTAAAGTCGTGTATGCCATGTACATTCATATGCATTAAGTCGGAGCTTTGCTCACACCACGTTGGCCTGGATTGGCAAATTTTAAGTTGAAAGTTGAAGGCTTATGCCTTGATGCCCAATAAAATGGCAATGATTTTAAGTTGGGAGTTTTACTCCGAATGGTACCACATGCATGACGAGTCGAGTCTCATTAGAGTTGCATTTTGTTGGCTTGTTGTATGGATATTTAATTTAATTGAGGAGTGGAATTGTGTTGATATTAAGTATGATGTTTGAGTTGATGTGCCGTTACTGGATGTATGTTACGATTAGGGTGATGAAATGTGTGAATTTACTTAGCATTACATGATGATTTATAATGCTTATTATATCGATTGAGGAACTCACCCTTACAACTATTTTTTTCAGGTAACGAGCAGTGATTGAGTAGAAGTTAGTGCCTGGAGTCTAGTGTAGTCTCCTAAGTGGGTCATGCTCTGATAGATGTAACATCGGGAGGGAACATTTTTAATATTGTTGTTGATGATTGTTGAACCAGTTTACATGTAGTATGTTGCATGTTTTGAATGATCGATTTGATCTCTATCCGCTGCGTATTGTGCAAATGTTTTATGTTTTGAGTTAATGAAAGAGCATGACAGTTATTATGGTGTGAAATGTTGTGTGACGCCCTTGATTGCATAATTACTCTGATTGATATGTGTTATTTTAATTATATACTCGGGGTATTTTAGAAGGGTGTTACAGGGATCATTTCATGGTTTTATTGTGCATATTGAGGCTAGGGTTTCATCCTTGGGCCATTTCATTGGAAGATTGGAGCTCAGTTTGATCTATGCATTGCCAAATTCATCTATCAATTGAAAAGTCAACTGCGGTCAACTGTGCTTGATTTTATGGATTTGGAGGAGGAAGTGAGTTGGATACACTTCATTCATGTTGGAATAAGTGTTATTTGACATTGCAAAGCTTAAGAATGGAGAAAATAAAGTCAGACAGAAAATTGCCAAAAATAGAAAGTGACTTGTAATAGAAGTTTCCAAAAATGGAAAGTTTTTGACTTCAAAATTACATGTCCAAGGAAGCTTCAAATGAAAATTTGTTCAACATGAAAGTTGTAGATCTTGGTCTCACCTTTCCAAAAAGTCCAAGAACTTGAAAATCCCATGTATGGTTGGCAAGTTATGGTCCATTCAATTTCAAAAATGACCCATAATCAGAGGGGCATAACTTCCACATGGAGTGTCCAAATTGAATGATCTTTTTATGCACAAACTCCATTTGACATGTACTTTCATGGTGCATAATTGGATTTCATCAAAAATGGTCAATGCAAAAAGTCAAATTTCAAGTGTACAGTTAAAGATCCAGGGGCAAAATGGTCCAACTTGAGAAATAATGGGAATTTTTGAATGGGGATTTTTGCAACACCTCACAAATGACATTTGAAAATTGTTGGAATCATCATAATAGGCCAAGGTGCAATGGTTGAAGATTTCACTTTTGAAATGAACTTGAAAATGCATAACATAGCCATGACATAGTGAAATTGCAAAATACATATCCAATCAACATGAGACAAGTTGCAACAGCTCACACATGTCATTTTGAGAGTGTGTGAGCTGTCAATGAGCTGTCATTGGCTGGCATATGAAAGTACTATTTTGCCCTTGCTTTGAAAGTGACACTTATGCTAATCACATTGCATTTTGCTAATTGAAGTGATTAAGTGTGGATTAATTGGAGGTACTTAAGCTTAATCATAACTAACTTCTAACAGATTTCACAATTCCCCAAAATCACAATCTTTTCCCTCCAATTTCTGAAAATTTCTCAAGAACACAAAAAGCAAAAATCACAAAATCTCTTCCAATTCTTCATCAAACTCGAAAATTCTTTTTGGTTTGATCTTCATTCAACTTCTTCTTGAACTGTTTTGGCAAGGCAAGCTCAAATTCATCTCCATTCGCAACTGTTCAAGGAAGGTCCATCAATGGTGAATTCGATTTTTGTGCATTAGAGGCGAAGTCAATTGAACCTGAGCACTCCATTCAACTCCTTGAAGCTCTTGCTGCGTCTGTTTTGGAACTAAACGTGCAAATATCTCCAAATTCACCACTGCCTTTGGATTAAGGTGAGATCTCGAATCTCACGATTTTGTGAATGCTTATGTGCGTTTTGTAGAACGTTTCATGTAGATTTCGATGATGCCTTTGGTTTGTAAAATGGATTAGTGTAGAGAAAGTTATGTTGATTAGAAGTAATGATGCAAAAACCTAATTCCTTCGATTCGTGAAATATAGGAAGAGTTAGTCAAAATCATTGTGATATTTGAGATCCTGAGAGTGAGACCTTTCCAACGGTTATCGGTTTGTAGATTTTGGTTAGGTTTGGATGTTCTTCGTGTTCTTGATTTTCTGGAAACAAGTTGATGAAATTCTGGAAAAAGCTGTGGTTTGATCCATTTCGTGCCATTCCAATTTAAAAAACGCGTTTCCCGCCGCTCTCAGCCAATCACGACATTCCATTGCTACGACGCCGTTTTGGCCATATTCAACACAATTACAAAACTGCCATTCGTTCATTTAATTAATTAATTTAACTCAAATAATTATTTAAAAATCACATAAATCTTAGAAAAATCATAAAAAAATATTGGTTGATCAGAAAAATATGAGGATTTTTTCTATAGTTTCCAAATTGTCTCTAGAATTTTATGGATATGATTTTAGAAGTTGTGCATGATGGAAAGTTGACTTTGCTTAGGGATGTTTGACTTAGGTCATTTTTGTGTGTATTTTTGACATGTTCTACCATTTCCATTGTGAAATTCTCATACTTAAAAAGAAATGTCTGAAATTTTTTGTGGTGATTGTAGACATGTTGCTGGTGATTTACATATAAAGTTTGTGAATTTTGGATACCTGTGGAGTGAGATATGATTTTTTGAACTTAGGTGTGACAATTTGTGTCACACCTAATTAGGGCAACTTCATGAAATTATTTGCCTAGCCAATGCTTGTTAGAATGACTTGAAATTTTACATGGATGTTTATGGATATGTTGAGATGCTATGTGAATTTTTCTGGTTTTTTCTATGGCATTTTCAATTTGATTGATATTTTTCATCTCTGTTGGTCAATTATGCAAGTTCATATGACACATGTTTGTAAATTTAATGTGAAATTCTCATATGGTTTTAGATGAACATGAAATTTGGTATGCTGGTTGTAGACACATTGTAGGACATCCCTGTTTTGGTCCCATTCATTTCTTAATTGTTTTCATTGACTTATGAATTTTTGAAGTGAATGCATGTGTTGATGCTATGAATTGGCTTACATAATTGTGTCTGGATTTCTTGATTTTCATTAGCCTAGTTCCTTTTGTCCAATTGAGCTGAAAATTGACATGCTATACCTTGAATAGGTCCTGTTTAGGTGTGAATTATTTGAGGATTTTTGGAATTGTTTTGATATGGATTTGATGGAATTCATTCTGTTGGGACTTTTGATGTTGCATTTGACCTAATTTGACTTGTTTTGGTCATGAAATGATTATGGTAAATGATATAAACATGGGATCAATTGCTCTTGCTTTTGAATTGCTTTAGCTTGATTTTGGTTGTAGATTGCTTGCTGTTTAGGATTTTTTTCTCACTTTTGGACCCTAGGCTTGGCCTAGTGGTCTTGTTTCTCACATTTGCTTGATTTTTCAGGATGAAAAGCACAATGCTTAAGGAGATTGAACCAAGTCAATTAAGTTGATGTTGTTGGATGTTTGTGAACTAACATGACTTTGTTTTGTAGGTTGTGAAGCTTGAGCTTGAGCTTATAGCTTGCATTTATGTGCTTGTGTTGTTTGTATAGTCTGACTGATTAACATTTGCTGTTTACTGTTTGTCTGTCTGAGTACTGATGATACTTGATTGATTTCAGGTACATTTAGTTGCTTACAGTTCTTTAAGAACTTGCTTGCTGCTGCTTGGTTTTTTAACCACTTGAGGTAGGACTTCTATTCTTCATGTAGTCTGGAGACCCGGCCTGTTATTTGGCCGGGCAAACTGTCTGAAGTCCTCCTTAAGAGGCGATGTTTGTGATTGTTTAATATTGTGCCTAAGCAGGTAAAGTCCTTAATCAAGGCAATTGGTGGAAGCCAAGGGATATGCAATCTATCCCCCACTATTCTGTGAGTCGTCCCTCTGCTCACACGGCTGTGTGTTGATGCATTGGGACACAAACCCAAGATCTCGTGCTGTTGCACAATCGAGTCAGAGTCTTTGAGCGTAGAAGGGTCCCTCCATTCTGGACCCACGCTCCTTTGTCAGAAGCTCTCCCTGGTCAGGGATAAGAGCTGTGAGGTCTCATCCTCACTACACCTTTTCATCTGCTTCACCTTAGCCTCGTAATGGCAAGGTTAAGAGCGAATAATACCCATGTACAGATGAATTGCTTCGGCAGTTAAACCCATTGTTTGAGCCCACTTGACTGGTTATAGTGTGTGCTATGTGAATATTAGTTTGGACATGTTTGTTTGAAATGCTTGAACTGTTTGTATGCTTGTATGCTTGCTTTCTTCCTGGATAGGAGTAGCTTGCAGTTGTGCAAGTAGGTAGAAACCTGAACGTAGGGTAATGATGCATGACAACACTAGGCTCGAGTCCAGCTCCCTGGTAGTGTGTCTTCCCTCGGTTTCTGGCTAGATTTTCTTTCCCTTGAGGGGGAACTACATCGCCCTGATCCTTGTTCCAGACGAGGTATGTAGGCAGGAGGTCGTGCGAGACCTCTCCGGGCACCTTTTTTTTCTTTTTGTGTGTGTTTACTTGTCATTTGATTGCGTGTTTGGTTCGGATGCCGACGTAAGCCCAGTGATTGGCTGTCGGGCTCCACGTTTGCCCTTTTGAGTGTGTTTTGGTTCGGGTGCTGACGTAATTCCATCAAGTGGTTGTTGGGCTCCATGTTTGCCATCTGTTTGTGCGTTTTGTGTTGTTTGGCGTGCGTAAGCCGAACTACAGTGGCTCTGATTCTCGTTCCAGACGAGATATGTAGGCATAGGACGCGATGTCCTATCGAGCTCCCTTCTCTTAACCCCACCTGCGTTCCCTGTGTGTGTGTGTGATGTTTTAGCAACCTATTCTTTATTTTAGAACGTGGATCCCGTCGAGTACGACGGACGTGAGGGGTGCTAATACCTTCCCCTTGCGTAACCGACTCCCTTACCCTTTCTCTTTGGTCGCGAGACCATTTCCTTTCCAGGTTTCTCTGAGCGTTTCCTTTCCCTATCTTGGGATAAATAACGCGCAGTGGCGGCTCTGTGTTGTGTTTTTGTTTCAGCCCGCCGGTTGTTTTTCGCGGATGCGACAGCTGGCGACTCTGCTGGGGACTTGAAGGATGTTGACCTGTGCTGGTCCATCTTCCCTAAGCGAGTCCTTCCTAGCGTTCTAGGATAGTTTAGGTTGCTTGTGTTGTTGTATTTATTGCATTTATTATTCTAACCAATGTATATATTTGCATTAAATATTTGCATGCATCATTCTATCATATTGCCGTCCTCTGTGCAGGTGGTTCCTCTGTTATGGGGTGGGTGTTCTGAGTGGGGCTAAAACCCAGGCCCGAGTATACACCTAGGATTAGTGTGGTCTCACGTTCTTCACATGTTGGGTTGACATGATTGTTGTGACGTGACATACCACAAGCCGGACGAGGTTCTTCTGAGAGGGCTCTTCCTTGTGGAGTTTCCATTATGGTTGAGTTTTATCTCTTTTGAGCTGTTGACTTCGGTGACCGATCATTTCCCGGATCTTTGGTTTAGACGATCTTAAGGGAGCTACAATGGCACACCCGAAAGGGCAAACCCATTGAGTATCCCCGCCCGATTGTCGAGGCTATTATCCGCCTTAGGATGACCTGATTAGAATTTACCTGTGAGGGGAGGGTGATTCTTACAGATGCATGTTCAGAGGGTGACTCAGATGGTGACTTTTTGTTCCGTGGATCAGAGTCCTATTTATAAGTCGGATTTATGGCCGTTTATTTCTGAGACGCCGGAGTGCTGTCCGAGATTTATCAGTGGGGATCCGTTTATTTCAGGATTCCCCGGGCCGAGTTATTTATCAGTGGGGATCCGTTTATTTCAGGATTCCCCGGGCCGATTCAGATGATCGTGGGTATCTGCTCAGAGATTGTTTGGAGATGATGATGATGATGATGATGATGATGATGTATCTGTCTTCCGTTTATTTCGGAACCCTTGAGTTGGATTTGTGGTTACATGTTCCCTCAGATGGTTGTGATCGGTTCAGAGATCCGAGTTGTGGTTCAGAGCAACAGATGATCAGATGACTCGGAGGATGACATAATGCATTGCATTCATACATCTGCATCATTTTGCATTCATCTGCATCGAACCTACGTCTAGTCATATGGGGAGTATTACGGATTGAGAATCTGGTTGAGAGACATCTTGAATTTCAGAATGTTATTGTCAAAATATTATCTGTCTCGATGAAACCAGAATCAAAGGACAGAATCTTCCTCATATGGATAGACGTTGCATTCATGCATACTAACCCATTTGCTATTTTGTAGGTGTCAACCGGTGCGCATAGCTTGTTTGCTCAGATATCCTGCTAGGGGTAACAAATCTAAACTGATGGATTCTCCCAACGCCGACATCCTCGAACTGAAAGAGATGGTGAGGGATTTGTTCAGTGTTGTGCAAGGGCTTGCCTTGGGGCAGAAAGCCATGGCCGAGAGATTGGAAAGGATTGAGGGTTGGATGATCGAGGAGAAAGTTCAGGGGAAAGCTCCGTCATTCGTAGTGAAGAAATCCCTTGACGATAGTCAGTCCAAGAAGAAGGTTGAATCAGGTGGTGCGCAGACTAAAAGAGAATGCGGTAAGGATCGTTACCACCCGTATGATGCCACTGTAACCATCCCTGTTGGTGATTCACCTGCACCACAGCGACAACCACCACCTCAACAGAGGACACAGAGAGTTGTGGGCCAAGTGAGAAGGAGGACGACAAATCGTCATTTCAATAAGCCGCCCGTGACTTACGCCTCTCTGTTTAAAAAGTTGAAGGATCTTGGGTTGGTGCAGCCGAGGATGTTGACTCTGTTGAAACCTGATCAGAGGCCTACCAGTTACGATGAGAATGTCAGGTGTGAGTTCCATGCTGGGGCACCCGGACATCATGTTGAGGATTGCAAAGCTTTTAAGCATGCGGTCCAAGACTTGGTGGATTCTAAGACAATCAGCTTTGCACCGATGGCAGATGATAGTGCTAACCCCGTGGCAAGGCATGGTCCTGTAAAAGCGAAAATGATGTCGAAGGACAAGAAAGGGATAGAGGTGACTGAGAAGGATCAGTTAAAAATGCCAATGTCCGTGGTCCCAAAATGTTCGAAGAAGAATGGAGCTTTCCCTTGTGTTGATGATTGTTGCGCAGCCATCGCTACAAAAGGGTATGTGGTAATTGGGGAAACGGTCCAGAGAAAGATGAAAGTAGAACTGGACGATGCAAGGTGTAAAGCACTCAGTCTGGCAGCTGAAACCGTCAAGGTGGAAAATGCCGTTGGTGTTGAGAAAGAGAAAAAGCCGTCCATTTCTTCTTACAAGCAGGCATTGGAAGTGGTGAGAAATGGAGGGATCCTAGGCTGGGGACAGACCATAGGCATTGTGGTAAAAGCGGATATGTTTGGGATTGGTTATCATCCAGGTCAAGACTCGTCTGAGCAGAACAGAGGACGTCGTCCGTCGTTCACCTTTGTCAGTGTCGGAATGCTAGATTCAGATCACGCCTATACAGTGGGTAAAGAAACTGACAGTGACTGGGAGGTTGATCAATGGATAAAATCGTGCGTACCAGGAAGCTGGAAGGCTTAAAAGGATCAGCATTGTCACTCATTCGGAAGAGTAATGTTTTTTGTTTTCAGTTTTATTTGCATGAAAGCCTTGCGTGTTGCCCGACACGTAATGGTTCATTGTAAGGGCCACCTCATGTTTAAATTTGCAACATTTCTGCATCATTAATAAATGGATGTTTTTCAGTCAAAAAGCGGTGTTCCCTGTTTTTCATTTATTTTTGCAGTTTAAAAAACAAATAAAAATGGCAATGTTTATCTTTCTTTTTCCTTTTTGATTTGTCTTGTCCCGACTTCGAAAAATAATTCGCCGGATCTCATTGACAACAATTTGGTTACACCTCATATGACTTCGACAATCCGATCTATCATGCCGAAGAAGAAGGCGAAGAAGATTGTGATCTGCTGGAATTAGCCAGGTTGTCAAAACAAGAGGAGAAGGTGATTCAGCCGCTCGAGGGGCGATGCGAGATTGTTAACCTGTGTACTGCCGAGGTCAGGAAGGAAAGGAAAATTGGTGCCGCTGCAGAGGCGAGTTGAGAGCAGAATGGTAGCCTTGTTGAAGGAGCATATGGATACCTTCACCTGGTCATGTCAGGATATGTCAGGGTCGGATACCAATGTCATTGTGCACAAGCTACCATGGAGAGAAGACTGTCCTGTAGAGAAGCAAAACGCCAGTGCCTGTATCAGAGAGCCATGGTGACTTTGTTTCATGATATGATTCATCATGAAATTGAATGCTATGCTATGACATGATAGCAAAGTCCCGAAACAGAAGAGGGGGCATCTGGTGGGTCTGACCAAGTCGTTTGACCGGTTGAGATAATTCAAACTGAGGTTGAATTCGAATGAGTGCACTGTCAGAGTGCGATCCGGTAAGCTGTGGGGTTCGTTGTAAGGGAGGAATCGAGGTTCATCCTGCTAAAAAAAAAAAAAAAAAAAAGAACAATAAGAGAAACGCCTGAACCGAGAAAGAAAAAGAGAGGTTCGTGGTTTCATAGATAAATTGAACTACCTGTCATGGTTCACATCTCATCTAACAGCCACGTGTGAACCTATATTCAAGATGTTGAAAAGAAAGATCAAACGGTCAGGTGGAATAATGATTGCCAAGGGGCATTGAAAAATAAAAGAATAAGTTGCAGGAGCCTCTGATTCTGATCCCTCCTGTGGAGGGAAGACCGTTAATTCTGTACTTGACGGTCCTCGAGGGGTATATGAGGTGTATTGGGTCAGCATGACGAGTCTTGTCGAAAAGAGCATGCAATTTACCTTAGCAAAAAGTTTACCGACTGTGAAACAATACATTCACTGTTCGAGAAAACTTGCTGTACTTTGGCATAGGCTGCTCGCCGACTGAGACAGTTTATGCTGGTTCATACCACTTTGTGGATTTCGAGATGGATCTGATCAGGTAGATTTCTGAAAGAGCCAGCAATGACCGGACGGGTTGCGAAAGGGCCAATGATTTTGATTGAATACGATATTCGATATACCTCTCAGAAAGTAGTCAAGGGGAGTGTATTGTCTGATTACATCGCCCCGCAACCCGTTGAGGATTATCAGCCGAGGAAGTTTGAGTTCCCTGATGAGGACATCTCGAGGTACTCAAATCGAAAGATTGAGAGTAACCGATCCCGGAGGAGGGGCCCGACCCTGAATCCGAACGGATTCTGATGTCTGATGGGGAAGTTAAGGTGAATAAGCTTTTGTTGCCCGGATGACGTTTGAATGCACCGACGGTGTGATTAAGTAGGGAGCTGGTATCCTGGGTATCGAACCTCGGTGTGCGCCTACTGGGGCAACGCCGTTCTCACCCATGTATGGGATAGAAGTGGTGTTACTCGTTGAGGTTCAGATTCCCTCTTTGAGAGTCCTGATGGACGTGAAATGGCAAGAGGCTGAATGGGTAAGGACCCGGTACGAAGAATTAAGCCTGATAGAGGAAGAGAGGCTAGCAGCCATCTGTCATGGGCAGTTATACCAGCAAAAGATGAAGCGTGCTTTTGACAAAAAGGTACGACCCCGGGTATATCACGTGGGTGATATGGGGCTGAAAAGGATCCTTCCTCCTCAAAACGATCGGAGGGGCAAATGGACACCGAATTATGAAGGTCCATTCGTGGTCAAGAAGGTTTTCTCTGGTGGAGCCTTGTTGCTAACGACCATGGATGGCGAGGATTTTCCATCCCCTGTGAATGCGGACGCAGTTAAAAAATACTTCGTGTAAATAGACCCGCTGGACGAAAAGAATAAAATAGTCCAGGCAAAAATGGGCATCCCGGCGAACCAAAAACAGAAAGAAAGGTTCGGGCAAAAATTAGGGATAAAAATGAAAAAATGTACACCCGACAAGTCGAAAACCTGAAAAGGCGACTTGGGCAAAAATGGGTATCCCGGTGGACTGAAAACCCGGAAGGGCGGTCCAGGCAAAAGAGGGATTGAAACGAACAACTGCGTCCAGCATGATCGTTTGCGCTTTGGTTAAAGCATCATGGATAATACCCGGTAAGGATCAGTTGGAATCGTCTTGTTCAGAAGGCAGAAAGATTGGAGAGTCTGAGGACATATGGGGTGTAACCGAGTTGGAACTCGATGAGATCACGAGTTTCACATTGCCATTAGGACAGATTTTTCCTTTTGTGCAATTACCTCTTTTCAGGAATTGCTTCCTTTGTATTGCTCATTTGAGCCACACTTTTTTCAATCAATAAAATGCATATTCAGTCAAATAATTTTGTTTTTGTTTTTCATTACTGCTTTGATTGCAAAAACATCCAGATATTTTTGATAAAGAATCTTGCATTTTTAAGACATACAGGTCCCTTCCAATGCATGTTTATGAGATTGAAAGCTTGAAATCTTATTTGGAAGGTTGAGTGACCCAAGTGTTGAAATCTTGACACGCCTGGGGCACGGTTTTATCTAACGATCTGTTTTGCAGGAACTGTTAGATATTTTTCACTCACTTGCAGGTTGTGATGTGGAAGCTTGTCGACAAAAGCAAATCCCCATGGAGTCCAATCAGGGACGAATGAATATGAAGGGATGATGAAGAGACGTTGAGACGTACGACGATCCTTGATGATAATCAAGAGGACTCTTCAAAGTCGGAAGATTTGAAAGTCTGTAAAATTCCCCGCAGAGTCTGGTCAGGGACAAGCAAGATGGAGAACGGTGAATAGACGATGAGGGACGTCCGACGACCTTTGGAATTAATCAAGAAGACTCTTCAAAGTCGGAAAATTGAAATTATGTATAAATCCCAGGAGTACGTTTCCGTCGAGCGCGGAGCGATTGGGAATACGAGATGATGGAGCAGAAAAGGTCCAGACGAGTCTGGGAGTTCTCAAAAGTGGAAGGCTGATGCGAGATTGGGAGGTGGATACCAGGGTTCGACGAGTCGACGGGTGTTCTGTACCAACTTTTCTCGTTTCCCCGGCTAAGTCCCCAAGCAGAGTGGTGAGGACCAAATCCCCGGCAGATCAAGGTCTGTGGCTTCCCCAGCCGAGTCAGGATGATTATCCCCGGCAGGTAATTGATGTTTCCTCAGCAGTCAGGTATGAAGGTTGTTATCCCTGAGTGGAGCGGGTTTCAATGAAATATATCTCCAGCAGTGTTCATCCTACCAGTGGATTGGATAAGTTTCCGTAGCAGACGGATTTTTGCATCCCCAGCTGAGTTGATTCTACCTATGGATTGCATGGGTGTCCCCAGCAGGAGTGATATGCGTTTCCCTAGCAGGGTCAGGATGGTTATCCCCAGTATGTGATAGATTGATGCTTCCCCCGTCAATGAGCCTGGAGGTGGCTGTTTTCCCAGCGGAGTATCTGTGAGCATTTCCCTAGTGAAGTCGTCAGGTATCTGTGAGGGTTTCCCGAAGCAGAGTCAGGATTGATATCCCTAGCAAGTCGAAGACTGGTGTATCCCCACAGAGTGGTGGTGGTGCTTATCCCCAGCAAATTCCCGAGCGGATTGGGTGCAAAGGAGGTTTCCTCAGCAAGGGTTGCCTTATTCCCAGCAGCAGTGCTTATTCCCCAGCAGGGTGGAGATTGGAGTATTGACGAGTTCCTCGGCAGAGTGTCTCGTGCTCCTCAGCAGAGTCCCTTGAGGGGGATACCCTTTTGTACATTCATCATAAAAAATAGCATAGCATGTTGCATAGAAAAATAATAAAGCGCGTAGCATTTCCATAATTATGGAGCATTACGCAGAAAAAATCAATCATGCATCATTGCAAGCATCAATTAGTCTCAAGCCGTGGTTACCGTTTGAGAGGTGGTTTTACCAGAAGTAGAGGTGTTACTCCGAGGAGTTTAGCCTCATGATTTGATCAAAGGTATTTCCCAGTAGTGCGATACTGGAGGAGTTTTTCCGTCGGGCAGAGATGGAAAGGTTACGCGATCAGCGTGATTCAAGCCGTGGTTACCGCTTGAAAGTTTGGTTTCATCGGGTGGTGAAGATGTTACTCCGAGGAGTTTAGCATCACGACGTCAGATCAACAATGTTCCCCAGTAGTGCGATATTGGAGGAAATGTTTCCGTCGAACAGAGATGGAAATAATATCAGAAGACGTTACGCGATCAGCGCGATTCCGGGGTTCAAATGGAGAAAGGGAAGTGTTACGACATTTTCTGGAGATCGGGGTTCAATCAGAGAAGAGTATATGCTGAGGCATTTTCTGGGGTTCAAATGAAGATTGGAGTTGAAGATTGTATCCGGGATGAGGTCCTTAGGATTATCTTCTGTTCATGTGTCACCTTAGACTCTGGCTGAGGCCAATGGAGGTCGTTATAGGTGTCTTCTGAGGAAGAGATACACATGCTACCTTCCTTTTGTGAAGGTATACCCTCTGACATGTCGCCCTCAGAGTGGTGTTTGGTGTTATTTCCGACGTTGCCAGCGGAATTATCACGAGAGATTGGAGATTGGGGTTCAAACGGAGAAAAGAAGATGTTGAGGCATTTTCTGGAGATGGGGTTCAAATGGAGAAAAGGAGATGTTGCGGCATTTTCTGGAGAACGGGGTTCACATTGGCGATCGCGAGTTATCGTCAGGCGACTGGGGTTCAAACTGGAGAATGGGGTTCATTATTTGGCAAATAGGAGAGCGGGGTTCGAATGTAGAGATCCGAGGATCATTTGCGCAAGAGAAATCTTCGGGGTTCAAGAAAAAGCAAAAAAATAATAATCGCCCTCAGAGTGGTGTTTGGTGTTATTTCCGACGTTGCCAGCGGAATTATCACGAGAGATTGGAGATTGGGGTTCAAACGGAGAAAAGAAGATGTTGAGGCATTTTCTGGAGATGGGGTTCAAATGGAGAAAAGGAGATGTTGCGGCATTTTCTGGAGAACGGGGTTCACATTGGCGATCGCGAGTTATCGTCAAGCGACTGGGGTTCAAACTCGAGAATGGGGTTCATTATTTGGCAAATAGGAGAGCGGGGTTCGAATGTAGAGATCCGAGGATCATTTGCGCAAGAGAAATCTTCGGGGTTCAAGAAAAAGCAAAAAAATAATAATCCCCAGCGGATGTGGTGTTCAGGCCATGGTTATCCCTGCGTTACCATTTATTTTGGTATCCAGGTCGACGTTTCTGTTTTGGGGTTCAAGCTGAGTTTTTTCCGTTCCAGATGGGTTTTTGTTTCGAGATTGTGTTCTTCGCCAATTCTGACAGGCGTTGTTAATTATTTTCCCATCAGAGTGCAAATTGTTCGTCTGTTCTTGGTATTCAATCACTCTTCATCCTGATCATCTGAAAGCCGAGGCTATTCATATCGACAGGTTCACAGTGGATTGAATAGGGGCAGCTGTAACACCTCAAAATTTGCCCTCCTCTCTTGGGACTAGCATGTCATGTTGCATATCATTTTAGGTCATTAAGCATTGCATATTGCATATCATGTGGTTACATTGTGCAAGTAATCCTCCCAAGTCTTGATCAGAAGATGAGGAAGTCAAAGTGCAAAGCTAGGGTTTTATTGGACTGGTCATTGATCATCTGAGGGTGTGCAAGTCCAAATTAGGGTTTCATGATTCTCAAGGGATAATGGTCTTCATCATGATTACAATGATTAATCATCATCATCATGGTTTGTCATCATCAAGTGTTGAAGCAGATTCCTTGAGATTAGGGTTTTGACCACTAGTCAACCCTAATCAGTTGCATTAGGCCAATCAGGGCATGATCAGAAGATGGGGTCTATGAGGGAGATGGGGATCATTTCATGGTTTTATTGTGCATATTGAGGCTAGGGTTTCATCCTTGGGCCATTTCATTGGAAGATTGGAGCTCAGTTTGATCTATGCATTGCCAAATTCATCTATCAGTTGAAAAGTCAACTGCGGTCAACTGTGCTTGATTTTATGGATTTGGAGGAGGAAGTGAGTTGGATACACTTCATTCATGTTGGAACAAGTGTTATTTGACATTGCAAAGCTTAAGAATGGAGAAAATAAAGTCAGACAGAAAATTGCCAAAAATAGAAAGTGACTTGTAATAGAAGTTTCCAAAAATGGAAAGTTTTTGACTTCAAAATTACATGTCCAAGGAAGCTTCAAATGAAAATTTGTTCAACATGAAAGTTGTAGATCTTGGTCTCACCTTTCCAAAAAGTCCAAGAACTTGAAAATCCCATGTATGGTTGGCAAGTTATGGTCCATTCAATTTCAAAAATGACCCATAATCAGAGGGGCATAACTTCCACATGGAGTGTCCAAATTGAATGATCTTTTTATGCACAAACTCCATTTGACATGTACTTTCATGGTGCATAATTGGATTTCATCAAAAATGGTCAATGCAAAAAGTCAAATTTCAAGTGTACAGTTAAAGATCCAGGGGCAAAATGGTCCAACTTGAGAAATAATGGGAATTTTTGAATGGGGATTTTTGCAACACCTCACAAATGACATTTGAAAATTGTTGGAATCATCATAATAGGCCAAGGTGCAATGGTTGAAGATTTCACTTTTGAAATGAACTTGAAAATGCATAACATAGCCATGACATAGTGAAATTGCAAAATACATATCCAATCAACATGAGACAAGTTGCAACAGCTCACACATGTCATTTTGAGAGTGTGTGAGCTGTCAATGAGCTGTCATTGGCTGGCATATGAAAGTACTATTTTGCCCTTGCTTTGAAAGTGACACTTATGCTAATCACATTGCATTTTGCTAATTGAAGTGATTAAGTGTGGATTAATTGGAGGTACTTAAGCTTAATCATAACTAACTTCTAACAGATTTCACAATTCCCCAAAATCACAATCTTTTCCCTCCAATTTCTGAAAATTTCTCAAGAACACAAAAAGCAAAAATCACAAAATCTCTTCCAATTCTTCATCAAACTCGAAAATTCTTTTTGGTTTGATCTTCTTTCAACTTCTTCTTGAACTGTTTTGGCAAGGCAAGCTCAAATTCATCTCCATTCGCAACTGTTCAAGGAAGGTCCATCAATGGTGAATTCGATTTTTGTGCATTAGAGGCGAAGTCAATTGAACCTGAGCACTCCATTCAACTCCTTGAAGCTCTTGCTGCGTCTGTTTTGGAACTAAACGTGCAAATATCTCCAAATTCACCACTGCCTTTGGATTAAGGTGAGATCTCGAATCTCACGATTTTGTGAATGCTTATGTGCGTTTTGTAGAACGTTTCATGTAGATTTCGATGATGCCTTTGGTTTGTAAAATGGATTAGTGTAGAGAAAGTTATGTTGATTAGAAGTAATGATGCAAAAACCTAATTCCTTCGATTCGTGAAATATAGGAAGAGTTAGTCAAAATCATTGTGATATTCGAGATCCTGAGAGTGAGACCTTTCCAACGGTTATCGGTTTGTAGATTTTGGTTAGGTTTGGATGTTCTTCGTGTTCTTGATTTTCTGGAAACAAGTTGATGAAATTCTGGAAAAAGCTGTGGTTTGATCCATTTCGTGCCATTCCAATTTAAAAAACGCGTTTCCCGCCGCTCTCAGCCAATCACAACATTCCATTGCTACGACGCCGTTTTGGCCATATTCAACACAATTACAAAACTGCCATTCGTTCATTTAATTAATTAATTTAACTCAAATAATTATTTAAAAATCACATAAATCTTAGAAAAATCATAAAAAAATATTGGTTGATCAGAAAAATATGAGGATTTTTTCTATAGTTTCCAAATTGTCTCTAGAATTTTATGGATATGATTTTAGAAGTTGTGCATGATGGAAAGTTGACTTTGCTTAGGGATGTTTGACTTAGGTCATTTTTGTGTGTATTTTTGACATGTTCTACCATTTCCATTGTGAAATTCTCATACTTAAAAATAAATGTCTGAAATTTTTTGTGGTGATTGTAGACATGTTGCTGGTGATTTACATATAAAGTTTGTGAATTTTGGATACCTGTGGAGTGAGATATGATTTTTTGAACTTAGGTGTGACAATTTGTGTCACACCTAATTAGGGCAACTTCATGAAATTATTTGCCTAGCCAATGCTTGTTAGAATGACTTGAAATTTTACATGGATGTTTATGGATATGTTGAGATGCTATGTGAATTTTTCTGGTTTTTTCTATGGCATTTTCAATTTGATTGATATTTTTCATCTCTGTTGGTCAATTATGCAAGTTCATATGACACATGTTTGTAAATTTAATGTGAAATTCTCATATGGTTTTAGATGAACATGAAATTTGGTATGCTGGTTGTAGACACATTGTAGGACATCCCTGTTTTGGTCCCATTTATTTCTTAATTGTTTTCATTGACTTATGAATTTTTGAAGTGAATGCATGTGTTGATGCTATGAATTGGCTTACATAATTGTGTCTGGATTTCTTGATTTTCATTAGCCTAGTTCCTTTTGTCCAATTGAGCTGAAAATTGACATGCTATACCTTGAATAGGTCCTGTTTAGGTGTGAATTATTTGAGGATTTTTGGAATTGTTTTGATATGGATTTGATGGAATTCATTCTGTTGGGACTTTTGATGTTGCATTTGACCTAATTTGACTTGTTTTGGTCATGAAATGATTATGGTAAATGATATAAACATGGGATCAATTGCTCTTGCTTTTGAATTGCTTTAGCTTGATTTTGGTTGTAGATTGCCTGCTGTTTAGGATTTTTTTCTCACTTTTGGACCCTAGGCTTGGCCTAGTGGTCTTGTTTCTCACATTTGCTTGATTTTTCAGGATGAAAAGCACAATGCTTAAGGAGATTGAACCAAGTCAATTAAGTTGATGTTGTTGGATGTTTGTGAACTAACATGACTTTGTTTTGTAGGTTGTGAAGCTTGAGCTTGAGCTTATAGCTTGCATTTATGTGCTTGTGTTGTTTGTATAGTCTGACTGATTAACATTTGCTGTTTACTGTTTGTCTGTCTGAGTACTGATGATACTTGATTGATTTCAGGTACATTTAGTTGCTTACAGTTCTTTAAGAACTTGCTTGCTGCTGCTTGGTTTTTTAACCACTTGAGGTAGGACTTCTATTCTTCATGTAGTCTGGAGACCCGGCCTGTTATTTGGCCGGGCAAACTGTCTGAAGTCCTCCTTAAGAGGCGATGTTTGTGATTGTTTAATATTGTGCCTAAGCAGGTAAAGTCCTTAATCAAGGCAATTGGTGGAAGCCAAGGGATATGCAATCTATCCCCCACTATTCTGTGAGTCGTCCCTCTGCTCACACGGCTGTGTGTTGATGCATTGGGACACAAACCCAAGATCTTGTACTTTGTACAGTTGTGTCAGAGTCTTTGAGCGTAGAAGGGTCCCTCCATTCTGGACCCACGCTCCTTTGTCTGAAGCTCTCCCTGGTCAGGGATAAGAGCTGTGAGGTCTCATCCTCACTTCACCTTTTCATCTGCTTCACCTTAGCCTCGTAATGGCAAGGTTAAGAGCGAATACTACACATGTACAGATGACTTGCTTCGGCAGTCAAACCCATTGTTTGAGCCTCACTTGATTGGTTATAGTGTGTGCTATGTGAATATTTGCTTGAAATGCTTGTTTTGATCTGTATGCTTGTATGCTTGCTTCCTGGATAGGAGTAGCTTGCAGTTGTGCAAGTAGGTAGAAACCTCAACGTAGGGTAAAGATGCATGACAACACTAGGCTCGAGTCCAGCTCCCTGGTAGTGTGTCTTCCCTTGGTTTCTGGCTAGATTTTCTTTCCCTTGAGGGGGAACTACATCGCCCTGATCCTTGTTCCAGACGAGGTATGTAGGCAGGTGGTCGTGCGAGACCACTCCGGGCAACCTTTTTCTTTTTTGTGTGTGTTTACTTGTTATCTGATTGCGTGTTTGGTTCGGATGCCGACGTAAGCCCAGTGATTGGCTGTCGGGCTCCACGTTTGCCCTTTTGAGTGTGTTTTGGTTCGGATGCTGACGTAATTCCATCGAGTGGTTGTCGGGCTCCAGGTTTGCCATCTGTTTGTGCGTTTTGTGTTGTTTGGCGTGCGTAAGCCGAACTACAGTGGCTCTGATTCTCGTTCCAGACGAGATATGTAGGCATAGGACGCGATATCCTATCGAGCTCCCTTCTCTTAACCCCACCTGCGTTCCCCGTGTGTGTGTGTGTGATGTTTTAGCAACCTATTCTTTATTTTAGAACGTGGATCCCGTCGAGTGCGACGGACGTGAGGGGTGCTAATACCTTCCCCTTGCGTAACCGACTCCCTTACCCTTTCTCTTTGGTCGCGAGACCATTTCCTTTCCAGGTTTCTCTGAGCGTTTCCTTTCCCTATTTTGGGATAAATAACGCGCAGTGGCGGCTCTGTGTTGTGTTTTTATTTGAGTCCCGCCAGTTGATTTTCGCGGATGCGACAATGGGTATGAAACGTTGTTGCAGGTAAGGAGTAGACTTGGAGAGTATAGTCATAATCACTTCTCAGCGAGAGGATGCCAGACCAAAGAAGCATTGCCGAATTCAGAAATTGAGGAAAACAGGGCATCCACACGGCCGTGTTAATCTAAACAGTGGATTAACACGGGTGCCCGTGTGGTGACACACGACCGTGTTAATCTAAACAGTGAATTAACACGGGCGCCCGTGTGCAGGAACACGACCGTGTTGTTTGTAACGGGTAAATTTTTCAAATTTTGTGATTTTGGGTATTTTCAATATTGGGCCCCACTTACTATTATATCTCTTCCACACCAATCATTCTCACTTTTTCTGATTTTGGAAACCTCTCTCTCCCTCTTCCTCCATTGTTAACCTAGCCTCCATCAAATTAAGCTTCACTTTTCTCATAGCTCCACTCACTTTAACCTCATCTCACCTTCACAAAAATTGTTCCTCTCGCCGTCCTCTACACAGTGACGGTTGCAGTTTTCACTAACCTATTCTTTGGATTTTGAGAAATTTTTGTCAGGTACCATTATGCCCCCAAAGCGTGCAAGCAAGGAGAAGGAGGTAGCCACGTCTTCTCGACCAAAGCAACGGGTTAGACGCTCTACAAACCCTCATGGCATTTTGTTTGACCAACCAGATCATCAAGAGAGGTATGTGATTCTAGCTAAACGTAAGCTTATTTTGACCCGATATATGTGTGATGCTACCCTGGATGAGTTAGGTTTGAAAGAAGAGGTGCACCGCATGTTCCATAACATCGGTATGTTGGAATACATGCAATTCGAAGCACCGACCTTTGCTCGGATCACCCTTGAATTCTTGAGTACAGTTGAGTTCAAGATGAGGAGAAGGTGGACAGGTTCGGAGATGGAATTTTATGGGCAAATTACTTTCCGCTTGTTTGATGAAGATCATGAATTATCGGTTGAGGAACTTGGGAGTATTCTGAGACTCCCGGTATCTGGACCCGGAACCCCTCCGGACACTTTTTCTGCTATTGATTTCTGGCAAGCTATTACAGGTAAAACTGGATATAACCCTATCTCGGGAAAAGCTTCTGGAACTCATAACTCGTGCTTCAGGTATGCACAAAAAGGGTTAGCATACACCTTCTTCGGACGGGGTGATAGTACTGGGGTTGCGGCTAAGAGAGAATTATTTTTTCTGTATTGCATGGCCCACAATGAGCGAATCAATGCAACGGCTTTCGCCGCCAATCATCCGAAACAGGTTGGCCATGCAACTACTGGGGATATTTGTGTAGGTGGTATGATCATGCAAATTGCGGGCCACTTTGGGTATGATCAACTCCTGCTGGAAGAGACTGCAGTAATGGGCAAGACTAAGATTGACATGCACACGCTAGTCAATCAACAAATGATTTCCATCAGGCCGACTCATTAAGCTCTGATGATTCACAATGTGGAAGTGCTCGCACTACCTGCACCTGGGTCCATTAGCATTGCCAATGCTGCCAACTGGTTGTACACAGGTTCAGTCCAAGCGGTAGGGGAAGATGCGCAGTTTGACCATGACCTTTCAGGTGAGGACATGGAAGAAGATGAGAGGCAAGCTACCCACGGTATGCCACCCCCATATGATTCGGGCCTACATGGTGAAGGCTCCTCTTTTATGTCTCATGACCAGTGGGGTTGGATCCAGACGGAGATGGGAACTCTCCGCACCGAGCAGACCAGACAAGGTGCGGAATTAGATAGACAGAGTGTGGAACTGTTCCGGCAAGGGACAGTCATGGATGACATGCAGGCCATGATGCAACGTCTGATGTTGCATTTCCCGCACGATCCCCCACCTCCTCCTCAACAGTGATCATTGTAAGTCCTCTTCGTGTTTGAATTTAAACATTGAGGTCAATGTTTAGTTCAAGTGTGGGGGGGGGGGGGGTTTCTCCTTTCATGTTTTTATTTTCTTTCAATTTGTTTTGTTTTTGTTATGTTATCATTATATTAGTATGTTTGTTTGTTTTGTTTGTTTTCTGTTCTTTTGGACCTACTGTGTGTACAGAGTGATGAGAAACGGTTGGACGAGCCCGGGATCAATGGTAGTGGATGAATGACACCCCTCAAACTTAGGCTGATAAGGCACCCCGGAAGTTGATGCAACCTTGAGAAAAGAAGTCGGACACAATTTGGGGACACCGGACCAAGAAAGCGGTATGGAAAGACCAAGTCAGAAAAGAACCATATAACACGAGGAGACTTCAGAGCTTGCAAGCTAACCAACATGGTGAGATCACAAAAAGCCAAACACGAAATATCAACATGAGAGTTCATCCAGGTATGACTTTATCACTCTGATTTTGCGTATGTCTTGTTGACACGTCACAGCATGACAACACACACTGAGGCAAGTTGTTTGTTTAGCCAGGGCCTTTCTAACCATCCCTATATGTATGTTTCCCTTCGTAAACCCCGTTGAGCCTTAGCCATTTTATTCATCGTAAACCCCATGTTAACTTTTAAGCATTATTCATCATAAACCCCCTGTTAACTTTTAATCATTCATTTCCTTTTGTGTCATAACTCGGTATGATTGTGTGAATTGCAAGATGTGCAATAAAACTAAGTTTGGGGTGGAAATCTTGAAAGAGAAGGCAAGTGCATAATATGAGATCATACAAAAAGAAAAATAGTATGTATTTTCTTTAAAAGAAAAAAAAAGAAAAAAAAGAAAAGAAAAACAAAAGAGAAAATGCACTTGCCAAGACCTAAGACTCTAACAGATATAAAATGCTCGGAAAATTTGAGTAGAAAAAGAGTCAAAAGAGTGAAATTAACCCCCAGAGTATACGTGATGCACGAGAAAAAAGAGAAAGAAAAATCACACAACATGACTACCGAGTTCAAAACCCTTTGTTATCCAATTTTTTTTGTTTATCCCACCGTACCCAAGCCCCGTTACAACCTAAAAAGACCTCAAAAAGTGTGTGGAATCTGTTGTGGTAGTGACATTAGAATGTATTCAAAGTTAAGAGTTTGGTATTGCATACTGTGTTGTGAGTGTACACACCTAACCCTGAGAGATATTGTGAGTGTGTGAAAAGCTTGCAGGTGAAGAGGCTTCTGATGTGGAAATGTGGTAAACTGCCTGAATCGGAGAGACCTAAAACTCGATTGGAAAGGAAGAACACAAATGGTGAAAGACTAGGTTGCATTGTGGAAAATGAATTCGGGGGTGACCTTTGTTTGGACTCAATACATCACGTGAGGACAAGCAATGAGACAAGTTTGGGGTTATGATCGGTCACCATTTCCATTGAATTCCCGCCGTTAATCCGACATAGTTTCATCACTTTGGTAAGATTTATGTTTGTTTTTAGTTGCTTTGGAGTCATTTATCATGTTTTGTTGGTTTGGTATCGCATTGCATTCGATTACAAGTTTATGTCAAAAAGATCTCGTTTATGCTTCGTTTGGTAGTATCATTGTTACAGGCCATTGCACAGGTTTAAAAGCAAGAATGGTGAAGTTATGGACACTCTGTAAGGCAAAAATATGAAGAAACAGCAGGTCAACACGGGCACCCGTGTGCCACAATACTGCCCGTGTTGTTGATCAGGCAGGGCAAAAGAGGAGAAGAAAAACAGAGATCAACACGGGCACCCGTGTTCCACCACACGGCCGTGTTGATTAAAACAGTGCATTAACACGGGCACCCGTGTGTAGGAACACGGCCCGTGTTGTTGCCCCTGTAGCTTATGCTGAAAATAATTAATTATGGAGAACAACACGGCCACCCGTGTGGTGACACACGGCCGTGTTGATTGGACGCAGCTTGAAAAACCTAATTTTTGCTTTGTGAACCGATTCTGCTCATTAAGGGTAGTTTGGACCTTTTGCTTGGAGGAGATTCATCTGAAGCTATAAGAAGGCTTGGAAGAGAAAGAAGAAGGCACCTTTTGACAGACGAAAGAAAACATTGCATTGGAGAAGATAGCGAATACGAAGGATTTGAAGACAGCGAGATTCAAGGGCATCAACCATTGAAGATCAAACTCTCCTAATTCTTTGTAATGTCTAATCTTTACATTATGAGTTCTTTAAGTACTATGAGAGGCTAAACCCCCTGATGCTAGGGGGTGGTTGATACACCACTTAGGTAGTTATCTTCTTACTCCATGTAGTCTGGAAGTCCTGTCACCTTTTTGGCAGGCATTTTGCTGGAAAGTCCTCCTTCAGAGGCTCTGTTTGTGTTTGTTTACATTTGTGCCAAAGACCTCCAAGATGAGGCATGTGAAATTTGATAAGACCTCCAAGAGTAGAGGCAATTGCCGGATAAAAGGGATTAGTAGCCAATCCCCCGTTATTCAGTGAGTCGTTCTTTATGATCGCACTACGTGCTGACGCTTTTGAACAAGTACCCAAGATCTTTGTCCAGAGTCTGTCAAATGGAATAGGGTCCCTCTTTCTGGATCCCCATGCTTTCTTTGTTTTGAGCTCACCCCGGCCAGGGTTAAGAGCATGAGGTCTCATCCTCATTACCATTTTGATCAGCTCACCCTGACGTTCAATGTCAGTGGTTAAGAGCCCAGTTGATTACCCTTACAGTTTGGCTTGTTTGTCGAGGTTGATATGACCCCTCTTGACTAAAGCCTACCCATTGTTTGGGCCTTTTGAATGGATATAGTGTGTGATGCTTGTTCACTTGTGCTGGTGTGTTTATCTGCTTTCCTCTTCTCATCTCCATTTCTGTAGGAGTTGTATGATTGATTTCTGAGGGAGCTGAATGCATGTTAGAGACCTCAACTTAGGGATTGTTGCTTGCATGACAACTATTAGGCTCGAGTCTTAGTCTCACTATTAGTTTGTTGTTTCCCTGGTCTATGGTTAGGAGAGTGTTTTACCCCTGTTAAGGGGAACTACGTCGCCCTGATTCTCATACCAGATGAGATACGTAGGCAGGAGGTTGCGAGAAATTTCTCCGGGCACCCTTTTGTTTTTTTGCGTGTGTTCACCCTTTTTCTTTTTTTTGCTGTGTTGTCTTGTGTGTGTCCACCCTCTTCTTTGTTTTGGTGTGAGTTTTTGTTTGATCAGCGTGGACATGTGTGGTATGTTCATACCTTGGAAATTTCTTCTGTTATTCATATTGGGGATCATTTGTGGGGTTTGTTATTCAATTGGGGTTCATATTTGGGGTTCACCTGTGACGGTTGTTGTTACTTGGGGTTCATATTGGGGATCATTTGTGGGGTTTGTTATTCAGTTGGGGTTCATATTTGGGGTTCATCTGTGACGGTTGTTGTTACTTGGGGTTCATATTGGGGATCATTTGTGGTGATTGTTATTCATTTTGGGGTTCATCTCGGGGTTTGTTTGTTTTGATTGTTATTGTCAAGAGTCGGGTGTAAGTCCATGTATTGGCATTCTGTTTCCTTTTATTTGGTTATTGTCAGGAGTCGGGTGTAAGTCCATGTATTGGCATTCTATTTCCTTTTGTTTGGTTATTGTCAGGATTCGGGTGTAAGTCCATGTATTGGCATTCTGTTTCCTTTTGTTTGGTTATTGTCAGGAGTCGGGTGTAAGTCCATGTATTGGCAATCTGTTTCCTTTCGGGTGTTTCTTTTGACGTCTCAGCGTCTCTCTTTTGGTGTCTTGTTTCGGCGTGCGTTAGCCGAGCTACGAGTGCTCTGATTCTCCTCTGGATAGAGAAGATACGTAGGCATAGGATGCGATGTCCTAGCGAGCATGCCTCCTTTCCCCGAACTACGTCGACTCTGATGTTTGTTTATGACAAATTACGTAGGCCCAGGATGCAACATCCTGCCGAGTCCATTTCCTCCATTTTCTTTCTCTCCCCACCTGTTTATTCCAGTTTGTGCAGTTTTCTTTGAGCAGTTTATTAGCAACCTTTTCTTACTCTTTGAGCTATCTTTTGAGCGTGGATCCCGTCGAGTACGGCGGACGTGAGGGGTGCTAATACCTTCCCCTTGCGTAACCGACTCCCGTACCTTGTAATCTCTGGTCATAAGATCGTTCCTTGCCATTTCTTAGGTTAGTCCTGCGCTCCCTTTCCGTCATAGGATGAATAGCGTCGGTGGCGGCTCTGTATTTTCCCGCCGGTTATTTTTCGCGTTGCGACAGCTGGCGACTCTGCCGGGGACAGGATTTGACCTCTTGCTGGTCCATCTTCCCTAAGCGAGTCAATCCTAGCGCTCTCTAGCATAGTTTTTAGGGTAGTTTTGGGTTGTTTTTACTTCTTATTTATTGCGTTTGTGATTATTATACTGTGATTATATATACTTGCATATATGTTTGCATGCATCATATTATCACTGTGCTGGATTCTGGACAGGTGTGGTTCCTATGATTTGGGGTGGGTGTTCTGAGTGGGGCTAAAACCCAGGCCCGAGTATACACCTAGGATTAGTGTGGTCTCATGTCTCTACTTATGTTTGATCAACATGATGTTGAGGCGTGACATACCACAGCCGGACGAGGTTCTTCTGAGAGAGCTCTTCCTTGTGGAGTTTCCACTATGGTTGGGTTACCTCTTTTGAGCTGTTGACTTCGGTGACCGTTCTTTCCCGGATCTTTGGTTTAGATGATCTTATGAGAGCTGCATGGCACACCCGAAAGGGCAAACCCGTTGAGTATCTTATCCGATTGTCGAGACCGATTATCCGCCTTAGGATGACCTTATTAGAATTCACCTGTGAGGGGAGGGTTTGATTCTGACAGATATAGGTTCTGTTGGTGACTCTTTGATGGTGACTTTGGTTCGGTTTGTGATCTGAGTTCTATTTATAAGTCGGATTTATGGATATTTATTTCTGACACGCCAGAGTTCTGTCTGTGGTATTTATCAGCGGGTTTCGTTTATTTCGGATCCCCGGGTTGAATTTAAGGGTACTTGTTCAGATGGTTTTGTGGTTATCCGTTCTGTGACTTTCCTGTGATGATGGTGATATATCCTCCGGTTCCGTTTATTTCGGAACCCCGAGTTGGATTTGTGGTTACTTAGTCCCTTGGGTGGTTGTGATCAGTTCTGAGACCGAAATCCAGTATAGTTGATGTTCAGATGACTTGGAGGATGGCACCATGAATTGCATACATGCATCTGCATCATTCCCATTTTGCATTCATCCGCATCTGACTCATGTTTATCCATATCCAGGGTACACTCCTGAGTGAGATCCTGGTTGAGAGACATCTTCATAACTTTCTGTTCTGTACGGCAAAGCCAGATGATTGATGATTGAATGTTGCCGTCGGATTATTATCCGTCTCAATGAAACCAGGATCAAAAGACAGAGTGTTCCTCATATGGATAGACATTGCATTCATGCATGAATCATAATAACTTGTCTTCTATTTTGCAGGTGTCGGTTTCTAACGTGTTTGATTGTTTCAAAAATCATTGCTCGCGCATGCAGAATCATTCCTTTGCACGTAGCTCGTCCGCACAGATACCCTACCAGATGCAACAAACCCAAACTGATGGATCCACCCAACGCTGACATTCTCGAGCTGAAAGAGAAGATGAGTGAGTTGATCAACGTCATGCAAGGGTTCGCCTTGGGGCAGAAAGCACTTGTTGAGAAGGTGGAGAAGCTTGAGCGGGCTTCGGTTGCCAATAGTGGCAATAATCAAGAGGGTACCTCCAACAATGGTCTTGGTGGTTCTAGGGATGGTGGTGATCCCAGAAGGAAGGCAACTACTGCTGGTGTAGTTATCAACGATGGTGGTGGTTTTGGTTTTGCTGCAGGCGGGGGACTAGGTCCTGTGGGCAATACTCTGAAGGATAATCAGTTTCCTCCTTTCTTTGGGGCTGTGGAGGATAAAGAAGAAGATCAGTTCTCTGTGCTGAACGAGCAATTTGGTCAATATGGTGTTCAACCGCCGAACAAAGAGATTCAGGTACTGGCAGAAAAGATCAGGGCTCTGGAAAGCCATACTTCTCCTGAGGCTATCAATATGACAAACATGGGGCTGGTTGAGGGGATTGTGATCCCACAGAAGTTTAAAGTGCCCACGTTTGATAAGTACAATGGGAGTTCTTGCCCGGAAACTCATCTTCAGGCCTTTGTCCGAAAGATATCTGCCTACACCATGGATCAGAAGCTCTGGATGTACTTCTTCCAGGATAGCTTATTTGGCGGGTCTCTTGAGTGGTATACCAAGTTGAGATCATCAGATATTAAGAGCTGGAAGGATTTGGGAGATGCTTTCTTTAAACAGTACCAATTCAATGCTGACATGGCACCTAGACGTACCCAGTTGCAGGGTATGTCTCAGAAGCCGAATGAAGGGTTTAAAGAGTATGCACAAAGGTGGATAGAGTTGGCTGCCAGAGTTCAACCACCGTTAGTGGATTGGGAGATGTCTGATTTGTTCATGGGTACCCTTCAGGGGACTTTTGCGGAAAGGATGGTGGGTTGTCCCGTCACTGGTTTCGCAGATATAGTAGTGGCTGGTGAGAGAATTGAAAGTTGGCTGAGAATGGGGAAAATACAGGGAAATGCTTCGTCGTCTGGATCGAAGAAGCCTTTTGGGAACGGTCAGCGTAAGAAGGAGGGTGATACGAGTGTTGTGTATGCCCAAAGAGGACATGGTAGGGATCGTTACTACCAGCATACTACTGCAGTAACAATTCCTGCTGATAATTAACCCGCACAACAGCAACAGCAACGGCAGCCATTTCAGCAGAAAACACAACGGGCCGGGTATCAAGTGAGAGGAAGGATGACTGATCGTCAGTTTGATAGGCCACCCGTGACGTATGCCTTTCTGTTGAAGAAGTTGAACAATCTTGGGTTGGTTCAGTTGAGGACGTTGGCTCCGATAAGACCAGATCAGAGGCCTGCAAGCTATGATGAGAATGCCAAGTGCGAGTTCCATTCTGGTACTCCCGGACACAATATTGAGGGTTGTAAAGCCTTTAAGCATGTTGTCCAAGACTTGGTGGATTCCAAGGCCATCAATTTCGCACCATCGCCGAACGTTAATGCTAATCCCATGCTGATGCATGGTCAGATGGGGGTGAATGTAATTGTTGAGGATCCGGGCCGTATCTGTGTTATCGGTGAAGAGACTGACAGTGACTACGAGCTCGACTCGTGGATAAAACCGTGCGTACCAGGGATGGAGATCCAGAACTGGAAGGCCGAAAAGATCATCACTGTCACTCTGCGTGAAGAGTAATATTTCTGTTTTTTCAATTCTGTTTGCATGAAAGCCATACGTTTTGCCCGAAACGTAATGGTTCATTGTAAGGGCCACCTCATGTGTTTCATTTTGCAATATTTGCATCATTAATAAAAGGATGTTTTTCGCATTAAAAGCGGTGTTCTCTGTTTTTCATTTATTTTTGTAGTTTAAAAAAATGACACAATAAAAATGGCAATGTTTATTTTCATTTTCCTTTCTTTTAATTTGTCTCGTCCCGACTCTAAAAGCAATGCATGAATCAACATTCATGCAGATGCGATCATTCTCCGGATCTCATTGATAACAATCCTGTTACACCTTTATATGACTTCGACAATTTGATCTATCATGCCGAAGAAGAAGGCGAAGAAGATTGTGAACTGCCGGAAGAATTAGCCAGGTTGTTGAAGCAAGAGGAGAAGGTGATTCAACCGTACGAGGAGCAAGTCGAGATTGTTAATCTAGGTACCGAGGAGGTCAGAAAGGAAGTAAAGGTTGGGGCCGCTTTGGAGGTGAATGTCAAGAGCAGAATGGTAGCATTGTTGAAAGAGTATGTTGATATCTTCGCCTGGTCTTATCAGGATATGCCAGGGTTGGATACCGATATCGTTGTACACAAGTTGCCATTGAGAGAAGATTGTCCTCCAGTAAAGCAGAAGTTGCGCAAAACTCGACCCGAGATGGCCATGAAAATCAAAGAGGAGGTACAAAAGCAGTTGGATGCCGGTTTCCTAGCTGTCACTAATTATCCGCCTTGGGTCGCGAACATTGTGCCAGTGCCGAAGAAGGATGGAAAGGTGAGGATGTGTATGGACTACCGGGATTTGAACAGAGCTAGCCCGAAAGATGATTTCCCATTACCTCACATCGATGTGTTGGTAGATAATACAACTCAATTCTCGGTGTTTTCCTTCATGGATGGCTTTTCTGGCTATAATCAAATTAAAATGTCGCCAGATGATATGGAGAAGACAACGTTCATCACACCATGGGGCACTTTTTGTTATAAGGTGATGTCATTCGGTCTCAAGAACGCTGGTGCCACGTATCAAAGAGCTATGGTGACTTTGTTTCATGATATGATTCATCATGAGATCGAATGCTATGTTAATGACATGATAGCGAAGTCCCAAACAGAAGAGGGGCATTTGGTAGACTTGGCCAAGTTGTTTGATCGGTTGAGACAATTCAAATTGAGGTTGAATCCGAATAAGTGCACTTTCGGAGTGTGGTCCGGTAAGTTGTTGGGGTTTATTGTAAGCGAAAGAGGAATCGAGGTTGATCCTGCTAAAGTAAAAGCGATACAAGAAATGCCTGAACCGACAACAAAGAAGGAGGTTCGTGGTTTCTTAGGTAGATTGAACTACATTTCACGGTTCATATCTCATCTAACGGCCACATGTGAACCCATATTCAAGTTGTTGAGAAAAGATCAAACGGTCAGGTGGAATAATGATTGCCAAGCGGCATTTAAAAAAATAAAAGAATACTTGCATGAGCCTCTGACTCTGATGCCTCCTGTGGAGGGACGACCGTTAATCCTGTACTTGACAGTCCTTGAGGGGTCTATGGGGTGTGTACTGGGGCAGCATGACGAGTCTGGTCGAAAAGAGCATGCAATTTACTACCTTAGCAAAAAGTTTACCGACTGTGAAACAAGATATTCACTGCTCGAGAAAACTTGCTGCGCTTTGGCATGGGCTGCTCGCCGACTAAGACAGTACATGCTAGTTCATACCACCTTGTTGATTTCCAAGATGGATCCGATCAAGTATATATTTGAGAAGCCGGCATTGACCGGACGAGTTGCGAGATGGCAAATGATTTTGACTGAGTACGATATCCAGTACACTTCTCAGAAAGCAATCAAGGGGAGTGTATTGTCTGATTACCTCGCCCAACAACCCATTGAGGATTATCAACCGATGAAATTTGAGTTCCCTGATGAGGACATCATGTTTCTCAAATCGAAAGATTGTGAGGAACCTATCCCGGAGGAGGGGCCTGACCCTGAGTCCGAATGGATTCTGATGTTTGATGGGGCCGTTAACGTGAATGGTAGTGGAGTTGGTGCCGTTTTGGTTACGCCGAAGGGATCCCACATTCCTTTTGCTGCCCGGCTAACATTTGAATGCACCAACAATGTGGCTGAATACGAAGCTTGTATCTTGGGGGTCGAAGAGGCAATTGATTTACGGATCAAGAACCTTGTTATTTATGGAGATTCAGCTTTGGTTGTGAACCAGGTTAACGGGAAGTGGTATACGCATCAATCCCACTTAATTCCATACCGGGATTATACGAGGAGATTGTTGACGTTCTTCACCAAGGTGGAATTACACCATGTGCCGAGAGAAGAAAATCCTTTGGCAGATGCTTTGGCTACTCTGGCCGCTTTGAATAAAGTGCAGTGGTGGAATCAATTTCCTAGTGTTGAGGTGGGACGGTTGGATAGACCGACTTATGTGTTTGTTGTTGAAGCAGCGCCTGATGATGAAAAGCCGTGGTATTATGACATCAAACGTTATCTGGAGACCCAAGAATATCCCGAGGGAGCGTCTAAGAAGGACCGAAAGACTCTGAGGAGGTTGGCCATGGCGTTCTATCTGAATAAAGATGGGGTTTTGTACAAGAGGAATTTTGATTGGGTTTTGCTCAGATGTGTCGATGACAAAGAAGCAAGTCAATTGATGAAAGAAGTGCACGAGGGGTCGTTTGGTACCCACGCTAGTGGGAATGCGATGGTGAAAAGGTTGCTAAGGGCTGGATATTACTGGATGACAATGGAGGCTCAGTGTTTCAACTTCGTGCGGAAATGTCATAAATGCCAGATTTATGCTGACAAGGTGCACGTGCCTCCAAACACGTTGAGTTTGATGTCATCTCCGTGGCCGTTTGCTATGTGGGGCATTGATATGATCGGAAAGATCGAACCTACAACTTCGAATGGGCACCGGTTCATATTAGTGGCTATTGATTACTTCACCAAGTGGGTGGAAGCGGCATCTTACGCAAACGTGACGAAACAGGTTGTTGCCAGGTTCCTGAAAAGAGACATCATTTGCAGATATGGGGTTCCCGAAAGAATCATCACGGATAATGGTTCTAATCTCAACAACAAGATGATGGTGGAACTGTGTCGAGAGTTCAAGATCGAGCATCACAATTCTTCTCCTTATCGTCCAAAGATGAATGGGGAGGTCGAGGCGGCTAATAAGAATATAAAGAAGATTGTGCAGAAAATGGTCGTGACCTATAAGGATTGGCACGAGATATTGCCATTTGCATTGCATGGGTATCGAACCTCAGTGCGTACATCTACTGGGGCAACGCCTTTCTCGCTTGTGTATGGAATGGAAGTCGTGCTACCGGTTGAGGTCCAGATTCCGTCATTGAGAGTCCTGATGGATGTGAAATTAGAAGAGGCTGAGTGGGTAAGGACTCGGTATGAAGAGTTGAGCCTGATTGAGGAAAAGAGGCTGGCGGCCATTTGTCATGGGCAGTTGTACCAGCAGCAAATGAAGCGTGCTTTTGACCGAAAGGTGCGACCTTGTGTGTACCATGTGGGAGATATCGTGTTGAAAAGGATCCTTCCTCCTCAAAACGATCGTCGGGGCAAGTGGACACCCAATTATGAGGGTCCATTCGTGGTCAAGAAGGTTTTCTCTGGCGGAGCCTTGTTGTTGACGACCATGGATGGCGAGGATTTTCCATCCCCTATGAATGCGGACGCAGTTAGAAAATACTTCGTATAAGAGACCCGTTGGACGGAAAGAATAAAATAGTCCAGGCAAAAATGGGCATCCCGGCGAACCAAAAAAAAATGAAAAAAGGTTCGGGCAAAAATTAGGGATAAAAAGGAAAAAACTGTACACCCGAAAGTCGAAAACCCCACAAAGGCGACTTGGGCAAAAAAGGGTATCCCGGTGGACTGAAAACCCGAAAGGGCGGTCTAGGCAAAAGAGGGAATGAAACGAACAACTGCGTCTAGCATGATCGTTTGTACTTTGGATTTGACACATGGGTAATCCCCAGCAGAGATCAGTCGGAAGTGTCTTGTTTCGGAAGGCAGAAAGCACGGAGAGTCTTGAGGACATATGGGTTGTAACCGGGTTGAAACTCGATGAGATCACGGGTTCACGTTGCCATTAGGATAGATTTTCCTTTTGTGCGCAATTACCTCTTTTCAGGGATTGCTTCCTGTGTACTGCTCAGTTACAAGCCACCTTTTTCAATCAATAAAATGCATATTCAGTCAAATAATTTTGTTTTTTTTTCATTACAGCTTTGATTACAAAAACATCCATTTATTTTGATAAAGAATCTTTGCATTTTGAGACATAGGGGTCCCTTCCAATGCATGCTTGTAGGATTAAAAACCTGAAATCTTATTCGGAAGGTTGAGTGACCTGGATGTTAAGATTTTGGCACGCCTGGGGCACGTTTTATCTAACGATCTCTTTTGTAGATGCTGTTGGTTATTTTCACTCACTTGCAGGTTGTGGTATGAAGCGTTTTTGACAAAAGATTCCTTTGAAGTCCAATCAGGGACGAGGAGTTGAAGAATGGTGTAGAGACGGCGAGAGAAGTGCGACGATCCTAGAGGGTTAATCAAGAAGACTCTTCAAAGTCTGAAGAAGTAGAAAGTTGACACTATGGTTAGATGGTGAATGCCAGTGTTCGACGAGTCGACAGGTGTTCCGTGTCAAATATTCCGTTTTTCCCTAGCAGGGTTGAGTTTGCTGTTTCCCCTAGCCGGGTTGAGATTGTTATTTCCCCAGCAGGTCTGAAGGTTGTTGTTCCCCCGGCAGGGGTGTGCGTTGGAAGTTTTCCCCAGCGAAGTCCCCAAGCAGATCGAGTTCGGTGGAGGTAATCCCCAGTGAGGGTTGCTCTTTCCCCAGGAGCAGTGTTATCCCAAGCAGGGTTGGAGATTGGAGTGATATCGAGTTTCTCAGCAGAGTTGCTCGTGCCGTCCCCTGAGGGGGATATGTTTTATACATTCATCATTTAGAGAAGCATATCATATTACATAATTAATTGCATAGCATTTCCATGGTTATGGAGCATTACGCCATTGAAAAATTCAAACATACGCATATAAATCATAAACTAGTCTCGAGCCGTGGTTACCGTTTGAGAATTGGTTTAGCTGGTTGGTGAAGATGTTACTCTGAGGAGTTTGGCATCGTGATTTTGAATCCACAGTATTCCCCAGTAGTGCGATATTGGGGGAATTTTTTTTCCGTCGTGCGGAGATGGAAATGAAGATTGGAGAACATTACGCGATCAGCGCGGAGACCGGGGTCCATCAGGAGAAAAGGAGACGCAGAATGTCTTCTGGAGAATGGGGATCAAATGGAGAACGGGGTTCATTATTTGGCAGTAAAAGCAAAGAAGTTTTCGGGGGTTCAAGAAAAGAAAAAAATAATAATAATAACAAAGAGAAAATCCCCAGCAGAAGTGGCATTCAGGCCAGATTTTCCGGTATTCAGACCGAAGTGGCATTCAGGCCAGATTTTCCGATGTTCAGACCGAAGTGGGATTCAGGCCAAATTTTCCGGTGTTCAGACCGAAGTGGCATTCAGGCCATATTTTCCGGTATTCAGACCGAAGTGGCATTCAGGCCAAAATTTTCCGGTATTCAGACCGAAGTGGCATTCAGGCCAGATTTTCCGGTATTCAGACCGAAGTGGCATTCAGGCCAGATTTTCCGGTATTCAGACCGAAGTGGCATTCAGGCCAATTTCCGATGTTCAGATCGAAGAAGTTTCCGACACTCAGGTCGATGCAACTTGTGGCATTCAGGCCAGTCTCCCGGTATTCAGCCCGAAGTGGCATTCAGGCCAGAATTTCCAATGTTCATATCGGAGAAAGTTTCCGACACTCAGGTCGATGCAACTTGTGGCATTCAGGCCAGTCTCCCGGTATTCGGACCGAAGTGGTATTCAGGCCATATTTTCCGATGTTCAGATCGAAGAAGTTTCCGACATTCAGGTCAATGCAACTTGTGGCATTCAGGCCAGTCTCTCGGTGTTCAGACCGATATTAATAATCTCATATCTTCCGATGCTCAGATCGAAGTCATTTCCAGTATTCAGACTGATGAGCGGCATTCATGCCATGGTTATTCCTGTGTACCATTTATTTTGGTATCCAGGTTAACATTCTGTTTCGGTATTCAGACCGACTCTCACCGTACCAGACGGATTTTTCTTTCAAGACTACCTCTTTGCCGATTCTGACAGGCATTGTTACTTAATTCCCAGCGGAGCGCAAATTGTTCGTTTGTTCTTTGTATTCAACTACTCTTCACCCTGATCATCTGAAAACCGAGGCTATTCATATCGACAAGTTCACAGTGGATTGAATAGGGGCAGCTGTAACATCCCAAAATTTGCCCTCCTCTTCTTGAGACTAGTTTGACATATTTCATTTCATATTTTAGAGCATTAGGCATTGCATTTTGCATATCACATGTGAAATGAGAAGGTCATCTTCCAAGGTCTTTTCAAAAGATGGAGAAGTTACATGATTCAAGCTTGATGGTCTCTATGAATTGATGATCAACCATCTGAGGGTTTGCTTTTCATTAGGGTTTCTTGATTCTTCAAAGGTCTTGAGAATCATCTTGTTTGCAAGGATATATTACCATCATCATGGTTCTATCATCATCAAGGGTTTCAGAGTTCTTCCTCAAGTTCCTTTGGATTAGGGTTGTGACCTCTGGTCAACCCTAATCAATGCAATTCTTCCAACCATGGCTTCTCAAAGAGATGAGGTATTTTCTTAGGATGAGGATCACATGGTTATAATAAGGGGCTTACATGAGCTAGGGTTTCATTTTTTGAGCAATTTCCCCAAGTGGTAGAGGCTCAAGTGGATCAGGACATTTCAAGGTCATCTGAGGACCAAAAAGTCAATTGTGCAGTCAACTGAGGGCTATGAGATGGGGAAATGAGTTGAGACACCTCAATCATGTTCAAAAGAGGTCCATTCATCATTTTAAACATTCATCTGGAAGATTCAAAGGTCATGGCAAAAGTTATCAAAAATGGAAAGTGACCTATAATTCAAAGTTTCCAAATTTGGCAAGTTTTTGGTCCACCTTAAACTTGACTTTTCAAGATCAAAGAAGTTTCAAATGGATTTTTGGTGAACATGAAAGTTGTAGATATTTGTCTCCCCTTTCTAAAAAGCCCTAATTCATGTCCATATGATGAATGGTTAAGGAGTTATGGTCATTTGATCACAAGGTGGGCATGGAAATTCAAAGTGGCATAACTTTTGATACAATGCTCCAAGTTGGTCCATTCTTTTTGCAAAATGCTTCTCTTGATCAAGAAATCTCAAAATAGCCTTTGCCATGCATGGGAAAAGTTTGTATGCTCATCATTTCTCATGTGATCATTTTGGAGGGAATTTTCACAATTCAAATTTGGCTTATGATACAAGCAAAACAACAATTCCATGATGATCCTTGGTTGATTTTAAGTGGATTCCAAGCCTTGCATGGGACTGTACACGTGTAATATGGCTTCATGAGCTTCATGTGCAATTTTTCAATTTGCCTTATATCTCATTAATCAAGATTAGCCAATGGAAATTGTGATTAGCATTGTGATTAGCATGGCATATAAAAGCTCAAACCCTAATCATAACCACCATAACTAACTTTTGAGATCAAAATTCAAGAAATTCTCTCAACTTTCTCTCTCTTCGAATCTTCATTTTTCTTCACACAAACACCAAAAATTATCACATATTCATGATCCTTATGCTTCATTGATCAAAAATCAGCATTCATTTGGTGAAATTCATCCATAATTCGAGCAGTTCAAGCATACTCTCATGTTGATGGAAGTTTGAAATTGAGGAAGATCCAGGTGGTTTCAAGTGGTGATTCTTGCACAAAGCTTCAAGGCAAGGTTAAAGAAGAAGATCTGGAGCTTTTGAGAGCTTGAGAGCACGAATTCAGCAACTTCCATTTCCAAGTGAGTTGAAATTCGTCATCTCCTTTTGCTGATTTCATGATATAGAATGATAGATCTCACTGTGTAGAGCATATAGATATGTTTAGAATTAAAAATGGTGAAGAATTGAGCATGTAGTGGTGAATGTAAGTTTGGATCTACAAACTTATTGTCTTCGATCTGGAAAATCTAGGGAGAGTTAGAGTGAATTGATAGGAGATTTGAGATCCTCGTGAGAAACCGCGTCAAATGATATAGGCCTTGCAAGTTTCTGCATTTTTGCACGGCGGCGCCGCCGTCTGGTTGGTTGGAGAAGACGACCGGAGCTTAGCTCCGGCCGTCTGGTTATTGTTTAGGGTTTTGTCCATGTGGAGTCCATGTGTGCCCTTGCGTGTGAGATTGGTTGGACGATATTGCATTGACTGGCCATGCGTACGTTTGACTCGCTGATGTGTGTGCTGACTAGATTTAATGAAACGGTGAGTTTTGAAGTTTGAATGTGGAGTGTTTGATTGCCAGGCGCGCCAAGATCAACGACTGTGGTTTATTCTGACTTCATTTGAATTGTTTTATTTCCCTCTTTTTTTATTTGTTATCTCATTTATTTTGTTCATCTTAGAAAATTCATAAAAAAATAGAAAAATGATCCAAATTAACTCCAATTTTTCTTCATAGCTTTGTTTTAATGTCTAGTTTTTTTTATATTATTTTCATGATTTGTTGATGTCTGATTTTTAATGTGTGAATTTTTTGATCCATGCCATGCTATTTTGATATGTTGCATTCAATGCATTGTGAAATCTTCATCTTTGATCCAATTGATCTGATTTTTTGTATGCTTGATGATCATACATGATGTGAATTTTTGAGCATTAGTTTGGAGTTTTTCTCGTATGCTATCATTGTTTTTGACACATGGAGATAAATGTGGCAATTTGTGTCACATTTTTGACATTCAATTTGTGCATTTTTTTTCATCTATCATTTGAACTTTTCTGGATTTGATCTTTTGCATGTTGTTTGTTCATGACATGAGGAGCTTGCATAAAAAATATCAAGGCCATTGCATACATTTCTGTTTTGATTTGGATTTTCTAAGTTGGAAGTCCATTTTTGTGCTTATTCTTGGTCATTGCATTACATAGGCCATTTGAGATACTTGCTTTTTGAATTGATGTTGGTCCTTTTGAGGACAATTTATTGATTGTTTGAATGTGCATTATGTAAAAGATTGAGTACTGTTTTGATCATTTGGTTTGGTTTTGAACTTAGTCTTTGTACTAGTGTTTTGTGCATAAACTAAATGTGTTTTGTGTTTCAGGTTTGGACATTTAGCATTGATGGTTGAGTTTGTTCTCACTTTGTGAGATACAAATGCTTTGAGTTCTAAATTTTGTTTGCTTTGTAGGATTTTAAGTGATGTGCTTGAGCTCCTAAGTTCATTTGAATGCTTGGGCATTGTCCATTGGATTGTGTAATTGTTGAAAGGATTCACTGTTTTCTGTTTGTGTGACTGAAGTATTAACTGTCTAGCTTTTGTACAGGTACCTTAGTTGCTTGCTTTTAGCTTTTGCTTAAGCTTTGGATTATGGTTGATACACCACTTAGGTAGTTATCTTCTACTCTATGTAGTATGGAAGTCCTGTCACCTTTTTGGCAGGCATTTTGCTGGCAAGTCCTCCTTCAGAGGCTCTGTTTGTGTTTGTTTACATTTGTGCCAAAGACCTCCAAGATGAGGCATGTGACATTTGATAAGACCTCCAAGAGTAGAGGCAATTGACGGATAAAAGGGATTAGTAGCCAATCCCCCGTTATTCAGTGAGTCATTCTTTATGCTCGCACTACGTGCTGACGCTTTTGAACAAGTACCCAAGATCTTTGTCCAGAGTCTGTCAAATGGAATAGGGTCCCTCTTTCTGGATCCCCACGCTTTCTTTGTTTTGAGCTCACCCCGGCCAGGGTTAAGAGCATGAGGTCTCATCCTCATTACCATTTTGATCTGCTCACCCTGACGTTCAATGTCAGTGGTTAAGAGCCCAGTTGATTACCCTTACAGTTTGGCTTGTTTGTCGAGGTTGATATGACCCCTCTTGACTAAAGCCTACCCATTGTTTGGGCCTTTTGAATGGATATAGTGTGTGATGCTTGTTCACTTGTGCTGGTGTGTTTATCTGCTTTCCTCTTCTCATCTCCATTTCTGTAGGAGTTGTAAGATTGATTTCTGAGGAAGCTGAATGCATGTTAGAGACCTCAACTTAGGGATTGTTGCTTGCATGATAACTATTAGGCTCGAGTCTTAGTCTCACTATTAGTTTGTTGTTTCCCTGGTCTCTGGTTAGGAGAGTGTTGTACCCCTATTAAGGGGAACTACGTCGCCCTGATTCTCATACCAGATGAGATACGTAGGCAGGAGGTTGCGAGCAATCTCTCCGGGCACCCTTTTGTTTTTTTGCGTGTGTTCACCCTTTTTCTTTTTGCTGTGTTGTCTTGTGTGTGTCCACCCTCTTCTTTGTTTTGGTGTGAGTTTTTGTTTGTTCAGCGTGGACATATGTGGTATGTTCATACCTTGGGAATTTCTTCTGCTATTCATATTGGGGATCATTTGTGGGGTTTGTTATTCAGTTGGGTTCATATTTGGGGTTCATCTGTGACGGTTGTTGTTACTTGGGGTTCATATTGGGGATCATTTGTGGGGTTTGTTATTCAGTTGGGGTTCATATTTGGGGTTCATCTGTGACGGTTGTTTTTACTTGGGGTTCGTATTGGGGATCATTTGTGGTGATTGTTATTCATTTTGGGGTTCATCTCGGGGTTCGTTTGTTTTGATTGTTATTGTCAGGAGTCGGGTGTAAGTCCATGTATTGACATTCTATTTCCTTTTATTTGGTTATTGTTAGGAGTCGGGTGTAAGTCCATGTATTGGCATTCTGTTTCCTTTTGTTTGGTTATTGTCAGGATTCGGGTGTAAGTCCATGTATTGGCATTCTGTTTCCTTTTGTTTGGTTATTGTCAGGAGTCGGGTGTAAGTCCATGTATTGGCAATCTGTTTCCTTTCGGGTGTTTCTTTTGATATCTCAGCGTCTCTCTTTTGGTGTCTTGTTTCGGCGTGCGTTAGCCGAGCTACGAGTGCTCTGATTCTCCTCTGGATAGAGAATATACGTAGGCATAGGATGCGATGTCCTAGCGAGCATGCCTCCTTTCCCCGAACTACGTCGACTCTGTTGTTTGTTTCTGACAAACTACGTAGGCCCAGGATGCAACATCCTGCCGAGTCTATTTCCTCCATTTTTTTCTCTCCCCACCTGTTTATTCCAGTTTGTGCAGTTTTCTTTGAGCAGTTTATTAGCAACCTTTTCTTACTCTTTGAGCTATCTTTTGAGCGTGGATCCCGTCGAGTACGGCGGACGTGAGGGGTGCTAATACCTTCCCCTTGTGTAACCGACTCCCGTACCTTGTAATCTCTGGTCGTAAGACCGTTCCTTGCCCTTTCTTAGGTTAGTCCTGCGCTCCCTTTCCGTCATAGGATGAATAGCGTCGGTGGCGGCTCTATATTTTCCTGCCGGTTGTTTTTCGCGTTGCGACAGGTGGCTGTAGACTATGTCTCCAAATGGGTGGAAGTCGTTGCCCTCCCTTCTAATGATGCGAGAGTAGTGGTAAACTTTATCAAACAAAACATCTTCTCAGGGTTTGGTGTGCCTAGAGCACTTATCAGTGATGAAGGAACACATTTCGTGAATAAGCTCATGGAGAACTTATTAAAGAAATATAATGTGAAGCACAAGATTGCCACTCCATATCATCCCCAAACGAGTGGGCAAGTTTAAGTGTCTAATCGGAAAATTAAACAGATTTTGGAAAAGACAGTGAGTGCTTCAAGAATAGATTGGGCGATCAAATTAGATGACGCTTTATGGGCGTACCGAACAGCCTTCAAAACCCCAATTGGCATGTCTCCGTATCAACTGATTTATGGTAAGGCGTGTCATCTTCCTCTGGAATTAGAGCACAAAGCCTTTTGGGCATCCAAGTTCTTAAATTGTGATCTTGCAAAAGCCGGTGAATCCTGAATTCTTCAACTTCACGAGTTAGAAGAATTTCATAATCAGGCATATGAGAATGCAAAGATGTACAAGGAGCAAACACGGAAGTGGCATGATCAGAGAATCATCAAGAAAGATTTCCTGGAATGACAACTGGTATTGTTGTTCAATTCGAGGCTCAAGTTGTTTCCTGGGAAATTGAAATCAAGATGGTCTGGGCCACTTGTCGTGCATAAGGTCTCTCCCCACGGAGCAATAGAGATTAAGAACCAAAACAATGGGGATATATTCAAGGTGAATGGCCAGAGGCTGAAGCCCTATTACATAGGCCAAGAGTCTGGATTGATTGACCATGTGCGCCTCGCCTAATGAGGTGGACAACCGTCGAGCCATGCGACGTTAAGCGAAGCGCTTCGTGGGAGGCAACCCACGTGTTCGATTGTTAACTTATTTTTTTTCTTTTCTGTGTGTGTGTGAAACGTTGTTGCAGGTAAGGAGTAGAACTTGGAGAGTATAGTCATAATCACCTCTCAGCGGAAGGAAACCGTACCTATGAAGCATAGCGGAATTCAAAAATTGAGGAAAACAGGTCATCCACACGGCCACCCATGTGGTGACACACGGCCCGTGTTGTGTTGGCAAGAGGGAATACTGGGCATCCACACGGCCACCCGTGTTGTGACACACGGCCGTGTTAATTAAAATAGTGGATTAACACGGGCGCCCGTGTGCAGGAACACGGTCGTGTTAATTAAAACAGTGAATTAACACGGGCGCCCGTGTGGTGGAACACGGCCGTGTTGTTCTTAACGGGTTGATTTTTGAAATTTTGTGATTTTGGATGCTTTTAATGTTGGGACCCACTTGACATTACATCTCTTCCCCACCACTTATTCTCACTTATTCTGATTTTTGAAAGCTTCTCTCTCTCTCTCTCTTCCTCCATTGTTAACCTAGCCTCCATCACTTTAAGCTCCACTTTTCTCATAGCTCCACTCATTTTAACCTCATCTCACCTTCACAAAAATCGTTCCTCTCGCCGTCCTCTACACAGTGACGGTGGCCGTTTTCACTAATCTGTTCTTTGGATTTTGAGAAATTTTTTGCAGGTACCATTATGCCCCCAAAGCGTATAAGCAAAGAGAATGATGTAGCCACATCTTCTCGGCCGAAGCAACGGGCTAGACGCTCTCCGAATCCTCATGGCATTTTGTTTGAACAACCGAATCATCAAGAGAGGTATGTGATTCTCGCTAAACGCAAGCTCATTCCGACACGATATATGTGTGATGCTACACTGGATGAGTTGGGTTTAAAGGAAGAGGTGCACCGCATGTTTCACAACATCGGTATGTTAGAATTCATGCAATTCGAAGCACCGACCTTCGCTCGTATCACACTTGAATTCTTAAGTACGGTTGAGTTTAAGATGAGAAGAAGGTGGACAGGTTCAGAGATGGAATTTTATGGTCAAATTACTTTCCGATTGTTCGATGAAGATCACGAGTTATCTGTTGAGGAACTTGGGAGTATTCTGAGACTCCCGGTATCTGAACCCGGAACCCCTCCAGACACTTTTTCAGCAATTGATTTCTGGAAGGCTATTACAGGTAAAACTGGCTATAACCCTAGCTCGGGAAAAGCTTCTGGGATTCATAACCCTTGCTTCAGATATGCACAAAAAGGGTTAGCCTACACCTTGTTCGGACGGGGTGATAGTATCGGGGTCGCTGCAAAGAGAGAGTTATTTTTTCTTCACTGCATGGCCCATAATGAGCGAGTCAATGCAGCTGCCTTCGCCGCCAATCATTTGAAGCAAGTTGGCCACACAACTACCGGTGATATTTCTGTGGGTGGTATGATCACGCAGATTGCGGGCCACTTTGGGTATGATCAACTCTTGTTGGAAGAAGCTGCGGTGGCGGGAAAGACTAAGATCGACATGAACACTCTCGTCAATCAGCAAATGATTGTCATCATGCCGACTCACTACTCTCTGGTGATTCACAATGTGGAAGTGCTCGCACTACCAACACCTAGTTCCATTAGCATTGCAAATGTTGCTAACTGGTTGTATACAGGTTCAACCCCATCTGTAGGGGACGATGCTCAGTTTGACCATGACTTTTCAGGTGAGGAAATGGAAGAAGATGAGAGCCCAGCTACCCATGGTATGCCACCCCCATATGATTCGAGCCTACATGGTGAAGGATCCTCTTTTATGTCTCAGGACCAGTGGGGTTGGCTCCAAACTGAGATGGGAACTCTCCGCACCGAGCAAACCGGACAAGGTGCGGAATTAGACAGACAGGGTGTGGAACTGTTCCGACAAGGGACAATCATGGACGACATGCAAGCCATGATGCAACGTCTGATGTTGCATTTCCCGCACGATCCTCCGCCTCCTCCACAATAGTAATCATTGTAAGTCCCCTTCGTTTTTGAATTTAAACATTGAGGTCAATGTTTAGTTCAAGCGTGGGGGGGTTTTCTCCTTTCATGTTTTAATTCTCTTTCAATTTGTTTTGTTCTTGAGCTTTTGTTTTTGTTATGTTATTGTTATATTAGTGTGTTTGTTTGTTTTCTTTTCTTTTGGACTTACTGTGTGTATAGAGTGATGAGAAACGGTTGGACGATCCCGGGATCAATGGTAGTGGATGAATGACACCCCTCAAACTTATGCTGATAAGGCCCCGGAAGTTGATGCAACCTTGAGAAAATAAAGTCGGACACAATTTGGGGACACCGGACCAAGAGAGCAGTATGGAAAAACCAAGTCAGAAAAGAACCACATAACACGAGGAGGCTTCAGAGCTTGCAAAGCTAACCAACATGGTGAGATCACAAAAAGCCCGACACTAAACATCAGCATGAGAGTTCAGCCAGGTATGACTCTACCACTCTGATTTTGCGTATGTCCTGTTTACACTTCACAACATGACAACTCACACTGAGGCAAGTTGTTTGTTAGCCAGGGCCTTTCTTGCTTTCCCCATCTATATGTTTCCCTTTGTAAACCCCGTTGAGCCTTAGCCATTTTATTCATCATAAACCCCCTGTTAACCATTAATCATTCATTTTTTCCATTACTCGGTATGATTGTTGTGAATTGCAAGATGTGCATAAAACTAAGTTTGGGGTGGTAATCTTGAAAGAGAGGGCAAGTGCATAATAAGAGACCATACAAAAAGAAAATAATAGTGTATGTCCAACAGAAGAAAAAAAGAAGAAAAAGAGAAACAAAAGAGAAAAACGCACTTGCCGATACCTGAGACTCTAACACCTACAAAATATTCGAGTAGGAAAAGAGTCAAAAGAGTAAAATTAACCCCCTGAGTATATTTGATGCACGAGAAAAAGAGAAATAAAAATCACACAACTTGATTGTCGAGTTCAAAACCCTTTGTTATCCATTTTTTTGTTTATCCCACCGTACCCAAACCCCGTTACAACCCAAAAGACCTTATAAAGTGTGTGGAATCTGCTGTTGTCGTGACATTAGAATGTATTCAAATTTAAGAGTTTGATATTGCATACTGTGCTGTGAGTGTACACACCCTAACCATGAGAGATGTTGTGAGTGTGTGAAAAGCTTGCAGGTGACGAGGCTTCTGATGTGGAAATGTGGCCAACTGCCTGAGTCGGAGAGACCTGAAACTCGATTGGAAAGGAATAACACAAATTGTGAAAGACTAGGTTACATTGTGGAAAATGAATTCGTGGGTGACCTTTGTTTGGACTCAATACATCACTTGAGGACAAGCAATGAGACAAGTTTGGGGTTGTGATCGGTCACCATTTCCATTGAATTCCCACCGTTAATCCGACATATTTTCATCACTTTGGTAAGAATTATGGTTGTTTATAGTTGTTTCAGAGTCATTTATCATGTTTTGTTGGTTTGGTATCACATTGCATTTGATTACAAGTTTATGTCAAAAAGGTCTCTTTTACGCCTCGTTTTGGTAGTGTTAATGTTACAGGCCATTGCACAGGTTTAAAAGCATTAATAGTGAAGTTATGGATACTCAGAAAGGCAAAAATATGAAGAGACAGCAGGTCAACACGGGCACCCGTGTGCTACAACACTGGCCGTGTTGTTGGTCAGACAAAGAAAAATGGGAGAAGAAAAATAGAGAGCAACACAGGTACCCATGTGGTGACACACGACCGTGTTGTTTAAAACAGTGCATTAACACGGGCACCCGTGTGGAGGAACACGGCCCGTGTTGTTGCCTATGTAGCTTGATTTGAAGATGCTCATTTTAGAGAGCACACACGGGACCCGTGTTGTTGGGCGCGGCTTGGAAACCTCAACTTTTGCTTTGTGAACCTATTCTGCTCATTAAGGGTAGTTTGGACCTTTTGGTTGGAAGAAATTCATTTGAAGCTATTAGAAGGCTTGGAAGAGAAAGTAGAGAGGCCTTTTTGGACGTACGAAAGAAAACACTGCATTGAGAAGATAGCTACTACGGAGGATTCGAAGACGGCGAGATTCAAGGGTTCCGACCATTGAAGATCAAAATCTCCTAGTTCTTTGTAATGTTTAATTTTCATACTATGATTTCGTTTAATACTATGAGAGGCTAAACCCCCTATGTTAGGGGGGTGGTCCTGATTTGATCGTATGTTATGAATTTGAACAAATGATTTCCTTATTACTATGTTACTTATTTCAATTTAATTGTGTGAGGTTAATATGCTTTTGTATCGGACAAATACAAATTGATCTATGACTATCAATAACAGGATTGTGATTGTTATGGTTTTCACACAATTGGGTTTATGATTGCATCATCTAGGACTAGTAACTTTTGTAAACCACCGCAAACCTTGATATTGTTAATGATTAAAACCAATGATTAATTGAATGGACATTTGAGTAAGAATTGGTAGTTCAATAGTTTCTTCCTTAAGGACTTAAGGAAGAACATTCTGAGGTTAGGTAATTGAATGTTGCATATGTATTAAGGAAATCTTGACTGAATTCATAACTGGTTAAATCAACCACTTCCCCTAGCATATTTTATATTAATCAATTATATTTTACTGTCTGTTGTGTTTATTGTTAAAATTCCAAAACAACCAAACCACTATCTTTTTGTTCTGATAGAATCAAAGTAAAATAAGTATTTCCTACGCAATCCCTGAGATCGATACTTGGAAATAAAACTCCTTATTACTACATCGGTAAAAATAGTACACTTGCTATTTTTCCGATCAATAGCCAAATGATTATATGAGCTGTGGAACAATTGGTCACACAACGCATCTATTTATAAGACAAAAAAGGCATTTTATGAGGGAGTCGCCAATTGAATTGGCGACTACTCTTAAAACCTACACATAGGCGCCAATTGGATTGGCTTGGGCACCTGCCCTAGCCAATCCAATTGGCGCCTCCATTCAAGTTTTAAGAAGAGTCGCCATATGAACAAATTTCATGTTCATCAAAAATCCATTTGAAACTTGGTAGCTCATCATTCATTTCAAAACATTATAGGTCATTTTGACAGAAACCCTAATTTTGGGTCAAGTTCGCAAGGACCTAACTCACTCATTTTAATTATTTTGAGGTGGGACCAAGTGCATTGCAAAATTTGATATGTCTACTTCAAATGTTATGTTGGATAAAATTTCATAACTCTAAAAGAAACACATGCGATAATACAAAATATTATAGGTCAGATAATAGTTGAAAAACTCAGAAGTCCAACTTCAACTGCCCATAACTTTCTCATAAAAAATCCAAATGATGCAAAATTTATGTCCAAATTCATTGTCTTGAAAAGATCTACAACTTTCATGTTGGAGGTTTTGTCATTTGAGGCTTTCTTAAGGGAATCGCCAATTGAATTGGCGTCTCCTCTTAAAACTTACACATAGGCGCCAATTGGATTGGCTAGGGCACCTGCCCTAGCCAATCCAATTGGCGGTGCCCTAGCCAATCCAATTGGCGCCTCCATTCAAGTTTTAAGAGGAGTCGCCAATTCAATTGACGCCTCCTCCTAAAAGTGGGGTAGATTGGGAATATTGCTGAAAAGTGGGGTATTTTGGGATTTTTTTCGAAAAATTGGGTTATCAACCCCAAATCCTTGCCCGTTTCTTTAGCTATGAGATAGTATATCATGATATTTAGGGGCTTTATTTTAAATTTTTTAAAGAATGATATGAATATCTAAAAAGTATAAATAAATTGTTTAAATAATGAAAGAGTATATAATAATATAAAAAATTACGTTGAGTCTATTTAAGAAAATTCAAATAAGTGTGATGAATATGGATGCTATTGTATATCACTTATTTTCTTAAAGAGATGAAACAAACCCAAATAACTTGTCAACTTCATCTGAATCAAAGTCAAAAAAATAAATTTAATTCAAAATTAGAAAGTACAAACATTCACCCAAATAACATACTGAATTCAATATTAAAGTATTTCATTCCACCAATTTAAATAGAAGTACTACATGATTTATGTCATACTAGTACAAATTAAAGAATTATAAGGATATTAGATATATGGACAGAAATAGAGAGAATACAAAATCTACACAAAACATTACAACCAATAATGTAGACGTAGTGTATGGACTAAGTCAAATGCTCCAACAATAATGCCAACCATTGTCTCAGTCTCAGCCACCACAGCCGCCACCTCCACACCCTCCACCACCGCCGCATCCTCCTCCACCCCCTCCATGTCCCCCGTCACCATGTCCACCACCGTCCCCTCCATGATGACCATGATTTCCATCTGAAGTTGTGTCAACAGGAGTACTTGCTATAGCTGCGGTCATAAAAACCATGTTACCATCTTTGGCACCACCATCACTTCTGAATTTTGCGACGCTAGCTTTTGAGGCATGGGTGGCATGAAATCCATTACTGTTCTTGTTTATGTTGTTATCGTCTCTTCTCTTTCCACGTGGACAGCAAAAGTTTCCCATGTAGATGTTGTTGGCTCAAGTCTTTGTTTTCTATACAACTTTATTGCTCTTGATATATATAAAAATTTATAGTCAACAAGCGTGTTTCCAAGAAAAATTCAATGGAGTTCTAGGTAGTTAATGTTGGAATTATTCGCAATCCATGTGACGTACGTTATACTCCTTAGGTTTACAATAAATTAAAGTTTTAAAATATAGCAATACAATATTACAAATTGGGCTAAACATAAAAAAAGTATGATAAAACTGCAAAGAAATAAGGAATGCTACTTTATAAATATAAAAGATAACTATAAGTGGGTACCTAATTAATCCTCTTAAATATTCAACTTCCAACCACCAAATTCTTGATTCCAACAAAATATTCTTATATCAAATTCTTTAGACCCCCTTAATGCTAAAGTTGATGCATTATTCCAAGAATTTGATAAAATGAGTCTAAGCAATGTAACCCCTTTTGTTCCAACATGTGAAATATATGGAATCGTTGGCCATAATGGTATTGATTTCGAAATAATGTTAGTTAGAAGGACCAACAAAGAAAAATGTTAACTATATTAACAATACCCAAAGAAGAAATCATTGCTCCAACACCTATAATTTTGGATGAAGAGACCATCATAATATATTTTATATAAGAACATTTTTCCCAATTTGTAGAAAATCCTCTCTAACAAGCCGTTGGTCCATCTGGACTTCAAGGATAAAATGATGCTAACGTTCCGAAAAAGTCCAACCTCGAAATCATGATTGAGAATTTTTCCATGGCTCAACTAAGAAAATTTAAAATCAGAACTTGAATACCAATGAAGTCCTTAGACAATTAGTGTCTAAGGTTGATTCAATGACCACACAAAACAAAATTACGAAGACTCAAATCTCCCTAGTGGTACAAAAACAAACCTCATCATTTGTTCCTCTTAGAACATTTCCTACAAAACCTTGACCTAATCCAAAGGAGCATTTGAATGTTATTACTATAAGGAATAGAAAACAACAAAAAGGACACTATTGTAAAAGATAAGAGAAAAATAAATGAGAATGAAAAAATTCAACCTCCACTTATCCCTTTTCTGCAATGATTTTCTAATGTAAAAATTAAAGACCAATTTAAGAAATTTGTAGATGCTCTACCTCAGATGTCGTCATATGACAATTTTTTTAAAGAGCTTGTTTTTAATAAACAAAAACTAAGAGAATGAAACAGTGGCACTAACTACCTACTACAGTGCCATAATTTAAAACAAATTGCAACATAAGCTACAAGATCCTAGGAGTTTCTCAATCTCCTATACAATTGGAACCATGAGTTTTGAGAGGGTCTTGTGTCATCTAAGGCAAAGTGTGAGGTTAATTCTCATATAAATCTTTAAGAAGCTTGAATTTGGTGAGATAAACATGTCTCTAAAATTAATAGATCGGTCAATAAAATATCATTATGAGATTTTAGAGGATGCACCCATAGGAATAATACACATAACGGAAATAGAGGAAGAGTTACAACTCCCCGTTATTTTAGGGAGAAATTTTCTCATGACTGCTCAAGCCATCACAAAAGTTAAGCGGAGTAAACTAGTCTTTAAAGTGGAAGATGAAAATATCGAATTCCAACCACTTAAATTCTTGAAAAATCCATCATTTGAGGATTTTTGTTGCAAAATTGACGTAATTTATCATTGTGTTAAAGAATTATCGTAACACCCTAAACCCCTAGCACTTATTTTATAAAAACATGCAGATAATTTACTAAAAAATAGGGTGTCACATTTTCTCGGCAGAAACACCTTTCTCAATTATCATATTATAGCAGCGGAAATAAAAAATAACAATTCAACTTTAATTGTCTCGTAAGTTAAAACCAATTTCATTTCAAATCATAAAAGAAATATTTCAAACAAAAAGGTAACCCTCCCAAGTGTTACACTATCATAGCAAAAAACAGAAAACTAAAATAAACTCAAAAGCAATAAATGACGAAGAAGGTCACTATGACATCCTCCCAAAACACAACACATGCATAAAGAACAACACAAACAAACAAACACGGAGCGAGAATACATGTATATGTTAGTGGTGTATAAAACAACAGGGATAGTGCATTAATATCAATAATTAATCACATAAATCATCCACAACAATAATCAATCACAAATGCGATTATGCATGCAATGTATTCATCTTCTCTACTCCAATGCATGTGGTAGCAAGGTTTTGGATATTCGAGGTATGTTGCTGATTTATCCACTCGTCATTGGTTCCTCTCTGAATATGATACCTCTCGGAACCATTAAAATCGTCACTGGTTCCTCTCTGTACCTGGTTCCTCTATGAATCATCAAAATAGTCACTAGTTCCTCTGTGAACTTGAGCCTTATCATTGGACCAAAGTCCTATCTATCTTCGATATACATGATGCATGAATGCAACAAACAAATTCAATACTCTTCTCAAAACCTCTAACACTAATAATTATCACTAAATCCTCTCTGAACCTAAAATTCAGCATAATTATTGTCAATACAAAGCCATATCAATGGTTCTACTGAACCAAAAATGTCTCAGGCATAACTCAACACTTTTCCTCCTCATGAGGCATTAAACATAAAACTTATCATTATAATTATAATGAATAGTTTTCTCATCAAGACTCATCAAACATAATGAAACAGTCCGCAAAGTTAGAACCATTCACTAATTAACTAAGTCAACCCACTAAATTCACACATTTAAACATCTTGAAACATCCCAAGAAGATAGTCTTATGTGTTATATTTTTAAGGCTTTGTGTAAGAACAAAAATTGTTCTACAACAGATTCCTTGATTTTGATGATAACAAAGGATGAAACCAAAAATGGCACCCTAACGAAAAGTTTCTAAGTGTGCAGGGTTCTAAAGAAAGAAGAAACAAATCTGATGATGTCATCAGATGCACAACAAGATCAGATACAAATTATCAAGTATCAGAAGCATCTAAAGTGGAATCTCGTTTCAAGAAGCTCTGACTCTGGACAAAACTGCAAAGTATCAGAAGCATCTGAACATGAAGTAAAGTCTAGAAGCTCTGATTCTGGAGAAACGTTATCAGCGCCATCTGAACTCTCAAGAGATCAACATCAGAAGCAAGATTCCAAGATTCTCCAGAAACACAAATACTCTGATTATGGATTTGCTAATCATGAAAGAGTAACGTTTAAGCCAAGTTAAAGTTCTGCAAATGGATTTCCTCAATTAGAAAGAGACGTTAATCTCCTCTTCCAAGAGAGAAGATACTACTTGTGGTAAGTAGTCACTTCTAAAAGAAAAAGTCTCCTGCAGAAGCTATTTATGGAATGGCGTAATTACATCTTATTATCCACCAGATTCAACTCTACTTCAACTCTATTTCAACACTACTTCAACTCCTATATAAATAGAGAAGAAATCAACTTTCAGCAAGCAAGAAATCAACTAGCCAAAACTATACTGAATTATTTTACGCTCAAGAAAATCATCTTTGTTTTCAAAGAATTTCACTAAGCTTTTGCTTATCAAGTGAAAAATCTGTTCTTAAATTTGTAATACTTGCTTAACTAGAAGCACTCTAGATTACATATCTTGTATCTTTTATTTGTTTGATTTCCTCAAGTGACTCTTTGTAGTCTGTAGACTTGAGAGGACTAAGAGATTTTCTTCTCTCTTAGGGGTTGTTTGTAATCTTTCAAGATTAGTGGATTAAGTCCTTGTTGAAGGCGAAATCACCTTGGCCGGGTGGACTGGAGTAGCTTTGTGTTATAAGCGAACCAGTATAAAATCATTGTGTGATTTTTATTTCGAAAAGAGCTTATTTTTCAAACAATTCAAACCCCCCCTTTCTTGTTTTTTCTCACCTTCAATTGGTATCAGAGCTCCGGCTCTGTTATTGATTTTCTAATCAAACACTTAACCGTGTAGAGAGATCCAGTACGAGAAAAACAATGGCCCACTCAAATGAGAAAGATTCTTACAATGCCAAGCCTCCTGTTTTTGATGGAGAAAAGTTTGATTACTGGAAAGATAGAATCGAAAGTTTCTTTCTGGGTTATGATGCTGACCTCTGGGACATTGTCACAGATGGATACAAACCTCCAGTCTTAAATGGAGCTGAAGTTCCCAGAAGCAAAATGTCAGAAGATCAGAAACGTGATTTCAAGAATCACCACAAGGCCAGAACAATACTTCTAAATGCTATATCATACAACGAATACGAAAAGATCACCAACAGAGAGACGGCTAAAGATATACTTGACTCTCTGAAGATGACCCATGAAGGAAACTCCCAAGTCAAGGAGACGAAGGCTCTGGCGCTGATCCAGAAATATGAAGCCTTCAAGATGGAAGATGACGAAGCTATAGAAGCTATGTTTTCCAGATTCCAAACTCTTATTGCAGGTCTTAAAGTGCTTGACAAAGGATACACGACTGCAGATCATGTTAAGAAGATAGTCAGAAGTCTGCCAAAGAAATGGAGACCAATGGTTACTGCTCTGAAGTTATCAAAGGATCTGAACAATATCAGCCTTGAAGAACTTGTTAGCTCTCTCAGAAGTCATGAGATAGAACTAGAGGAGGATGAGCCTCAGAAAAGAAACAAGTCAGTGGCGCTGAAGTCCAGACCTGAAAGACGGAAGTCAGACAGAACCAAAGCTCTCCAGGCAGAAACTGCAGATACTGACGACTCTGAACCTGAAGACTCTGATGATGAAGAAGAACTGTCCTTACTAACCAGAAGAGTTAAGCAACTCTGGAAAAGAAGGAACAACAACAACTTCAGAAGATCAAGACCCAGAGGGGATAGATCAGAGTCAACTTCAAAAGGTAAACCTAATAAAGATATTACCTGTTTTGAATGTAAAGAAACAGGTCATTACAGAAATGAATGCCCCAAGCTGAAGAAAGACAACCCTAGAAAAGAAAGCTTCAAGAAGAATACCTTCAGAACAAAGAAAGGACTAATGGCCACCTGGGACGATAGTGAATCAGGATCATCAGAATCTGACTCTGATGAACAAGCCAACGTAGCACTTATGGCTACCACATCCAGCAGCTCAGATGAAGAATCTGAAGAGGTATTTTCTGAACTTTCTAGATCTGACTTAGAATCATGTTTATCAGAAACTCTTACCTCTCTTCAGAAATTAAAACAAAAAGTTAAAAGCATTAAAGGCCTTCTTAAAGCAAAATCTGAAGAATGTAGTAAACTTGAGACAACAATTCTAGCACAAGAAGATACTATCAGATCTTTAACGTTAGAAAGAGATGGAGCTAAAACCAAAAGCTTAGAATTAGAAGAAGCGTTGTCTCAAGCACCACAAACTTCAAATGAAATTATTTATAAATATGAAGAAGCCTTTCAAAAATTTCTGAAGAATGGAATAGATAGGAGTATTATGGCATCCATGATTTATGGAGTAAGTCAGAATAATAAAAGGGGAATTGGGTATGATTCTGAGGAAGATGAAACTTCTACTAGTAACCAAATTAAATCGCCTTTTTCATATCACTACACACACACATAAGAACACAAATTTAAAAATGCTAGAAGACCCAACGTTGTAAGAAACTCTGGGAAAACTAATCTGAAAGGACCCAAGAGATTCTGGGTACCGAAAGATAAGATCATCTATGTTGCAGATATCCTATGCAGCAAAGTTCAGACACCAATCATGGTACCTAGACTCTGGATGCTCGCGACATATGACGGGAAGAAAGTCTATGTTCCAAAGCCTGGAACTTAAAGACGTTGGATTTGTAGGCTTCGGAGGAGATCAGAAAGGAAGGATCAGAGGCTCCGGAACTATTGGTAATGGTACTCTTCCCTCTATATCTGATGTTCTTTATGTAGAAGGATTAATGCATAACTTGTTATCCATAAGTCAATTAAGTGATAACGGTTATGATGTAATCTTTAATCAAAAAACGTGTAAAGCCATTAGTCAGAACGATGGCTCTGTCCTTTTCACAGGCAAGAGGAAAAACAACATTTATAAAATAAATCTTTCTGATTTAAAAGATCAAAACGTTAAATGTTTAATGTCAGTTCACGAAGAGCAATGGGTATGGCATAGACGCTTAGGCCACATTAGCATGAGAAAACTTTCTCAGCTAACTAAACTTGAGTTAGTCAGAGGCCTGCCTAAACTGAAGTTTTCTTCAGATGCTCTGTGTGAAGCTTGCCAGAAAGGAAAGTTTTCAAAAACATCTTTTAAAAAGAAAAATGTTGTTTCTACCTCTAAGCCTCTGGAGCTTCTTCACATTGACTTATTTGGTCCTGTGAAAACAGCATCAGTCAATGGAAAGAAGTATGGACTAGTAATCGTTGATGATTACAGCCGCTGGACATGGGTAAAATTCCTAAAGCACAAGAGTGAGTCTCACTCTGTATTCACCAGTTTCTGTTCTAAAGTGCAAAAAGAATTTGACTCTAAAATTGTTAGAGTCAGAAGTGATCATGGTGGAGAATTTGAAAATAAAGATTTTGAAGAATTATTTGACTCTAATGGAATATCCCATGATTTCTCCTGCCCTAGAACTCCACAACAAAATGGAGTTGTAGAGAGGAAGAATAGGACACTCCAGGAGATGGCCAGAACCATGATCAATGAAACAAATGTAGCAAAGCACTTTTGGGCAGAAGCTGTAAATACAGCGTGTTACATTCAGAATAGAGTCTCTATTAGACCTATTCTGGAAAAGACTCCCTATGAACTGTGTAAGGGAAGAAAACCCAACATTTCTTATTTTCATCCTTTTGGATGCATTTGTTTTATATTAAATACTAAAGAACATCTGAACAAGTTTGATTCCAAAGCACAGAAAGGTATTATGTTAGGATACTCAGAACGCTCTAAAGGCTATAGAGTATACAACACAGAAACCAAAATTGTGGAGGAATCAATTCATGTTAGATTTGATGATAAGCTTGACTCTGAAAAGTCAAAGCTAGTTGAAAAGTTTGCAGATTTAGAGATCACTCTGGTAGAATCTGAGAAAACTCCAGAAGCAACTGTCACTCCAGACTCTGAAGAAATTAAATCTCCAGAAATTCCAAGGAAAGTTAAAAGTCGTATTAACGTATCTGAAGATTTGATTTTGGGAAACAAAGATGAACCTGTTAGAACCAGATCTACCTTCAGAACTTCTGAAGATATTCCTCTGGGACTAGTGTCTCTGATTGAGCCTACGTCCTGTGATGAAGCTCTTCAAGATAACGATTGGGTGGCAGCTATGCAAGAAGAGTTAGATCAATTCTCCAAGAATGATGTCTGGGATCTCGTTCCTAAACCCAGAGGCACTCATGTCATTGGAACCAGATGGGTTTTCAGAAACAAACTGAACGAGAAAGGAGAAGTTGTCAGAAACAAAGCACGACTGGTAGCTCAAGGTTATAGTCAACAAGAAGGTATTGATTATAATGAAACCTTTGCTCCAGTCGCAAGGTTAGAATCTATTCGTCTTCTTGTATCTTTTGCTATTAATCACTCTATCAAATTATACCAAATGGATGTCAAGAGTGCATTTCTAAATGGTTATATTTCAGAAGAAGTGTATGTAAATCAACCTCCAGGTTTTGAAAATTCAAACTTTCCAGAACATGTTTTCAAACTTAAAAAATCTTTATATGGACTAAAACAAGCCCCCAGAGCTTGGTATGAACGTCTAAGCAATTTTCTTCTGGAACAAAATTTTATCAGAGGGAAAGTTGATTCTACACTCTTCTGTAAAAACCTTAATAATGATCTCATGATATGCCAAATTTATGTTGATGATATTATTTTTTGTTCTGCTAATACCTCTGTTTGCCAAGAATTTTCTAAGTTAATGCAGGCAGAATTTGAAATGAGTCTAATGCAAGAACTAAAATTCTTTCTGGGAATTCAAATTAATCAAACTCCAGAAGTCACGTACGTCCATCAAAGTAAATACATTAAAGACGTTCTGAAGAAGTTTGACATGACTGAATGCAACTCTGCAAAGACTCCCATGCACCCAACTTGCATTCTGGAAAAGGAAGAGGTAAGCAACAAGGTTTGTCAGAAGCTCTATCGAGGTATGATAGGCTCTCTTCTCTATCTGACTGCTACTCGTCCTGATATTCTCTTTAGCGTCTGTCTTTGTGCCAGATTCCAATCAGATCCTAGAGAATCTCATTTAACAGCTGTTAAGAGAATTCTTAAGTATCTGAAAGGAACTCCTAACCTGGGCCTGATGTATGAGAAAACATCAGAGTATAGGCTTTCTGGTTATTGTGATGCAGACTACGCAGGAGATAGAATAGAACGAAAAAGCACATCTGGAAATTGCCAGCTTCTGGGAAACAATCTAATCTCCTGGGCTAGCAAAAGACAGTCAACTATTGCTCTATCAACTGCAGAAGCAGAATACATCTCAGCATCACTGTGCACAACTCAGATGCTCTGGATGAAACATCAGCTAGAAGATCTACAAATCTTTGAGAGTAACATTCCTATCTTTTGTGATAATACTGCTGCTATTTGTTTGAGTAAGAATCCTATTTTACATTCCAGAGCCAAACACATAGAAATTAAACATCATTTTATTAGAGACTATGTTCAGAAAGGAATAGTAACGCTGAAGTTCATTGATACAGAACATCAATGGGCAGATATCTTTACTAAGCCTCTAGCTGAAGATAGATTTCTTTTCATCTTAGAAAATCTGAACATTAAAAATTGTCCTGAATGAAGTATGGCTCTGAAAAATATAAAATAAGATTCTGATAAAAACAAATATGATTCTGCCTCTGACTCTGATACTTCTACAAGTTAAGAAGATATCTGAATCAGAAATCTTCAGAAACTAATCTCTTGGTATTCCTGAAGATCAGATACATTAAACACGTGGAGCTCTGAGCGTCAAACCTTAGAACTTCTAGACAGCTGTCAAGAAATTCAAAAGGCAGACGTTTGAGTTTTCCTCGAGCAGTGTGCAAACTGTGGGATTAGACATTCATTTATGAGCTGTAATCATTTTTCCCCCCAAGCGTGCTATTTTGAGTATTGTGTTTAACGCATTCTGAGGTGTCGTTTTGCATGTGTTTTACTTAAGGTATATAAACACTTTTCTCACATTTCACACACTTATCACTCTCACTCACTCTTAAACCCTAAACCCTTCTCTGCAAGTTCTCTGCAAGTTCTTCACCTTCTTCATCAATCTTCTTCATGAATGCTCAAGAGCAAGAAGTTTTTAACTTCTCCCAACAGATGGAATCCGCTTCTAATCCACAAACCTCAAACACTCAAACACCCACTGTTACAGGCGTTACCATAACCCCTGTTTATCAAGAACCTCACATTTTGGAACGTGAACGCCACATTCATCTTGCAACCTCCTTTGAAAATTTGGATGTACTGTGTGAATCGCTGGTAGATTTTGAGAACTTGAGAAGAAACGGTGTTGATCTTACTGAAGATCTTCGCAAGCAAGGTTGGGAGAACTACTTCGACAGGCTTTATGGTCCCATTTACCCTCTTCTTGTCAAAGAATTTTGGAGACATGCTGATGCAGATGACCAGTTCATTGTTTCTTTTGTTCTGGGAGTAAAGATTGTCATCACTGAAGCATCAATTGCTTCCTTGCTAAACATGGAGAAAGCTGGAGGTAAAAGGATTTACAACATTCCTCCAAGGTCAAAGCGCATCACTGAAGTCATTAACCCTACAATCTTCAAACCTAATGTTGAAGGAAACCCCTCTAAGAACAAGGAGCTTCATCAGAACCTCCGAGTTTGGCTAAAGATTATTCTGGGAACAATCCATCATCGTCCAGCCTCCAACTCTTCAGATTACATAAATGCAGATCAGAAATGCATTTTGTACTGCATCCAGAAAGGCGTGAAGATCAACCTCCCTGTTCTCCTCTTCAGATATCTGAGAGATTCAGTCAGAGAAACGAGGAATAATATGAAGCCCAGATCCTACATTCCTCTGGGAAGATTGCTCTCTGATGTCTTCATTGAGCATGGCTTGGTAGATGATCTGGAGAAGACCAGATGTATGGATGATCTGGCAATTGATATGGGAAAGCCTCTGAATGCCAAAAACCTGAAGAGCATGGGAATCATCAAAGAGATTAGAGTCAAGCCCACTATGGATGTGTCCTGGGAATCTCTAAAAGATCAGAGGAAGATGCCTCATGGCCTGGTCAGATTCTTCAAGGATGAGCCCAGAGACGCTGTTGCCCTCTATCTTCATCGTATGCTGGAAGAAGGTGTTGATGTTTCTGATTTCCGCCTTGAAGACTGTCTGGACTCTGTAGAAGATCTTGTCAGATACAAGAGAGGTGTCTCTGAGAAACAGATAGCTGCTGAGGCAAGGAGAGCAAAGAAAGCCAGACTTGGAGAAACTTCTGGCAGCAAAGCTTCAGCACCTCTGAATGTCTCTTCCGGTAAGTCTGTTCCTCCTGTCTCCTCTGAATCCATAATGGCTTCCTCTAACCCTCTCTCCTCTCAACCAATTTTTACTACCTCTGAAATCCCACCCTCAATCACCAGAACCTCCCAACCAACACCAGTTCTAAACATAGCTAGAACTTTCATTCCTCCCTCTCAACCTATACAAACCCACCAAAGCACTTCTTCTTCCTCATCCTCTGAATATGAATCACCCCCTTACCTTTCCCCTTCTTCTGACCAAGAGTTATCTGATCAAGAGTCCTCTGACCAAGAACACTCTGACCCTAACTCCCCAACAATAGCTGAAATTTATGCTAAAAATTTCGCTCCACAACCCACAAGACAATCTGAAGTAACCTCACCCCTCCAAACTTCACTTCCACCACAACAAACAACAACCTTACCCTCTGAAACTCAACCATCTGATCCCTTCACCTCTAATATCACTCCACCATTTATTCCCGCTGTACCTGGACCAGACTCTGACCCATTAGACCTAAATCCACTATATGCTTCATCCCCTAGTCTTCAACCAGACGCAGATTCTGAACTTCAACCAGAAGCAGAATCTGAACCTCAACCTCTAAATCTCAGCCCTCAAAACTCTCCACCTCATTCACCTGAACCTGAACCTGAACTTACCATACCTACCCTTGAGGAGGCCATTATACAGGTTGCAGAAGCTTCAGTCCAGAAGGTCAAGTCTCTGGCTAAAAACTCTGAAGTTAGTGATGATCCTAAATCTGTTAGGACACACTGGAACAGAGTCATTAGTTGGATGACCTCTGAGTCTTATAGGCTGAAGAGTATCTCTGAACAAGTCAGAAATGGCTACATCAGAGATGCTGAGGAAAGGCTCCAAGAGAGATTGGCCAGAGAAGCTGAGGCCAAGAGATTAGAAGAGGAAAGATTGGCTAAGGAAGCTGAAGAAGAAGCAAGAAGATTAGAAGAAGAAAGGCTGGCAAAGGAAGCAGAACTTCTAAGGATTAAGGAAGCTGAAGCCAAGGCTCAGGCGGATGCAGAAGCCCAAGCTGCTGCTGAAGCTGAAGCTCAGCAGGCTCTGACTCAGGGGGAGTCTTCCTCTGCGATCCCTATGATTCTTCATGCTCTGAAAGAGATCAAGCAAGATCAGAAAGAAATCAAGCAAGATCAGAATGAGCTCCGTGCCAGGATGGACAAGCAAGATGCTTTGAATGAAAACATCCAGAACATGTTTGCCATGTTGCTTCAGAGACTTCCTCAACCTCCAAACCCTTAGGCACTTAGGATTTATTTTGTTTGCTTGCCTAGTGTTTTTGCTTCTGTCTTCTTTAGCTCTGATATTCTCTTGGATCTGATGTTTTTGATTGCTTTTGTGCTTTTGATTAATGAAATGTTTTTCTCTTTATTGTCTTGTTATTTTTTTATCTACCTTTTTGATTCTGACAAAAAGGGGGAGAAATCATTAAATAGCTCTGATGAAAATTGTCTAAAACCTTAAGCACTCTGCAACATTTGTAGAAATAGCTCTGATTAAAATATCTCTGATTAAATAACTCTAACATTAAATTTAAGAATTTGCAGAAAGTTTCAGAAATCTTATTACTTGAAAAGCTCTGGTAAGAACTTCTGAACTCCCTAGCACTAACTCAGGGGGAGCTTCTGTCTATCTGATCTTATTTTATTCATGTTTCATCTGCTATTTTAAGTTGTTTTGTCATCATCAAAAAGGGGGAGATTGTAAGAACAAAAATTGTTCTACAACAGATTCCTTGATTTTGATGATAACAAAGGATGAAACCAAAAATGGCACCCTAACGAAAAGTTTCTAAGTGTGCAGGGTTCTAAAGAAAGAAGAAACAAATCTGATGATGTCATCAGATGCACAACAAGATCAGATACAAATTATCAAGTATCAGAAGCATCTAAAGTGGAATCTCGTTTCAAGAAGCTCTGACTCTGGACAAAACTGCAAAGTATCAGAAGCATCTGAACATGAAGTAAAGTCTAGAAGCTCTGATTCTGGAGAAACGTTATCAGCGCCATCTGAACTCTCAAGAGATCAACATCAGAAGCAAGATTCCAAGATTCTCCAGAAACACAAATACTCTGATTATGGATTTGCTAATCATGAAAGAGTAACGTTTAAGCCAAGTTAAAGTTCTGCAAATGGATTTCCTCAATTAGAAAGAGACGTTAATCTCCTCTTCCAAGAGAGAAGATACTACTTGTGGTAAGTAGTCACTTCTAAAAGAAAAAGTCTCCTGCAGAAGCTATTTATGGAATGGCGTAATTACATCTTATTATCCACCAGATTCAACTCTACTTCAACTCTATTTCAACACTACTTCAACTCCTATATAAATAGAGAAGAAATCAACTTTCAGCAAGCAAGAAATCAACTAGCCAAAACTATACTGAATTATTTTACGCTCAAGAAAATCATCTTTGTTTTCAAAGAATTTCACTAAGCTTTTGCTTATCAAGTGAAAAATCTGTTCTTAAATTTGTAATACTTGCTTAACTAGAAGCACTCTAGATTACATATCTTGTATCTTTTATTTGTTTGATTTCCTCAAGTGACTCTTTGTAGTCTGTAGACTTGAGAGGACTAAGAGATTTTCTTCTCTCTTAGGGGTTGTTTGTAATCTTTCAAGATTAGTGGATTAAGTCCTTGTTGAAGGCGAAATCACCTTGGCCGGGTGGACTGGAGTAGCTTTGTGTTATAAGCGAACCAGTATAAAATCATTGTGTGATTTTTATTTCGAAAAGAGCTTATTTTTCAAACAATTCAAACCCTCCCTTTCTTGTTTTTTCTCACCTTCACTTTGAACCGTGCTTCAATCAGAGTCATAGAACTCAAGTTACACACAAAACACATGCTTGGTACAAAAACTAATGGCCTATTACGACCACCTGTAATAGCTCCCAGGGTCAGCCCTCTACACACACACACCTCTGGTACAAAAACCAGAGGGCTTCTACGGCCGCCAATGTTGGCTAACACGAACCGTAGTAGCTCCCAGAAAACACAACCCCATTCTACGATTTTATAATTTTTCGGTCTATTGAAATAGATTTACAACTCAATTATTTGAGTTCTAACAGCCCCAAAACACATGTAAAATTATAATACTTGAATCATACGGTAATGAGCACATCAAACACACAGTTCTAACGTCTTAAAACATCAATCCACTTATCATCATCATCATATCTCATCGAAACCTCATCCAAATTCAAGAACATGATAAACATGAATCTCACACATTCATTCCCATAAAAATCCAACAATTAACAGAGCATACAAATTGAAATTGACACCAATAACCTAACGAGGTTTTGCACAAATTCTTTCAAAGTTCAATTTTCACAATAATGAGTAAAAAGGAAAGGGAAAAGGAAAGAGGATAAGGGATCATCTCTATCCTTCATGCCTAAACATCCATATCATGAATAATCCCCCTACCTCGAATTTGCAGCAAACTCCAAGTTACATCAATGAGATCTTTCTTTACCCCTACCTCTTTCTTTGTTAGGGATCTCTTTGACTCTATTGACAACTTATTCTCCCAAACATAACCTAACTCTAATTCCCCTTTCTATTTAAATAAAACCATACTATTTTTATTAATTCACTTAGTCCCCTCAAATCTCACTAATTCCATATTTTTCCTTATTTTTAGTTTAAATTGTAATTTCCTTCCCAACGCTCAATTTCTCATTATTTCTATTATTTATATAATTAAAATTAAATAGAGCACTAAAATAAAATAATATAAAGCATTTTAAACTCAATCAAAATGTAAATAAACAAAAAATCAGGGTGTTACAATCCTCTCCTACTTAAAGAATTTTTTTCCCTGATAATTACCTGAAAGAAACAACTCCAGATAAGACTCTCTCATCCAGCTCTCCAACTCCCACATCATGGTTCCTCCAACAGGTCCTCCCCAAACCACCTTAACCATATCAATCTTTTTACCCTCCAAGTGTTTTGCTTCTTTATCCTCAATCCACAAGGGAGATTCCTCAATGATCAAGTTGTATCTCACATGTACATCATTCAATTGGATCACATGGGATGAGTCAGGAATATACTTCCGAAGTTGAGACACATGAAAGACACTATGAAGACTAGAAAGAGGCAGTGATAAGGAAACTCTCCATGCCACTTCTCATACTATTTGAAGGATTTGATATGGACCAATAAAATGATGTGCAGGATTTCGAGACTTCAACATACGACCTACATAAGAGTCACCAGAGTGACTCTCAAGAACACGTGATAGCCCTCTCAGAATTCAAGTTTCTTCCTTCACTTATGATGATAAATCTTATGTATGATCTACGATGTCTTCATCTTCTCTTGAATCATCTTAACTTTCTCAGTAATTTGTTAAATAATCTCTAGTTCAAGCACACCATTTTCACCTGATTCATACCAACACAAAGGTGTCCAACACCTTCTACCATACAAAGATTCAAAATGTGACATTCCAATAGTAGAATGGAAACTATTGTTATAGGTAACCTCAATCAAAGGAAAATAACTGTCCCAACTACCTTCTTGCTTCAAGACATAAGCTCTTAAATAATCTTCCAACAATTGAATGCTTATTTTTGTCAGAACGTTCGTTTGTGGATGGTAAGCAGAACTAAACCTCAACTTGGTTCCCAAGGCTTATTGAAAACTCTCCCAAAACCTTGACGTGAACCTCAAATCTCTATCTGAAAAAATTCTCGAAGGAATTCCATGCAGCTTCACAATCTCACTGATGTATATCTCTACTAGCTTATGCAATGGAACTGATCTTTATCGGATCAAAATGAGCCTATTTAGTCAGTCTATCCAAAATGAGCCTATTGATTTATTTTTATGCAAGACCGTGATCCTTTGAAGATTATTAACCACATGAGGAAGATTACTGGCTTTCTTAAGTTGAATGAGGCGTAGTTCCAGGCAACTTTGTCCCTATCAGGGATGAATGACTTGTGCATGTCCGGTTATATTACGGTTAACCAAGTGATACTTAATGCATTCGCGGAGATATGGCACATTGAGACCTCATCATTTCTTCTCCCGCTTGGTGAGATGTCTATTACGCTCGACAATGTGTCGTGTTTGCTGCATCTTCCGATCAGGGGGGAACTTCTAGGTCATGGGAGGATTAGAAAATATGAGGCGCTAGAGTTAATGGTGGACTATCTGGGAGTTGACCTAGAGAAGAGCATACCATTTATATTTGGTTGGCACTATGATTTTTATAGACAAGAGTCTCACTTATACAAATGTCGCTCACCTACTGTACTTATAGGATTTTGAGCGGATTCATGAGTACAACTGGGGGATCACTTGTTTGGTCTACTTGTACTTGAAGTTATCAGAGGGCTATAGGTGGAAGACGAAACAAGTTACATGCAGCATCACAATACTGACAGTAATATTTATTGGTCTTTTAATGTTTATGTGTCATTTTTATTTCATCTTTACAACTCCATTACTGATGATTCGTGTGTTTCAAACTTTTCGGGGTTAGATCCTCAAGCACTTCCCGCGAATCTCTGGTTGGGCGGGTGTGCGGACTTGCACTGAAGATATGATGTGTGCTACTGCATTTGCCCAGCTTAGAGGAAACTAGACGATTCAACCATTCAAAGTATATCTTGATCGCTTGGTTGCCTAAGACATATACTTCAACACCTATATCGATCACCATGAGACATAATCATTTGACAACATAGTGCTATACTCGGGATGGTTGGCTTGTGAATCATGTCTCATTTCTCCTCATCTTCCCGAGTGCGTGATGTGGCATTTTAGCTACACTCAAACCATTCTCATATACTTTATTGCCTCTTCTCCTCCTGCTTTTATACATAGACATATGGATGTGATGTTTGATAATTATGAGATTTATATAGTACTAGAGGAGGCACGAAGTACCATAATTGATAGCGACTGGAGCTACATTAACAAGCACATCAGGTGGTTCTTCAGGGTGTCACATTTGTATATGGTGCAGGATGCTCTAGGAGATCCATCGAGGCCAACTCATTAAGAGATACTAGAGGAGGAGCAGTCACAATTATATCATGTTGAGGATGTTTTGCCTAGATTTCATCGCATGGTGGATATTGCGCAAGAAGACATTGATAAGGTATCTTCCCTGATGGATCTGGTGTGAGGCAGGTCCTAGATGCCATCATGATGAAGGCACAAGGGGAATTGATGTACCACAGACATCGCCGAATGATGGTGGATATTGAAGGGCGAGGAGCCTGAGGAGCTAGAGGATGCAGAGGAGAAGTATTCCTACATACGCAGTACTACAGTAGTATATAGTAGTTGTAGTTTGGATTCATTATGGATATTGTATTATATTTTCACTTCATGCTACTTTATCGTGTATTTTGACTCTATTTATATATGTCATTTTTGGATCATTTGGATTTATATATGTAATTTTTTGCATATCAATGGTATGCTTTAAATCTCGTCACATAACATGATACATGACGTTTATAAATCTTCATATGAATAAATGTAAACAAAACATAACATCCACTATTCTGATAGGTTACGAAGATACATCTCTGTAAAATAAACGAAGATGTGTAACACCATACTTCCCGACTCAATAGTTAATAAATAAAGTATAATTCTATCCAATTAGGATGTCACTTCACAATCCCAGAAGTATGAATGTTGCTTCATTTAATCGAAAATATAATCCAAACAGCGAAATTAAACAAAATTATGGCATCCATAGCCTCAATAAATCATCCACACCAAAAGTGGTTCAATAATTACTTTAAATTAAAATATATGTAACACAATAACATAAAGAAAACAACTTATTCCCCAGTGTTACATATTAGAGAAACTCCACTAGTAGACTCGACCGATGACAACTTGAGGTACATCTCCAACTACTCAGGTACCTGATTGTTTGTATTTCGAGGGAACACAAACACAACAAACACAAAAAGGGTGATAAATTTATTCATATAATAAATGGTGTATAATAATTAAGAATGTAGTATTTATACACACAAATCACATTCATTCACAATCAGATTCTCACCACAACAAATGCACAAGCACAACATAATTACAATGCAATGAGACCCGGCAAAATTATATGATACATGTGGTACCAATTCTCATGAATGGTTCATCATAGGAACCTGATTCCCCCTTCAGAATCTCGAACTCCCCCTTATGAGTTCTGAAAAAGTCTTTCGTCCCCCTTTGGACCTATAACTTGTCTCCTTCAATATATCAACAATGAATGCATGGCATGGTAATAATGAAATTAACATAATAACTATAACCCCCTGTTTCAGATGCCCAAATGATTTACGAGTTGAAAGTTATGATAAAAATCGTGCACGAAGATGTTACCAAAAAGTTATTATTTTTCTAAAATTTCCAGCACAATTTTCATTTTCTCCAACCCCAAAAACGTTCAAGAAATCAAAACCAAAAATATTATATCCCTGAAACAAAGTTATAGCCATCAGTTTCAGCTACCCAACGCCTTAAACCCCGTCCCAAAATGATTTACGAGTTTTAAGTTATGATCCAAACCGTTCACGTAGGCGTTACCAAAAGGTTGTTGTTTTTCTGAAATTTTCCAGCATAATTTTCATCTTCTCCAACCCCAAAAATGTCCATTAAATCATCACAAAAAATATTCCATGGTTTTAAACTCAATTATAAACATACAAATATCAATCACTACTTATACTCATATCATCACATCAATAAATTCACAATTTCATATCATACCATCATCATAATCATCATCTCAAACCCTTAACATAGAACAAAGATAAAATTCAGCAACAACTTAAAATTTATCATCAACAAATATCAATTGCTATAGCCACAACAATTATAATTTATTCCTCACAATCATTGTCATAAATCAGTAACAGTCATAACATGGCATAAGACCAACCTAAGAGGGTAAGGACCCCTCACTATCCTCTCATGATTAGACACCCTTATAAGTATAGTCCCCCTCCTTATCTTAGAATTTTAAGCTCCAAGCTCTTCTACAATGGTGGTCTTCTTCTTCTTCCTACCCTTGTCTCTTGTCCTAAGTTTCACTTTTCCAATTCTTTCACGTACGTTCTGAACTCTATGATCTCTCCTCACTTTCTTATACGTAGACCAACTAAATCCATTATTTTAAATTTATTTTTAAATCTTTTATTATTATTACTATAATATTAAATCAAACTAAAAAAAATCAAATAATAATAATCTCTCTCTCTCTCTCTCTCTCTCTCTCTCTCTCTCTCTCTCTCTCTCTCTCTCTTATATATTGTTTTTCAAGGAGCTGTTAAAAACAACTCCGAATATACTTCTCACATCCGACTCTTATGCTCCTAAGTCATATTTCCTCTAGCAGCTCCTCCCCAAACAATTTCAACTAAAGTAATCTCCTTTCCCCTCAACTTCTTCAACTCTCGGACCTCAATCCTCACAGGCAATGCTTCTACCATAAGGTTGTCCCTCACTTGAACATCATCCATCTAAATCACATAAGACAGATCAGGAATATACTTTCGAAGTTGCGACACATGGAACACGTCACGAAATTCGAAAGATCGGGTGGTAGGCCACTATATAATCCACATTTCCAATTCTTAGAGAAATATGATATGTACCGATAACCTTAGGAGTAAGCTTCTTTGGTTTCAGTGCACGCCCAACACCAGTCACATGATTGACTCTTAGGAACACATGATCACCTTCCCTAAATTCCAGATTTTTACTCCTCTATCATGGTAGATTTTTTTCCTACTTTGTGATGCTTTTGTTTTATCTCGGATCAACTTCACCTTTTTAGTAGTCTGCTGAACAATTTATGGTCCAAGTACAACACTCTCATCAATGCTAGAATGAAAACTGTTATTATAAGTGGACTCGGCCAATGTCATATGACTATCCCAAGTACCTCCTCGTTCGAGTATACAAGCCCTCAAAAAGTCCTCTATGACTGAATAATTCTTTTTGTCAGACCATCAGTTTGTGGATGATAAGCAGAACTCAACCTTAGCTTAGTACCCAGAGCTTCCTGCAAACTTCCCAAAAATCCATATGTAAACCATGGGTCTCTATTAGAAATTATACTCGACTGGACACCATGTTACTTCACGATCACCCTAATATAAATCTCATCCAACTTATGTAACGAGAAAGTGATATTAGTTTGAATAAAATGGGTCGATTTTCCAGTCTATCAACAATCACCCATATCACATCAAACTCTCATGGAGTATTTGGTAATCCGGTCACGAAGTCCATCAAAACACTATCCCATTTACACTATGGAATATCCAACTACTGTATTAAACCCGATGGTTTCGGGTGCTCTACCTTTGATTTGTGGCAAGTCAAGCATGCATACATAAACGGTGCCACATCTCGCTTCATTCCTGGCCACCAAAACATTTTCTTAAGGTCCTGATACATTTTAGTAGCTCCAGGATGAATACTCAGATTACTTCTATGGATTTCCTTTAAATTCATCTTCTTTAGCTCAGAATTACCAGGCACACATACTCTACCTCGAAACCTCAACACTCCATGTGTAACACCCTTCTAAAATACCCCAAATATTTAATTAAAACAACAGCATATAAGTCAATATCAGAGTAATCATGCACCAAGGGTGTCACATAATACTTCACATAATTCACCGTAAAAATCAGTCATGCTCATTATTTAATTCAACCTAAACACTTCTTTAAAAATTCGCAGCGGATAGAAACATTCAACATCTGTAATATCTTAAAATTAACATTTATTCAACAAATAAAACATCCCGTCCCGATGTTACATCTATCAGAGCATGACCCACTAAAACCACTCTAGACTCCAAGCACTAGCTTCTACTCAACTCACTGCTCGTTACCTGAAAAATATAACTGTAAGGGTGAGTTCCTCAATCGATATAACAAATATTATAAATCATCATGTTATGTTAAGTAACTTTACACGTTAATCACCCACATCATATCATGCATTCGGTAGCAGCATATTCAACTCAACATCATATTCAAACACAACGTAAATGCAACTCAAATGAGACTCGACTCTTCATGCATGTGGTACCATTTGGAGTAAAACTCCCAACTTAAAATCATTGCCAGTTTAGTGGGCATCAAGGCATAAGCCTTCAACTTTCAACTTAAAATTTTTGCCAATCCAGGCCAACGTGGTGTGAGCAAAAGCCCCATAATTTTGCCAATCCAGGCCAACGTGGTGTGAGCAAAAGCCCCGACTTAATGCATATGAATGTATATGGCATGTACGACTTGAAGTTCCACAACATAATAACAACGACAACATAACAGCTTTTTCAGCAACAACAACTTAAAAATCAACTTTGGCTCATCAGCCTACAACTCAGCATTTTCAACAAAACAACTTATATTCAACTTTGGCTCATCAGCCTACAACTTAATATTTTCCACAAAAACAACTTATCAACATATTTGCATCAACATTTCGCAACATAGACTCCACGAATTTATTTATCACAATTGGATACAATAGGCCAATCACCAATTACACTTACATCATAAAAATCAACCATTTTTACATACTGCAACAGTGTTAACCGGTTAACGCTATAGGTTAACCGGTTAACGCAGGAAAAATTACACTTCCAGGCAAAACGCAACAGTGTTAACCGGTTAACGCTATAGGTTAACCGGTTAACGCAGGCAAAACTCAACATTTTTCACAATTTATAACAGTGTTAACCGGTTAACACCCTGGGTTAACCGGTTAACGCAGGCGAAACAGCAGTTCCTGCGCTAACACAAGGCAGAATGCAGAGTTTCCGCATTTTCCGCCGTTGGAGGACTTCCGGACCTCCGATTCAACTTCCGTAAAAAGCTATACGCTCAGAAATTCACAATACACTCAAACACAAATTCAATTTCAGCTTTAATACAACTTATTCAACATAATTTCTCAGCATTCTAAATCCCAATTAGGGTCAATCGACGGCTTATCACTACCCATCACATGTTAATCGATAATACCCATTAAACGACGATAAACCCCCCTTACCTTAACAATCCGGCAACTCTTCGAGCTTCAAGCTTTTCCGTTCTCCAACCTTTGCTCTACAGCTCCTTCTCTTGCCCTTTTCCTCTTTCACGATGCTTCTCTGCTTTTTCACGTAAAACCCTTCTGTTCCAAAAATGAGACTCTTTCTCTTATTTCCAACTTATATATTTTCCAAATAATTATTACTCCAAATAATAATAATAATAATCCAATAATTCAACTTTATTTAATTAAATTAATAAAATAATATTAACTCAATTAAATAATTCTCTTATTTTAATCGGGGTGTTACAACTCTCCCCCACTAAAAGAGTTTTCGTCCTCGAAAACATACCTCAACAAATAACTCTGGATAAGACTCCTTCATCTGACTCTCCAGTTCCCAAGTCACATTGCCACCTGCTGGTCCTCCCCAAGCTACCTTCACCAAGGCAATCTCTTTACCCCGCAACTGCTTCAACTCTCGATCCTCAATCCTCATAGGTGATGTTTCAACAGTCAGGTTATCTCTCACCTGTACATCATCTACTTGGACAACATGCGACGGATCATGAACGTACCTCCTCAACTGAGACACATGAAAAACTTCATGCAAATTCGCAAGTGACGGCGGTAAAGCGATACGATAGGCTACTTCTCCTATCCTCTCCAAAATCTGATAAGGACCAATAAATCGCGGTGTCAACTTCTTCGACTTCAAGGCTCGACCAACACCAGTTATCGGAGTAACACGAAGAAACACGTGATCTCCCTCTTGAAACTCAAGTGATTTCCTCCTCTTATCATGATAACTCTTCTGACGACTCTGAGCAATTCTCATCTTCTCCTGAATCATCTTAATCCTTTCTGTAGTTTGTTGAACGATCTCCGGTCCAACCACAGCACTCTCACCGGACTCATACCAACATAACGGTGTCCGACATCTCCTACCATACAAAGCTTCAAACGGCGCCATACCAATGCTCGAATGAAAACTATTGTTGTAGGTAAACTCAATCAAAGGTAAATAACAATCCCAACCACCTCCTTTTTCCAAAACACAAGCTCTCAAAAGATCTTCTAATGACTGAATCGTCCTCTCAGTCTGACCATCAGTCTGCGGGTGATATGCAGAGCTCAATCTCAGCTTAGTTCCCAAAGCCTTCTGCAAACCTTCCCAGAACTTCGATGTAAATCTAGGATCTCTGTCCGAAACGATACTAGACGGAATACCATGCAGACTTACAATCTTCTCAATATACAGCTCAGCTAATTTCTCTAACGGATAATCCATTCGAATCGGAACGAAATGAGCCGACTTTGTCAACCTGTCAACAATCACCCAAATAGCTTCAAAATTCTTACTTGTCCTCGGTAAACCAGAAACAAAATCCATACTGATACTATCCCACTTCCACTCTGGAATAGTCAACGGTTGCATTAGCCCAGACGGCTTCTGATGCTCAATCTTTGACTTCTGACAAGTCAAACAAGAATAGACAAAACTCGCAATTTCTCTTTTCATTCCCGGCCACCAAAATAACTTCTTCAAATCATGATACATCTTCGTAGCTCCAGGATGAATACTCAGGCCACTACGATGTCCTTCTTCAAGAATACTCTTCTTAAGTTCGATAACATCCGGAATACACACCCGATTACCAAACTTCAAAATACCATTCTCATCAACTCTGAATTCGCCACCTTGACCTTGATTCACCAGAGTCAACTTGTCAACCAAAAGCATATCAGATTTCTGACCCTCTCTGATCTCATCCAGAATACCACTCGTCAACTTCAACATTCCCAATTTAACACTATTGTGAGTACTCTCACACACCAAACTCAAGTCTCTAAACTGTTCAATTAAATCCAATTCCTTAACCATTAACATAGACATATGTAATGATTTCCGACTCAATGCATCAGCCACTACGTTTGCTTTACCCGGATGGTAATTCAAACCAAAGTCATAATCCTTCAGAAACTCTAACCATCTTCTCTGTCTCATATTCAGCTCTTTCTGATCAAACAAATACTTTAAACTTTTGTGGTCACTGAAAACCTCAAATCTTGACCCGTACAAGTAATGTCTCCATAACTTCAGAACAAACACCACAGCTGCCAACTCTAAATCGTGCGTCGGATAGTTCCTCTCATGAACCCTCAGCTGTCTTGAAGCATAAGCTATAACCTGCTTATTCTGCATCAACACGCCACCCAAACCCAACAATGAAGCATCGCACTAAACTTCAAATGATTCCGACGAACTCGGTAATATCAGAATAGGAGCAGTAGTCAACCTTCTCTTTAGCTCTTGAAAACCTTCTTCACATTTTGAGTCCCAAACAAACGCTTGCCCCTTTCTAGTCAACATCGTCAACGGTAACGCCAACTTAGAAAATCCCTCAATGAACTTCCTATAATAACCAGCCAAACCAAGAAAACTTCGAATCTCAGCAACAGACTTCGGAGTTTCCCACTTAGATACCGCTTCTATCTTAGAAGGATCAACAGCAACACCACCTCTTGAAATCACATGACCAAGAAAACTAACCTCCTCTAACCAAAATTCACACTTAGACAGTTTAGCAAATAACTTCTTTTCTCGGAGAACTTCTAAAACCACTCTCAAATGCTCAGCATGCTCTTCTTCAGATTTCGAATACACCAAAATATCATCAATAAACACCACAACAAACTTGTCTAGGTACGGATGGAAAATCCTATTCATATACTCCATAAATACTCCAGGTGCATTAGTCACACCAAAAGGCATTACAGAATACTCATAATGTCCATACCTTGTGCTGAAAGCAGTCTTCTGAATATCCTCTGTTTTCACACGGATCTGATGATACCCAGATCTCAAATCTATTTTACTGAACACACTTGCACCAACCAACTGATCCATCAAATCATCAATCCTCGGCAAAGGATACCGATTCTTGATCGTCACTTTATTCAGTTGTCTGTAATCCACACACAACCTCATAGTACCTTCTTTCTTCTTAACCAACAGCACTGGCGCACCCCACGGTGACACACTCGGACGAATAAATTTCTTATCCAACAGATCTTCCAACTGACTCTTCAATTCAGTTAACTCAACAGCAGACATACGGTACGGAGCCATCGATATCGGCCTAGTACCAGGTACCAAATCAATTGAAAACTCAACTTCACGCTCTGGCGGCAATTCATTCACCTCTTCCGGAAACACATCAGGAAAATCACACACCACGGCTAGATCGCCAATCACCAGTTTATCTTTAGCCTCCAAAGTCGCTAACAGCATAGACAACTCTGCCCCATCAGCTACTTCTTCATTCACTTGCCTTGCTGATAGAAACAAACTCTTTCCCTCCTCCATCTCAGGAAAGACCACCGTCTTATCAAAACAATTGATAGAAACTCGGTTAAACACCAACCAGTTCATACCCAGAATAACATCAATCTGCACTAGTGGAAGACACACTAGGTCCATCCCAAAGTCTCTACCAAAAATACTCAAAGGACAATTTAAACAAACCGAAGTAGTAGTCACTGAACCCTTCGCAGGAGTATCAATTACCATACTACCAAACATCTCAGATATCTCTAACTTAAGTTTCACAGCACAATCCAAAGATATAAAGGAATGAGTAGCACCTGTGTCAATAATAGCTACAAGGGGAAAGCCATTAATATAACACGTACCTCGGATCAAACGATCATCTGCAGAAGTCTCAGAACCCGATAAAGCAAAGACCTTGCCTCCTGACTGATTCCCTTTCTTCGGCTTCTGACACTGACTTCCAATATGCCCTTCTTCTCCGCAATTAAAACAAATCACTTCCTTGTGCTTGCAATCAGCTATTGCATGGCCAATCTTACCACAGCGAAAACACCTTTTTACTTCAGCAGTGCATACATTACTCTTATGACCAGCCTGACCACACTTGAAGCAAACTATACCAGTAGGAGCACCTCCCCCACTAGTTCTCTGAGCCGGAGCAGCTCTTTGCTTCCCTTTTCCAGCTGGAACATCATACGGCTTGCCACGGTTTTGATGTTGCTTGCCTCTGCGGTCACTGACAATCTTGTAATGAGCATTATTGTCTTCTTCAAATATCCTGCAGCTATCAACCAAATCAGTAAAAATGCGTATCTTCTGATACCCAACAGCCTTCTTAATTTCAGAGCGCAATCCGTTCTCAAACTTGATGCACTTCGAAAATTCAGCACCACCACCAGTGTAATGAGGATAAAATTTGGACAACTCCACAAATTTCGCAGCATAATCAGTGACAGACATGTTTCCTTGCTTCAGCTCAAGGAATTCAATTTCCTTCTTACCACGGACATCTTCCGGATAATACTTCCTCAGAAATTCCCTACGGAACACATCCCAAGTAATGTCTTCACCTGCCACGGTCAACCTCTCGTGAGTCTCTAGCCACCAGTCATCAGCTTCGACTGCTAGCATGTGAGTACCATACCGAACCTTCTGAACTGGAGTGCAATCCATAACACGGAAGATTCTCTCAATCTCTTTCAACCATCCCAAGGCTGCATCTGGATCATGCTTCCCTTTAAACACCGGCGGATTCTCTCTCTGAAAAGTCGCCAAGCTACGTGCCCCAGCATCACCACCAGCATTTGGCAAGTTCTGCACAGCTTGTGCCATTGCTTGCATTGCGGCAGCCATTGCAGCGTCATTCCTTCCAGCCATTTCAACTTATCAATACAACACAACTTAACGCTAGATTAATAACAATTACACAATTGTTAGACAGTAACGACACGACAACTGGCCGGACAGACCGACCTGCTCTGATACCACTAATGTAACACCCTTCTAAAATACCCCAAATATTTAATTAAAACAACAGCATATAAGTCAATATCAGAGTAATCATGCACCAAGGGTGTCACATAATACTTCACATAATTCACCGTAAAAATCAGTCATGCTCATTATTTAATTCAACCTAAACACTTCTTTAAAAATTCGCAGCGGATAGAAACATTCAACATCTGTAATATCTTAAAATTAACATTTATTCAACAAATAAAACATCCCGTCCCGATGTTACATCTATCAGAGCATGACCCACTAAAACCACTCTAGACTCCAAGCACTAGCTTCTACTCAACTCACTGCTCGTTACCTGAAAAATATAACTGTAAGGGTGAGTTCCTCAATCGATATAACAAATATTATAAATCATCATGTTATGTTAAGTAACTTTACACGTTAATCACCCACATCATATCATGCATTCGGTAGCAGCATATTCAACTCAACATCATATTCAAACACAACGTAAATGCAACTCAAATGAGACTCGACTCTTCATGCATGTGGTACCATTTGGAGTAAAACTCCCAACTTAAAATCATTGCCAGTTTAGTGGGCATCAAGGCATAAGCCTTCAACTTTCAACTTAAAATTTTTGCCAATCCAGGCCAACGTGGTGTGAGCAAAAGCCCCATAATTTTGCCAATCCAGGCCAACGTGGTGTGAGCAAAAGCCCCGACTTAATGCATATGAATGTATATGGCATGTATGACTTGAAGTTCCACAACATAATAACAACGACAACATAACAGCTTTTTCAGCAACAACAACTTAAAAATCAACTTTGGCTCATCAGCCTACAACTCAGCATTTTCAACAAAACAACTTATATTCAACTTTGGCTCATCAGCCTACAACTTAATATTTTCCACAAAAACAACTTATCAACATATTTGCATCAACATTTCGCAACATAGACTCCACGAATTTATTTATCACAATTGGATACAATAGGCCAATCACCAATTACACTTACATCATAAAAATCAACCATTTTTACATACTGCAACAGTGTTAACCGGTTAACGCTATAGGTTAACCGGTTAACGCAGGAAAAATTACACTTCCAGGCAAAACGCAACAGTGTTAACCGGTTAACGCTATAGGTTAACCGGTTAACGCAGGCAAAACTCAACATTTTTCACAATTTATAACAGTGTTAACCGGTTAACACCCTGGGTTAACCGGTTAACGCAGGCGAAACAGCAGTTCCTGCGCTAACACAAGGCAGAATGCAGAGTTTCCGCATTTTCCGCCGTTGGAGGACTTCCGGACCTCCGATTCAACTTCCGTAAAAAGCTATACGCTCAGAAATTCACAATACACTCAAACACAAATTCAATTTCAGCTTTAATACAACTTATTCAACATAATTTCTCAGCATTCTAAATCCCAATTAGGGTCAATCGACGGCTTATCACTACCCATCACATGTTAATCGATAATACCCATTAAACGACGATAAACCCCCCTTACCTTAACAATCCGGCAACTCTTCGAGCTTCAAGCTTTTCCGTTCTCCAACCTTTGCTCTACAGCTCCTTCTCTTGCCCTTTTCCTCTTTCACGATGCTTCTCTGCTTTTTCACGTAAAACCCTTCTGTTCCAAAAATGAGACTCTTTCTCTTATTTCCAACTTATATATTTTCCAAATAATTATTACTCCAAATAATAATAATAATAATCCAATAATTCAACTTTATTTAATTAAATTAATAAAATAATATTAACTCAATTAAATAATTCTCTTATTTTAATCGGGGTGTTACACCATGCTCATCCACTTTAAAGTCACTTTCTTCTTTGGGTTTACTAAAGACAATAAATCTACCATCTTCACATCTAGCTCTTTATTCTCCCTAATTTCATTAAGGAATTCATTATTGACCTTCGATATACCCAACATCACACTTCTTGGTGTCAACTCATAAACCATACTCAAATCACTAAATTGCTCAATGAGATCCAACTCTCTAATCATCAACACCGCTATATGTAGAGACTTTCGACTTAAAGCATCAGCCATAACATTAGTTTGATCTGGATTATAATTTAAGCTAAAATTGTAGTCCTTCAAAAATTCCAACCATCTTCTCTGCCTCATATTCAACTCCATTTAGTCAAACAAATATGTTAAACTCTTATGGTCGCTAAACACTTCGAATCTTGAACCATAAATATATTGCCTCCAAATTTTCAACACAAATACCCTTGCTTCCAACTCTAGATCATAAGTAAGATAGTTTTACTCATGTACCCTCAATTATTGTGAAGCATAAGTCACCATTTTACCATCTTGCATAAACACACCACCCAAACCCATTTTAGAAGTGTCATAGTATACTACAAATGGTTCATGAGGGTCTGAAAAAATCAAAATTGGATTTGTAATCAACTTCTTCTTAACTCTATGAAGCTCTCTTCATAATGAATATCCCATACATAAGCATGGCCCTTTCGAGTCAATTGAGTTAACGGAAGGGCTAATTTTGAGAACCCTTCGATAAACCTATGATGATAACCTTCCAACCCCGGGAAACTTATGATCTCTGTAACCAATTTAGGAGCCTCCCATTATTGCATTGCGTCTAATTTCGATGGATCCACTATAATTCCATTACCATAAATAACAAGCCCGAGGAAACTCAACTCTTGCAACCAGAACTAGCAGTTTGATAACTTCGCAAACAACTTATTATCTTTTAACACTTGTAATACAATCCTCAACTGCTCTGCATGTTCTTTATTCTATTTAGAATAAATCAGAAAATCAATAAATACTATGACAAACTGATCAAGATAAGGATGAAAAATGTGATTCATATACTCCATAAACACTTCAGGCGCATTCGACACTCCGAAAGGCATCACTGAATATTCGTAATGACCTATCGAGTTCTAAATAACGTCTTCTGAATATCTTCATCCTTAACTCGGATTTGATGGTAACCTGACGTCAAATCAATTTTACTAAACATACAAGCTCCTACCAGCTGGTCCATTAATCATCAATTCTCGGAAGTGGACACTTGTTCTTAACCTCCACTTTATTCTACTACTAATAATTAACAGATAGACGCATACTACCATCCATCTTCTTTACCAACAACTCTAGAGCTCCCCAAGGTGACACACTTGGTATGGTGAATTTATTTTCAAGTAAGTCTCCCAACCGATTCTTCAGTTCTCCTAACTCTAATGCTGACATTTTTTATGGTGCCATAGAAACAAGCCTAGTAATAGGAACAAGACCAATAGCAAACTCCACCTCTCTCTTGCGGTAAATTTGAAATATCATCTGGAAACACCTCTGGAAGTTCACATACCACTGATAACCTTTCAACTACTGTTTGACTCTCAATGGACAAGGAAGCAAACATTGCAAACACTTTGGCTTCATCTTTCAACAACTCTTCCAATTGACTAGCAGATATGAAATAATCTTCTTCCTCATCATCAGGAGCAAGAAATCATACTGACTTGTTGTAGCAATTGATACTAACATGATTGAATTCCAACCAGTTCATCCCCAGAATGAAATCAAGATCACGTAGTGGCAGACAAATCTAGTCCACACTAAAGTCTCTACCATATATTGACTGAGGATAATTCAAGCAAATTAAACAAGTAGTCATCGACCCATTAGTTGGAGTATCGATAACTAGTCCACTACTCAAAGTAGACACTACAAGAACCAATCTTTTCACACAGTCAGCAGAAATAAACAAGTGCATCTCCCTCGTGTCAATAATGGTAATCAAAGGAATACTGTAAATGTAATATGTAACTCGAATCAACCTGTCGGAACTGGTAGTCTGAGATCCTGCTAATGCAAACACTTTACCTCTAAACTGAGCTTTCTTTGGCTTTTAACAATTGGTGCTGATGTGACCAGGTTCCCCAAAGTTGTAATAAGTTGGCACATTAGTCTTGCAATCAGCAATAAGGTGTCATGGCTTCCCACACTTAAAGCACTTATTTTCATCACTCTTGCATTCATTGGCGCAATGTCCTGCACCACCACACTTATAGCATTTGAGAGGAGTGGGAGTCTCTCCCCCACTTGGCTTCTTACCCTCTAAAACCTTCTGTTTCCCTTTCTCAGCTGGAGCACTATACGAGTTTCCATGATTCAGCTGTTTTTCCCTCTTCTCACTCAGACTTTATAATGAGCAGACCGAGCCCTGTTGTCCTTATCATAAATCCTGCATTTGTTCACCAGTTCTGGAAACCAACGAATCTGTTGATAACCAATGCTCTGCTTGATCTCAGGATGCAACCCACTCTTAAACTTAATGCAATTAAAAGCCTATGTATCTGCACCATTATAATATGGACAAAATTTGACAAGTTCCTCTAACCTGACAGCATACTTAGCAACAATAGAATTCCTTGTTTCAGCTCCAGAAACTCGATATCTTTCTTCCCACGTACATCTTCTGGAAAGTATCACTCCAGAAGTTCTCCTATGAATACAGCCCACATGATTCCATGATGGTCTCTATTTTACCTTGAAAAATGTCCATTTTACCCTGGAATTGGGCCAAAGTTTCCTTAACAGCAATGTTGTCAGATTCAAAATCAGCCATGAGTCTTGATTTGTTAGCTCTGGTATAATATTGGTGATGAGTCGTCATAATTGCTAGGGAAATATGAGAAGGTAAGCATTTTGTTTTCCGAAATCCAAATCAAGTGAATGCGTGGATGTATGAATGTATGCAAAAGAATTTTGACATATGCATATTTTTATTTTTCATCATTCATTTTTTATAAGAAAATTATCCAGGGAATCCTTGAGTTTTTTTTTATTAATATGAGTAATCATAAAGCATAAAGACAGAGACAATATATGAACTTAATAGCAAGGGAACTCTTTTTATTCAATATCCATAAAAAGAGTACAAGTATAAATCAAGAATCTTCCCGACGGGCTACAATAAGCTCAACTTGAACCCTATCAAACACCACCCTACAAACAGATATGAAATGGAATACAACCCAAGGAATGTTATGCAGAAACACTACGGTAAAGGCTTCCTTTAACAATTCTGGCAGGTCTTCCATGGCATGTTCAACAAATTGGGTCAGGTGTGCATGCCTTTCCCTTAAATACTGTGCATCCTTAAGAAGGTTGTGCAATAAGGTGTGATCAGGTCCATCCAAGAGATCTCTCAGAAATGTCTCCTTCTGATCTATGAGCCTTTGAAGATGTCCAATGTGCCTCTCCCAATGATCACTCTCTTGCTTGAGCAGAATATTATTCTATAGATCTTTATGTGCTTGACCCTTTAACCCTCGAATCTCTTCAAACTTTTGATCTAGTTCACTATGGCGCTGAGAAAGAGTAACCTTTAGCTGCTTGACACGACTTTGTTCATCTTTCAAACCCTTCTTGAAAACTTCCAATTGGTCTTGAAGTTTCTTGATTTTATCCTTGTAGTTAATCTCTAATTTGCAGGCTTGGTATTGAGTTTCTGCTAGCTGCTTCTTCTTGGTTGATAGACTAGCACAAGTTCCCTTTAATGCTTCGCCTACCTTCCTTCTCTTGTACAACTCAACTTGAACCTCATTGTCTGCTTGAAGTACTATATCCCTTTATGATTCAGATTGAGCCTCAAATTCTCCTTCTCGAATGAAACCTTACAATGATTATATATGAGATTCATGTTCTCTTTCTCTAATGCCTTGATAATGCCCTTCAGCTTATCAACTTTAGAGATAGGATTAACAATGAGTTCGGGGGGTTTGATGCTCATGGATGACTCTGATGGAAATGGAAACAAAATCTCTTTAACCATATCCTTAACCCATCTGGTATAAGCTTCCCTTGCTATGCAGTTCTTCTTACCCATTTCAGCTCTTCCTTGAGGACATATCTCTCCCCAAGCCTTGATAATCTTCTTGAGTAACTCCGAATTGTAGACCCCTTTATACAATACAAAATTTCCACATGCTTGGAATCAGGTTTTTCCACCATAGGGTATCCCAACTGACGTAGGGCCAATCTCGGGTTGTAGTTGATTCCACCTTTTGTACCAATAAGAGGTACATTAGGGAAATCACCACAGTTGAGGATGAGCTTGACATTATCGTAGCTTTTAGAGTACCAGGAAATATCTTCAGTATTCAAGGACATGATCCTTTAAGACCACTTCAAATTATCTTTATTCTCAATGAAAGGACCTTTGATGGGTAGATGTGAAATAAACCATCTATACAACAAATGGATACATCATATGATGGTTCCTTTCTTCTTTTGAGTCCTTACATGGATAGAGTAGTAAGTATCAGCAAGAATAGTAGGAACAGGATTCTTGGTCAGAAAAATATGGATAGCAGTCAGATCCACAAAGTCTTCAATATTCAGAAACAATACAATCTCATAGATAAGCAAATCTAGAATAGCATTGAAATTCATCCAGCTTCCAGCGTCAGCAAAAGTAGTGGCCTTATCTACCAAAAACTTTGATGTAAAACCATGAATTCCACCTTTAAGCTTGAGATTCAACTCTACCTCCTTCTTCTCTAGGTGAAGGGATTCATCAAGGATATGAGACTTAGGTAGCTCTTTAGTGCAGATAAAAGGAACTCGATTCTTAATCCCAATCCCCAAAATATGATAGTATTCTTTCAAAGTAGGTGCTAACTGATAATCTTGAAAAGTGAAACATCTCAGTGGAGGATCATAAAATTAACATGAGTATGCACAGTTGTGGTGTTGACTTCAGTATTAAGAATTACTAGGAGATTTCCATAAGACTTCTTGAACTCTTCTTTGTTCTCAAGAATATATGTGCCCCTAGTCCTTTCAAAACATTCAATTATGGTTCCACGAGCTTGTAAATGCCTATTCTTTCAGAAGACATACTTTGTCTTGAGTACTCAATCAACAAACTTGGCTCTTAGATTCCTGGAAAATGCATATGCAAAAAATTTATTATGATGTAATGACAATGTATGATGGAATGATATTCATCACATAGATTCAAAGCTCTAATATATTCTGGATGATTTGTACATGTTGTTTGTTGTAAGTTCAAAGGTTTGACGTAGTATGAGAAACAAGGTATGTAGAGGATATGGTTTCCTACAAAAAAAACATATCCCCCTCATAGGTATGAACTATGCTCCAAAGATAGTCCCTAAGAGGTATCCCGGAGTCATCGACTCGAAATGAAAATACCCTGTCGTAGCGAATTCTCGTAGGAAAAAAGTATTTCCAAGTGAATCTAGTCTGGGTGTGGTTCTCATGACAACCCAACACGTGAAACGCAGGTGTACACGACTATCCACAAGTCTATCATGTGTGCATACTAAGCTCGGGTGTAGAGCTTCACTCATGTAACATCACCCTATCCCAATAGCAACATATATAGATATCCAGAATGATAGAGTATGCAAAGCGCAAAATAGTAAAGCAAATGACAAATAATATAAATATAAAGTGAGTAAAGCATAAAGATAAACACCTAAAGCAAGCAAAACAACCAAAGTTAGGCTCGACTCCTTTTAACGACTAGGAAATACTTTAAGTAGCAGAGTATCCCCAACAAATTCTCCAACTGAAGCTAGCGGAAATATACCCGAATGCATCGCATGTTCGAACATACAACAGAGTCGCCATCGAACTTTATTTATTCCGGAAGGAAAGGAAAAACATCAATAAAACCCGGGGGGAAAAGATAACTGTGTAAGGAAGTCAGTTATGCAAGGGAAGGGTATTAGCACCCCTAACATCCGTTGTACTCAACGAGAACCGTTTTGATTGTTCTTGATCGAATGGGTGTTATATCTAAGGATTGCTCTCAAAAGGACAGAGGAAAAAAATAGATAAAGTGCTTGGAGAGGATTAGGGCCCTCATGCCTACGTATCCTTAAAGTGCAATAAGTAATTCAGAGCTCCGTAATTCATAGAACTTATGGTGGGAGGTGAATAGAAGTTGTGATAATAGATACGGTTTGAACCAAAGGATTGTGCTATTTGACTCCAAAAGGAGAAGAAATCTAAACCCAAGAGTAAAACTCACATTAACCAAAGTGTGGGTAGCCTGAAGCATTCACCACTATATGGTACGACCACTATAGGTGTTTGTTTTCATAACCAAACAACTATTGGTTCACAAACAGACACAAGATGGAGCTCAAAGAGATAATGTTTTTGGCTCAAATATTACAGGTATATCACATGGAGTGAATGAAGGTAGAAAATATGAATGAAGGTAGTGATTAATGGTCCATGGAGATGGATGGAGTGAAAGAAATAACCAAAGTCGATGAAATGAAGGATTTGGTAAAAGTGACTGAAGGGTATGGTTTGGAACCAAAGAATAGGGTATTATTGGAATCCATATGAGGGGATAAAATTTGTACTATAGAGGGAAACAAGTATATTGGCCAAAAAATAAGGGATTAAATGTTTGTTTACAAGACAAACAACTCTTGGTACAAATGAGGATTGTCGATTAAATCATCCTAAAAGGGTATATATTGAATTCCAACAAAAAATATATTTGGTTTCAAAGAAACAGTAAGTCACTGGGATGAATGGTTATGATTGAAGATAAGTGATATGGATCATGAAAGACATGAATGGTGCCATAAGGCAGAAGAAGGAACAATTAGGATTATGCTTGCCAAGGGTTCGAAGCCTTGTGCCTACTGTAATACCTCAAAATTTGCCCCCTCATGCATGCATTCATTTTTAGGTCATTTAACATTTCATATTGCATTTCATCATGTCAATCGAAATTAGATCCAAGAAACTTGAATATCATCCAAGACACTTTGTGGGTCCTATCTGGGTGATCAGTCAACACAAGGGAATGGCTTGAGATACTTCCAACATGTTCAAATAGGGTCTATTCATCAGTAAAAACATTAATCTTGAAGGAGCAAAAGTTTGTTCATGAACTGTCATGCTCGCTAGGCGAAGCCCACGCGTTTCGAAAAAAAAACAAAAAAACAAAAAAAAAACAAAAAAAACTGTAACACCCCAAAATTTGCCCTCCTCATTCATGCATTCACTTTTTAGGTCATTTAGCATTTCATACCACATTGCATCATGTCAATCGGGATTAGCTCCAAGAAGCTCAGACGTCATCCAGGACACTTTATGGGATTTATTCAAATGATCGGTCAACACAAGGAAAAGACTTGAGGTACTACCAACAGGGCCAGATGAGGCCTATTCACCGTGCAAAGTGCCAGACTTGAAGAAGCAAGAATCGGCTGCTGAGCTGTCATGCTCGCTAGGCGAGCAGATGCTTCGCCTAGCGAAGAGTACTGTCATGCTCGCTAGGCGAAGGGCGCGTATTGTAGAAAATATCAGAAAGATTTTGGGCTTGAGCTGTCCTCATTCAAAGCCCACAAGCTGCGAAATTTGGTCTATAAATACCAAAGTAGTCAATGAAATAAAAAAAACACTGGCTGAACAGAAAAGACCAGAGACTGGGGAAGGAGACATAGGAACTACTCTGCAGAAACCTTCAGGCAGCTCTGAGGAGTTCACTCCGCCTCACACGAACCCTAGTGCTACTTTGCAGATCCGGCCGCACCATTCAATCCTAATCAGTCTCTCTCATCAGGTATGCCTTTGTTCCTACTACTTTACGCCTCGAATTTGAATATTGTGAATATATGAGGTAACATCTGGTTTTGCCCACGGGTTTATATTTGTGTATGAATACGTATAACAATATCTTGAATGTTTTAATCATTTTCGTTTATGAGTTGGATACCACAGGGTTTCGGATCATAGAGATCGAACTGTCATCAAGGAGGAATCCAAAACCCGCAGGCCTTCGCTAGCCGCTTCGCTAGGCGAGCCTGTAGCGAAGCTTCGCTAAGCCTTCGCTAGGCGAAGCAGTCGCGAACGTGACAGTATTTGCTTTTTGTTTTGTTCTGTTCTAACCTGTCTTGTGTTGCCATGACACTGTTTTCCTGTTGATTTCATCCTGTTTGCCTAACACTCTTTTGTCGAGTTTTTGTGAGGACTCATACACTCTTGCAGGGATACCATTCGGAGGTTTATTCTGACTACTCGTATTGACTGATTTTCTTTGATGGTCTAGCTGGAGAGATCTCAGGGTTGCTAATCTTTTAGTTGCTGAAACTTCGGATCTTTATCCGTGTGGTAATTTTTTCCCTTTCTCGTACTTTATCGCTTTCTTAGCTGGAAGACCTCGATAGGAGGCAATGTTTGAGCCCCTTGGTGGCATTTTACTTTGAGATACATGTTTTGTGTTTTGTATTCGTATCCCCACAGGTAGCGCGGTTCCTTCGTCAAGGACTGCCTGTTTGCCCTCGAGCATCCCAAATCCTAAAAACCATAACACACGTTTACTCCTTCTATTACAGGCGAGTAAGTCTCCAAAGGTCGAGCATCCGGTAGATTGCGCAATCACGTTGTTCGTCCAAAACCCAATCCATAACACCGTAGTTAGCCGAACTACGGCTTGCTCTGATTCTCATTCCAGATGGGATACGTAGGCATAAGACGTGATGTCTTAGCGAGCACACTAACCCCTAACCCATAGGTCAGCCGAGCTACGAAGACTCTGATTCTCATATTCAGATGAGATACGTATGCAGTGGATGCGACATCCGCGCGAGTCATTTCTCTTAACCTTTTTAGTAAATAAACACATTAGATAAACCCACACCCTTTAGACAAGAACTATAAAAGTGGATCCCGTAGAGTACTACGGATGCGTAGGGGTGCTAATACCTTCCCTTCGCATAACCGACTCCCGAACCCAAGATTTGGTTGCGAGACCTTGTCTTTTCCTTTCCTTTTTTCAGGTTTACTTCGAGCGTTTCCTTTCCCTCCTTTGGGATGAATAACGCACGGTGGCGACTCTTCTGTCATTCTCTTTCGCCGGTTGTTTTTTTCGCACACTGTATTTTTCAGGTTGCGACAGCTTGCGACTCTGCTGGGGACCCTAAGAAGTTGACCTCTTGCTGGTCCATCTTCCCTAAGCGAGTCCCTCCTAGCTTGTGTGATTTTCTTGTTTAGTGGGTGTTCATGCTTTTGTATATTTTATTTACTTACTTGCTTGCATTCATCTGCTGTATCTGTTGGAGCTGTTGTTTGTTTGTTGGGATGGGATGTTCTACGAGCGATAAGCCCATTACCCAGGCTTGAGTGTACACACAGGTTTTAGAGTGGATGATCATGAGGCTTGCGTGGCATGTTGCTACGTTAAGTCGTTCGTGAAGAACCACACCCAGACGAGGTTTCTCTTGGATATATTATGTCCTACGGATGTTCCGTAATGACATGATGTTCCTTTAGAAATTGTCGACTCTGGTGACCATTTCCCGAGAACTCAGTCGAGGCCTCTCCTCCGAGACGTGATTATGTTAGCTCTGGTGGGCGCATTCTCGCCGATCAACCCGAGGACCCCGAGACTGGGAACTTGCTTTAGGATGTCCTGTTGAGGGGAGTCGGTGGAGGTCTTTTATCCCGTAATAATACCAAACCTTCAGTGGTAAACGTATTATTCGCGACTGAAGGGCTGAAGTTGACGAACTTCTGTTCTTAGAACCTACCAGTGAGGGGCGGGCTAAATTTAGGAAACCTTAACCTCCAACCAACCCGGTTTTCTGGAGCAGGGCTTTGATCTTGTATTATATTCCTCAGTGGTTCTCTCTTCAGACAGTGTAACCCGACAGATGTTCAAGCAGATACAGCAATCCTGATTGACATACCACTACATTGTATTCACATCATCACATCATTTGCATTCACATCACTTAACACATGTTTATCCTTTTTAAGGGGGTTTAAATCTTCTTCTTGATTCTAGTCGGGGTTTTCTTCTTACATTGTTTATCAAATGTGAGACTGGAATCAAGGGGGTAGAATGCTTTTGGAATTGATAAACATGTCATTGCATTTGCATAGTCATCTGCATGTCTTACATAACAGGTACCGCCACAGTGTTCTCAGTTTGTTTGGTGTCCCACTAGCAGGATAGCTGACTCAGGCATTCACCGATACGGTACCCGAAGGAATCAACAGAGAGCAATGGAGAGCCTACAGGCAGAGCTCGCCGAGATGAAGATTCGCATGAATCAATTCATGGATTTGGTTCAAGGGGTGGCTCAAGGACAGCAGGAGCTTAGATTGTTGGTGCAGAGGGATCCTCCTATTACTCAACCGGAGACGTTGGCTGATCCTCCAGCTGGAGAGGCTAATGGTCCCAATGGACCAGGGCCTATCCTGATCCCGCATATCAACCTAGATCAACAACCTATTCAGGATGGTCAGGATGATCAGTTTCCCTTGCTTCAGGAAGACTTTGGCATGGACCCCATGTTTAAAAGATTGGAGGAGAGGTTGAAAGCAGTGGAAGGACAGAATCTTCTGGGAGTAGATGTTGCTGACTTGGGGCTGGTCCCAGGTGTGAGAGTGCCATCGAAATTCAAGGTCCCGATATTTGACAAATACAATGGCAGCTCTTGCCCCAAAACTCACGTGCAAGCCTATTTCTGTAAAATGGTTGCATACTCTGACGACGAGAAGCTACTTATGTACTTCTTCCAGGACAGCCTGGCTGGGGCATCCTTGGAATGGTATATGAGGCTGGACAGAGCCCACATCCGTTGCTGGAGGGATTTGGCAGAGGCTTTCGTAAAGCAGTATCAGTATAATGCAGACATGGCTCTGGACAGAACTCAACTTCAGAATCTGTCTCTTAAAAGCAATGAGTGCTTCAGGGAATACGCTCAACGCTGGAAGGATACAGCTTCCCGTGTTCAGCCTCCTATGTTGGAAAAGGAAATGGCCAACATGTTCATGAATACTCTGCCCGGACCTTACTTGGAGCGTCTGGTAGGTTGCAATGCTTCCAACTTTGCTGATGTGGTCTCTACTGGAGAAAGGGTGGAGAATTACCTAAAGACCTATAAGAGCCAGAGTGGAGGTGGATCCTCATCAGGGGTGAAGAAGTCGTTCATTCAGGGACAGAAGAGGAGAGAAGGGGATGCAAATGCCATATCTTCTTATCAGAACAGGGATAACCGGAGGAATAACTTTAAGAATTATCATCAGCAACCGTATGTTGTGGCTGTGACCATTCCAGCTGCAGCACCACTACAACAACAACAATCACAACGTCAACCAGCTCAGTATCAACAGCAGCAACAACCGGGTAACAGACCCGCTTATCAACAGAGGCAAAGGATGATGGACCGGCATTTCGACACCCTTCCAATGTCATACGCTCAGATGCTTTCTAGTCTTCAACAACTACAACTTGTGCAACTGCGCACTCTGGCTCCTCCTGTTGGTAGACTTCCGGTGGGTTACGACGCCAACGCTAGGTGTAGCTTCCACTCTGGGGCACCTGGCCATAATATTGAGAACTGCAAAGCTTTTAAGCACGTAGTTCAGGACCTCATAGATTCAAAGGCCATCGACCTTGCACCGGCTCCGAATGTCGTCAACAATCCCATGCCCCAGCATGGTGGTGCGAACGTTAACATGATAGAGGGAAAAGCCAAGTCCATTAAGGATGTGTTGAAGTTGAAGACTCCATTGTTGGATATCAAAGGATGCTTGCTAAAGGCCGATGTTTTCCCCGGTTGTGGGAAGGGTTGTTTGGATTGTGCCACTCAGAGTAGAGGTTGTTTGAAGCTACAGCAGGGTATCCAGGCCTTGCTCGACAAAGGTATCCTTCAGGTTGAAGATTTGTCTGTCCAAGAGTTTGTGGAAGGGGTTGAGGAAGAAGGGTTTGAAGATGCTACTGATGAATTCGCAGATGTTGTTCCTACTGATTCTGTGATCCATGATGATGTAATTAAACTTGATCCCGATGTTTCGGATGCTTGCATTTCAATGAATGAGATTTCTGAGTACGATTGTGATATTGCTACTATCACTATTTTCTACCCAACTAATCAGATCTGTGTGCCAGAAGCACAACCCGGGCCACCAGTGCGACGATCTACTATGACCATCACAACCCCTGGTCCTTTACCTTTCACCAGTGAAAAGGCCATTCCGTGGCATTATGGGGGAAGCGTGTATACGCACGATCATGGGGTGGAACGACCTTTGAAGGTAGAAGAGGGTCAAAAGTTTGAACCTGAACTTGACGGTCCCGCAGTGGACAATGTTGGTGGAATCGGGCGATTCACCAGGAGTGGTAGACTGTTCTCACCACCGATTACCCAAGCTGATAATGCTGATGCTGTGGCGAAAGCCAAAGGCAAGCAAGTCGTGAATGAGGGTACCTCTGCACCCCAGGGAGGTTCTGAGCCCACTTTTGCAAAGGATGTGGACGAGCTTCTGAGAATCATAAAGAAGAGCGATTACAAGGTAGTCGATCAGTTGATTCAGACTCCGTCCAAGATATCCATTCTCTCACTCCTGTTGTGTTCGGAGGCACACAGGGAGGCACTTCTGAAGGTTCTTAATGCTGCATATGTGCCTCAGGAGATCTCAGTAAACCAACTAGAAGGGATCGTTGCAAATGTTCATGTAGGCAACGGGTTGGGTTTTACCGATTCTGACTTGACGCCAGCCGAACGCAATCATAACAAGGCTTTGCACATCTCGATGGAATGCAGAGACACCGTGCTATCGCATGTTCTGGTGGATACAGGCTCCTCTCTCAATGTGCTACCCAAGAGAGCCCTGTCGAAGTTAGAAGTAGAGGGTTTGGTCTTGAAACCTTCAGATCTTATTGTGAGAGCATTCGATGGTTCTAAGAGATCGGTGTTTGGAGAGGTAGAATTTCCAATTCTGATTGGATCACAAACCTTCAACACTGTCTTCTACGTGATGGATATCAGTCCTTCCTACAGTTGCTTGCTGGGTCGTCCTTGGATCCACAATGCTGGGGCAGTCTCTTCAACTCTACATCAGAAGATTAAGTTTCCGGTCAACGGACGAATTATCACCGTCTGTGGTGAGGAGGACATCCTGGTCAGTAACCTGTCTACATTCAAGTATGTAGAGGTAGAAGGTGAAATTCATGAGACTCTGTGTCAGGCTTTTGAGTCAATTCAAATCAAGGATGCAGCTCCGGAGGAAGAGGTTAAAGCGGGTGCCTCTATCTCATCCTTTAAGCAGGCACGGGCCGTGGTGGATTCAGGTGTTGCTCCCGGTTGGGGGCGTCTGTTGGAATTACCAGTGAAAGAAGATAAGTTCGGTATTGGGTATCAGCCAGTTTTGACTTCTACAACACCTCAGGGGCCGATCACCTTCTCCAGTGCTGGCATCGTTCAGTATGATCAAGTCTCTGCAGTCAACGAAGAAGATGGGGATAGTGATTGTGACATTGACAACTGGGTGCGTCCGAAGATCCCGGGTGAAGTCATCAACCATTGGTCTTCTGAGGAGATTGTCCAAGTCACTCTTCTTGAAGAGTAATTTTCTTTGTTTATTCATGCATATCCAAGTCTTACGTTCCGCCCAGGGCGTAATGACTCATTGTAGGGCCCATCTATGTGACACTTGCATTTTTATCATAAATAAAGGACGTATTTTTGCATTCAAATATTTCGTTCCCTGTCTTTCTATTTTTGCAGTTTTTCAAAATAAAAAAAATGGCAATGTTTTGTTTAGTTTTCACTTCTTGTTCACACTCATAAGCACATACCATCACTCATGCAGATGCACAACACCGGATCCTATTGATAACGGTTCTGTTATGGCTCGCTTCGACTTTGAAAATCCAATCTTTCAAGCTGAAGAAGCGGATGATGAAGACTGTGAACTCCCTGAAGAGCTTACCAGGTTATTAAAACAAGAGGAAAGGGTTATTCAACCGCATCGAGAGTCTGTTGAAGTGATTAATCTCGGCACCGAGGACGCCAAGAGAGAAATCAAGATAGGGGCTGTTTTGAGAGATGATGTGAAGAAAGGGTTGATTGAATTGCTGCAAGAATATGTTGACATCTTCGCCTGGTCTTATCAGGACATGCCTGGGCTGGACACAGACATTGTGGTACACCGCTTGCCTCTCAAAGAAGGTTGTCCTCCGGTCAAGCAGAAGCTCAGAAGAACAAGACCAGAGATGGCTGTCAAGATAAAGGAAGAAGTGCAAAAGCAGTTGGATGCAGGGTTTCTAGCAGTCACCAATTATCCGCCATGGGTTGCAAACATCGTCCCAGTACCTAAGAAGGATGGAAAGGTACGGATGTGTGTCGACTACCGGGATCTGAACAGGGCTAGCCCTAAAGATGATTTCCCATTACCTCACATCGACGTTTTGGTGGATAATACAGCTCAGTTCTCGGTATTCTCCTTCATGGATGGTTTTTCTGGCTATAACCAAATCAAGATGGCACCATAAGACATGGAAAAGACAACTTTCATAACCCCATGGGGCACCTTCTGCTACAAGGTAATGCCGTTTGGTCTGAAAAATGCCGGAGCAACATATCAACGAGGTATGGTAACTCTGTTCCATGATATGATTCATCATGAAATCGAGGTTTATGTGGATGATATGATTGCCAAATCTCAGACAGAAGAAGAACATTTGGTGAATTTGCAGAAACTGTTTGAGCGTTTGAGGAAATTCAAACTGAGGCTTAATCCGAACAAGTGTACTTTCGGGGTGAGATCTGGAAAACTGTTGGGTTTTATTGTTAGCGGAAAAGGGATTGAGGTGGATCCTGACAAAGTAAAAGTGATACAGGAAATGCCAGAGCCAAGAACAGAGAAGCAAGTCCGTAGTTTCTTAGGGAGGTTGAACTACATTGCAAGGTTCATCTCTCACCTAACAACCACGTGTGAGCCAATTTTCAAATTGCTGAGGAAAGATCAGACTATCAGGTGGAATGAAGATTGTCAAAGGGCTTTCGAGAGGATAAAAGAGTATCTACAGAAACCTCCGATCCTTATACCTCCAGTTCCTGGAAGACCTCTGATAATGTACCTATCAGTGACTGAGAACTCGATGGGGTGTGTATTGGGACAGCATGACGAGTTTGGTCGAAAAGAGCATGCCATATACTACCTTAGCAAAAAGTTTACCGACTGTGAAATCAAATATTCGCAGCTTGAGAAAACTTGCTGTGCTTTGGCCTGGGCTGCTCGCCGACTGAGGCAGTATATGTTGAACCATACTACCTTGTTGATTTCTAAGATGGATCCAGTGAAGTACATCTTTGAGAAGCCGGCTCTCACCGGACGTGTTGCCCGTTGGCAGATGATTTTAACAGAGTATGATATCCAGTATGTTGGTGTAAGCCCTAGAGGCCAATACTTTTGGTACTTGTATCGAATTATTTATTAATAATAAAAGGCATTTTTCTTTATTATGTTTGTTTAATAAAGTCCCTGGAATAGATAGTCCATTTAATGTATCAAGTATGACTTAATCATGAGATCACATTAAACATAAGGACACTATTCTTAAAGTGTCCGTAGTCAAGCTTTATTATGAAATGGGATAACATTAAAGCATGGAGACTATTATGTTTGTAGACTGATGATCACGTCTCATGGATCATGGATAAAGAGTTATCAAGTCTTAAACATAGGTATGAATATTAAGAGTAATATTCATACTGGATTGACCCGCTATGAGAATACTATATAGAAAGTTATGCAAAGTGTCATAAGTTATTCTCATGGTGATAATAGTGTATACCACTCTTCGACCTGAAACCACTATGGATCCTAGATGTAGAGTCGAGTGCTTTATTGCTGATCCAACGTTGTCCGTAACTGGATAACCATAAAGACAGTTGATGGGTACTCCACGAAGCATGCTGAGGGACATGAGTGTCCTAGATGGAATTTGCCAATCCTGCTTAACAGGATAAATGTCTATGGGCCCAATATTGAACTGGACAAGGGTGACATGGTCTATACCTTGTGTTCAATATAGACATAAGGGCAAAGGGGTAATTATACACATAATTATTATCACAGGAGGTTTTGTCAGATCACATGACATTTTCGTGACTTGGGTAGCAGTGATGTGTTGCTAGATACCGCTCACTGTTTATTATGTTAAATACGTGATTTAATATAATTGTCAACGCCGCGAAAACCTATAGGGTCACACACAAAGGACGGATTGATGAGAGATAGAATAATTAAGGAACATCGTAAGGTACGGTGTACTTAAGCAGAATACGAAATATGGTAATGTACCAAATACTTAAGTGATTTTGGCATATTATGAGATATAGGCCAAAATGCACTTAAGTGGGCTTTTTGGCTTGAAGCCCACACAAGTGGTTCTATAAATAGAGCTCTTGTGCAGAAGCTTTGCAAGGGAATACAACACAACTGAAGAGTTGGAATTTCGTATCTCTCTTTCCCTCACTCAAAGCCTTCATTCACAAACAGCTAGCACTGCGATTGAAGGAATCCGTTCGTGTGGACTGAGTAGAGACGTTGTCATCATTCAACGTTCGTGATCGCCCCGTGGATTTGCTTCAAAGGATTCGATCATTATCAGAGATCTGCACCAAAGGTTTGAATCGCCACAAGAGGTAACGATTCTATCACTGATCATGCTCATTCGTAAGGATCACTAATGGAGAAAATTAATAAATTCCGCTGCGCCTTGGATGGCAATTCTCCTTCACAGTATACATCCCAGAAAGCCATCAAAGGTAGTATTCTGTCAGACTACCTTGCCGAGCAACCGATTGATGATTATGAACCGATGAAGTTTGAATTCCCTGATGAAGACATCATGTTCCTCAAGATAAAAGACTGTGAAGAGCCAGTTGTTGAGGAGGGACCTGATCCAAACGAAAAGTGGACTTTGTTGTTTGATGGGGCTGTCAATGCTAGAGGAAGTGGAATTGGTGCTGTCATTACAACTCCGAAAGGTGCCCACATACCTTTCACCGCTCGTTTGACTTTTGAGTGCACAAATTATGAAGCTGAGTACGAGGCCTGTATCTTGGGTATCGAGCAAGCCATTGATTTGAGAATCAAGACTCTGGACATCTTCGGAGATTCAGCTCTGGTGATCAATCAAGTGAATGGTGATTGGAATACTCTCCAGCCCACTCTGGTCCCCTACAGAGACTACACGAGAAGACTGTTGACTTTCTTCACAACAGTAAAATTGTATCATATACCTCGTGATGAGAACCAGATGGCAGACGCACTTGTTACTCTATCCTCCATGATCAAGGTAATTCGTTGGAACCATGCTCCCAGGATCGATGTGATGCGCCTTGACAGGGCCGCGTATGTATTTGCTGCTGAACTGGTAGTCGATGACAAGCCCTGGTATCACGATATCAAGTGCTTTCTGAAGAATCAAGAGTACCCTGCAGGGGCATCCAACAATGACAGAAAGACTTTGAGAAGAGTGGTAGGCAGTTTCTTCTTGAACAAAGACGATGTGTTGTATAAGAGGAACTTCGACATGGTTTTGCTCAGATGTGTGGACAGACACGAGGCGGACATGTTAATGCAGGAAGTTCATGAAGGTTCCTTCGGTACTCATGCCGGCGGACATGCAATGGCTAAGAAATTGTTGAGAGCGGGTTATTACTGGATGACCATGGAGTCAGATTGTTTCAAATATGCTCGGAAGTGTCATAAATGCCAGATTTATGCTGATAAGGTGCATGTACCGCCGAATCCTCTGAATGTGATGTCTTCGCCGTGGCCGTTTGCCATGTGGGGCATTGACATGATTGGAAAGATTGAGCCGACTGCTTCCAATGGGCATCGCTTCATCCTTGTTGCCATCGACTATTTCACCAAGTGGGTCGAGGCAGCGTCGTTCGCAAATGTCACCAGACATGTGGTTGCCCGTTTCATCAAGAAAGAAATCATTTGTCGCTACGGGATTCCCGAAAGAATCATTACTGATAATGGTTCTAATCTCAACAACAAAATGATGAAGGAGTTGTGCCAGAACTTCAACATTCAGCATCACAATTCTTCCCCTTACCGCCCTAAGATGAACGGCGCTGTTGAGGTGGCAAATAAGAACATAAAGAAGATTGTGCAGAAGATGGTCGTCACGTACAGAGATTGGCATGAGATGCTACCCTTCGCCTTGCATGGGTACCGCACTTCAGTACGTACATCGACTGGGGCAACCCCTTACTCCCTGGTGTATGGTATGGAAGCAGTCCTACCTGTTGAAGTGGAGATTCCTTCTCTAAGAGTCCTGTTGGATGTCAAGTTAGACGAAGCCGAATGGATTCGGACAAGGTTCAATGAGTTGAGTCTTATCGAAGAAAAGCGAATGGCAGCCATTTGTCATGGGCAGTTGTATCAGAGTCGGATGAAGAGAGCCTTTGATCAGAAAGTGCATCCTCGTTGTTTCCAAGTCGGAGATTTAGTGTTGAAAAGGATCCTTCCTCCTCAGACAGATCACAGGGGCAAGTGGACTCCTAACTATGAGGGACCGTATATTGTCACCAAGGTTTTTGATGGTGGGGCCTTAATGCTTGCAACTATGGATGGTGAAAACTTCACTTCCCCTGTGAACTCAGACGCAGTTAAAAAATACTTCGCATAAAATAGACCCGCTGGACAGTAAAAAGAATAGTCCAGGCAAAAAAATGGGCATCCCGGCGAACCAAGAAAATGAAAAGGTTCGGGCAAAAATTAGGGACAAAAAAAAAAGGAGATTGTACACCCGGTAAGTTGAAAACCTGAAAAGGCAACTTAGGCAAAAATGGGTATCCCGGTGGATCGAAAACCCGAAAAGGGTGATCCAGGCAAAAGTTAGGGATTAAGCGGATGACTGCGTTCTGAGTAGTTCTGAATCTCATCTCGTGCCAATAACTGGAAATTTTTGAAAGGTAGGAAACAGTCCAATCACCTTTTCAGAAGGCTGATCATCTGGAGGATCTTGAAGACGAGTAAGTCATAGCAGAATTGGAACCCAATAGAAATCCATTTCATATTGCCATTAGATTAATTTCTGTTTTTATCTTTTGTGCGATTACCTCTTTCCAGGGATTGCTTCCTGATGTAAATGCCTATTCAGAGGCCATTCAATCAATAAAATCATGTTATTCAGTATATCTTTGTTTTCTTTTTCATTTTACTGTTTTGTTTGCAAAAATGACGTCCGAATTTTTGATAAACATTGCATCATGACACATAAGGGCTTTACAGGAACATGCTTAATAAACATTTAAAATTGCTGTAAATTTTAAGTGCTTTGGATCGTCTATTCAGAACAGATACCCTCGGGACATTTCCTTAAAATCCCCTGCAGATGATCGTGAATATCTTCCCGGGTGAAGTCACCAACAGATGAATTCGGTGTCTTATCCCTGCAGAGCTGATCAGAGTGTTGGATTCTTCAATCCCCAGCAGATTCTCACCACTGTACTTCCCCAAGCGTTCGTTTCAGGACATACACTCCCCAGTAGAGTTGACAGTGCCAGACTATATATCCCCAGCGGAGTTGACAGTGCCAGACTGTATCTTCCCAGCAGAAGTGGCTGCTCCTTAGAGTTCGATGCCAGATCGATAATTCCAATGCCAGATCCATGGTTTATTTCCTTGAAGAAGAACCTCGGTACCGTATCAGTGTTTGCTCCCCCTGCTGAGTCATCTCTCGCAAATCGTGGTTGCCAGAATCATTGTAGCTTTCCTCAGCAGCAGGCTTCCAATGCCATTCTTTCCCCAGTCAGAATCTCGGTATTTCGTCATTGCTAGAACACCGTGTGGCGGGTCATTTCCCCACAGAGTTCTTTGCGCTGTGCATCTCCAACAGCCGGGCCAGAGCCCAGAGGATGGTGATCATTTCCCAAGCAGATCCCCCTGCCTTAGCTTGGCATTCTACCCAGCATTTCGCATCCCTGCATGTAGAATCATATTGCATTGCATCCTCCCAAATCGCGTAGCATTTCCATTTTCATGGAGCATTACGCCATTGAAAAATTCAAACATACGCATGTAAGCATAAAACATTCTCGGTATCCCAAGTGATTAGCCAGAAGTTGTTTCCAGTGCTCAGACTGAAGATTGTTCATGACTTACCTTTGTTATCTCCAGCAAGTGTCATTGGCCCATGCGCCGCCTCTATCATCACTCTCTATCTCTGCCGATACTGACAGGCATGAAGTGTTCCGGTATCCAGACCGAAGTGGTGTTCAGGCCAGTGTTCCGATATTCAGATCGAAGTGGCATTCAGGTCAGTTTTCCCGGTATCCAGACCGAAGTGGCATTCAGGCCAATGTTCAGGTATTCAGACCGAAGTGGCATTCAGGCCAGTGTTCCGGTATCCAGACCGAAGTGGCGTTCAGGCCAGCTTTCCGATGTTCAGATCGAAGAAGTTTCCGACGTTCAGGTCGATGCGACTTGTGGCATTCAGGCCGATTTTCCGATGTTCATATCGAAGAAGTTTCCGACGTTCAGGTCGATGCAACTTATGGCATTCATGCCAGTTTTCCGGTGTCCAGACCGAAGTGGCATTCAGGCCAGTTTTCCGATATTCAGATCGAAGTGGCATTCAGGCCAGTTTTCCGGTATCCAGACCGAAGTGGCATTCAGGCCAGTTGTCCGATATTCAAATCGAAGAAGTTTCCGACGATCAGGTCGATGCAACTTGTGGCATTCAGGCCAGTTTTCCCGGTATCCAGACCGAAGTGGCATTCAGGCCAATGTTCAGGTATTCAGACCGAAGTGGCATTCAGGCCAGTTTTCCCGATGTTCAGATCGAAGTCATTTCCAGTATTCAGACTGATGAGCGGCATTCAGACCATGGTTATTTCTGTGTTACCATTTATTTTGGTATCCAGTTTAACATTCTTTTTCGGTATTCAGACTGACTCTCACCGTACCAGACGGATTCTTCTTTCAAGGCATTGTTACTTCACTTCGCTTCAGTGCAAATTTTTGGGCTTTTATTGTATTCAATCCCTTGATACCTCGAAAGTACGAAAGCCGCTGCTATCTTCTTTCCAGGTCTCCAGTTGATTGAATAGGGGCAGCTGTAACACCCCAAAATTTGCCCTCCTCATTCATGCATTCACTTTTTAGGTCATTTAGCATTTCATACCACATTGCATCATGTCAATCGGGATTAGCTCCAAGAAGCTCAGACGTCATCCATGACACTTTATGGGATTTATTCAAATGATCGGTCAACACAAGGAAAAGACTTGAGGTACTACCAACAGGGCCAGATGAGGCCTATTCACCGTGCAAAGTGCCAGACTTGAAGAAGCAAGAATCGGCTGCTGAGCTGTCATGCTCGCTAGGCGAGCAGATGCTTCGCCTAGCGAAGAGTACTGTCATGCTCGCTAGGCGAGCAGATCCTTCGCTAGGCGAAGGGCGCGTATTGCAGAAAATATCAGAAAGATTTTGGGCTTGAGCTGTCCTCATTCAAAGCCCACAAGCTGCGAAATTTGGTCTATAAATACCAGAGTAGTCAATGAAATAAAAAAAAACACTGGCTGAACAGAAAAGACCAGAGACTGGGGAAGGAGACATAGGAACTACTCTGCAGAAACCTTCAGGCAGCTCTGAGGAGTTCACTCCGCCTCACACGAACCCTAGTGCTACTTTGCAGATCCGGCCGCACCATTCAATCCTAATCAGTCTCTCTCATCAGGTATGCCTTTGTTCCTACTACTTTACGCCTCGAATTTGAATATTGTGAATATATGAGGTAACATCTGGTTTTGCCCACGAGTTTATATTTGTGTATGAATATGTATAACAATATCTTGAATGTTTTAATCATTTTCGTTTATGAGTTGGATACCACAGGGTTTCGGATCATAGAGATCGAACTGTCATCAAGGAGGAATCCAAAACCCGCAGGCCTTCGCTAGCCGCTTCGCTAGGCGAGCCTGTAGCGAAGCTTCGCTAAGCCTTCGCTAGGCGAAGCAGTCGCGAACGTGACAGTATTTGCTTTTTGTTTTGTTCTGTTCTAACCTGTCTTGTGTTGCCATGACACTGTTTTCCTGTTGATTTCATCCTGTTTGCCTAACACTCTTTTGTCGAGTTTTTGTGAGGACTCATACACTCTTGCAGGGATACCATTCGGAGGTTTATTCTGACTACTCGTATTGACTGATTTTCTTTGATGGTCTAGCTGGAGAGATCTCAGGGTTGCTAATCTTTTAGTTGCTGAAACTTCGGATCTTTATCCGTGTGGTAATTTTTTCCCTTTCTCGTACTTTATCGCTTTCTTAGCTGGAAGACCTCGATAGGAGGCAATGTTTGAGCCCCTTGGTGGCATTTTACTTTGAGATACATGTTTTGTGTTTTGTATTCGTATCCCCACAGGTAGCGGGGTTCCTTCGTCAAGGACTGCCTGTTTGCCCTCGAGCATCCCAAACCCTAAAAACCATAACACACGTTTACTCCTTCTACTATAGGCGAGTAAGTCTCCAAAGGTCGAGCATCCGGTAGATTGCGTAGTAACGTTGTTCGTCCAAAACCCAATCCATAACACCGTAGTTAGCCGAACTACGGCTTGCTCTGATTCTCATTCCAGATGGGATACGTAGGCATAAGACGCGATGTCTTAGCGAGCACACTAACCCCTAACCCATAGGTCAGCCGAGCTACGAAGACTCTGATTCTCATATTCAGATGAGATACGTATGCAGTGGATGCGACATCCGCGCGAGTCATTTCTCTTAACCTTTTTAGTAAATAAACACATTAGATAAACCCACACCCTTTAGACAAGAACTACAAAAGTGGATCCCGTAGAGTACTACGGATGCGTAGGGGTGCTAATACCTTCCCTTCGCATAACCGACTCCCGAACCCAAGATTTGGTTGCGAGACCTTGTCTTTTCCTTTCCTTTTTTCAGGTTTACTTCGAGCGTTTCCTTTCCCTCCTTTGGGATGAATAACGCACGGTGGCGACTCTTCTGTCATTCTCTTTCGCCGGTTGTTTTTTTCGCACACTGTATTTTTTAGGTTGCGACAAAAACAAAAATAAATAAATAAATAAATCAAATATAACAGAAAAATCTTGGACTTTGACCTCTCTCTTTTGAGCCCACAAAGTCACAAAAATCAGGTTATAAATACTAGAGCTTCAGTAGAGAAAAAACCCTGGGAAAAAGATAGTGAGAGAAGAGCTAACAGAGTTCAGAGCAACCTCCAGAGACTGAAAGGAACTCATCTACAAAGAGCCAATTCCATCTCATATAAACCCTTAGATTGCTTTGCAAACCCAACCGGGAAATTCAATTTCATTCGATCTCTCCAATCAAGTTTGCCCTATTTCCATTACTCTATGCTTTCAATTTGAATGCTCTGAATGTATGAGGTATTATCGTTAGGTTTTGCATGTGGGCACATGTTTTAGTATGTATGTCATGTCTTGATGTGTGGATCCTTGCCCCTGACTTTGAATTTTGATACCCTTTTGATGCATGTGTTTAACAAGAGGTTTACGCCTCCTACACTTGGTTGCTTTTTGTGAGCTCTTTTTGTGAATTTTAATGGCATGATTCATGTGGTTACATTTTGTTTTGGGGCAACTCTTGATTGCGCCCCATCTTGTCACTCTAACCTGTTTGTTGAGTTTTTTGTGAGGGCTCACATGACTCCTGAAAGGATAGCTTGCTTGGCATTCCACTTTATTTGTGGGATACCATTTGGAGATTTATTCCGATTACCTGTATTGACTTGCTTTCTTTGATGGTGCCAGCTCGAGAGATCTCTGGGTTTCTTATTTCTTTAGTTGCTGTTACTTCGGATCTTTATCCGTGTGGTAGATCTCTTGATCCTTTATCTTTCCCGCATTTTACCGCTTTCTTAGCTGGAAGACCTCAATAGGAGGCAATGTTTTCTTTTGTTTGTTTACTTTTGTGCCCAAAGACCTCCAAGAAGAGGCATCAGTGCTAAAGACCTCCCTGAAGAGGCAATTAACGGATAAAAGGGATTAGTAATCAATCCCCCGTTATTCAGTGTGTCATTCTTTATGCTCGCACTACGTGTCGATGCTTTAGAACAAAAGCCCAAGGTCTTTTGTCCGGTCAGTCAGTGGAGAGGGTTCCACCTTTCTGAATCCCCACTTTTTGTCATAAGCTCACCCTGGCCAGGGTTAAGAGCTATGGGGTCTTATCCTCATTACCCTTTTGATCTGCTCACCCTGACGTTCAATGTCAGTGGTTAAGAGCCCATTTGATTACCTATTCCATGGCTTGTTTGTTGAGGTTGATATGACCCCTCTTGACTAAAGCTCTACCCATGTATGTTTGAGCCCCCTTATTGGCGTGTTTACTTTAAGATACATGTTTTGTGTGGTGTGATTGTCTCCCCATAGGGTTGCTAGGCTTCGTATAGTCTCCCGTTTGCATGTCAATTAAGGTAGCGCGGTTCCTTCGTCTAGGACTGCCTTTTTGCATGAGCATCCCTAAAACACCCCAACTCATTGATTTTTCTTCTCCTAAGAACACGTTGACTCCTTCTACTACAGGAGAGTAAGTCTCCAAAGGTCGAGCATCCGGTAGATTGCGTAGTGACGTCGTTCATCCTAAAACACAACTCTTACCCCCCGTAGTTAGCCGAACTACGGCTTGCTCTGATTCTCATTCCAGATGAGATACGTAAGCATAAGACGCGATGTCTTAGCGAGCACACTCCTCTTTAACCCCTAGGTAGCCGAGCTACGAAGATTCTGATTCTCATATTCAGATGAGATACGTATGCAGTGGATGCGACATCCGTGCGAGTCATTTTCTTTTGACCCCCCTTTTAGTAAATAGTACATTAGATAAACCTACACCCTTTAGACAAGAACAACAAAAGTGGATCCCGTAGAGTACTATGGATGCATAGGGGTGCTAATACCTTCCCTTCGCATAATCGGCTCCCAAACCCAAGATTTGGTTGCGAGACCTTGTCTTTTCCTTTCCTTTCTCCCAGGTTTACTTCGAGCGTTTCCTTTCCCTCCTTTGGGATAAATAACACACGGTGGCGACTCTTCTGTCATCTCTTTTTTCGCCGGTTGTTTTTTTCGCATTCTTTTTTCAGGTTGCGACAGCTGGCGACTCTGCTGGGGACTTACTTTCCCTAGTGGGCCTTTCCTAGCGTTTGTCTGTTTATTGTCTATTGTGTGTTATTTATTTATTGCTTTGCATACTTATCTGCTTGCATTGCATCCTATGTGCGCTTTACTGTCTCATGCATACTGTGTTGGTTGTGTATCTGTTTCACTGTTGGGTGGGAGTCACAAGAGGTAAAAGGCCCAATACACAGGCTATGAGTGAACTTTAGGACACCTAGGAATAGAGTGATTCATGGGAAGCGGGTGGTATGGCGCCACTTAGCGGAACATGGTATCACGAGCAGTTCAGATTCTGATGGGGTATTATCGTTGCATACACCTGGTGTGCATATGATGATATTCTTGAAAGGATTGTTTATCCTGCGTTTCTCTTGACCTTACCCTGGCCTAGATTACACCCGTGAGTGGGGCGGGAATGTTCATTTACAGGTACTGATGGTGACCGTGTCCTGTTGGTGACTTTTGTTTGGTTCTTGTTGGTGACCGTTGGTTCTGAAGTATGGGTTCTAAGTTGATGACTGTATTATATGGTTCCCGGTTCCGAATTCATGCTGAAGTTCTGATCCTGTGCCTCGGGATATACAACCAACCCGGTTTTCTGGAGCAAAGTTTTAATCTCGTAGTACATTCTTCAGTGGGTTTCTCTTCAGACAGTGCAACCCAACAGATATTCAAGCAGATACAACAACCTTGATTTGCATGTCACTGCATTGCATCACATCATTTGCATTCATATCATTTAACACATGTTTATCCATTTCTGTGGGGTTTATGTCTTCTTCTTGATTCTAGTCGGGGTTTTTCTGGTACTTTTTAAAAGGGATATTTTATCTGATGAGAGACTGGAATCAAGGGGGTAGAATACCTTTGGAACTGATAAACATGTCATTGCATTTGCATATTCATTAGCATGTCTTGCATAACAGGTACTGCCGCAGTGTTCTCAGTTGTTTGGCGTTCCACTAGCAGGATAGCTGACTCAGGCATTCACCGGTACGGTACCCGCAGAAACCACCAGAGAGCAATGGAAAGCCTACAAGCAGAGTTCGCCGAGATGAAGATCCGCATGAACCAATTCATGGATGTGGTTCAGGGGGTGGCTCAGGGACAGCAAGAGCTCAGGCAGATGATGCAGAGGAATCCCGCCACTACTCGACCAGAGACGTTGACTGATCCTCCAGCTGGAGAGGTTAACGGACCCAGTGGACCGGGGCCTACCCCGATCCTACATGTCATCTCCGGTCAACAACCCGTCCATGATGACCAGGAGGATCAGTTCCCCTTGCTTCAGGAAGACTTTGGTATGGGTCATGGTATGGACCCTATGTTTCGGAGACTGGAAGAGAGGTTGAAGGCAGTGGAAGGACAGAATCCTCTGGGAGTAGACGTTGCTGACTTGGGATTGGTCCCAGGTGTGAGAGTGCCACCGAAATTCAAGGTCCCGATATTTGACAAATACAATGGCAACTCTTGCCCCAAGACCCATGTGCAAGCCTATTTCCGTAAAATGGTTGCGTACTCTGACGATGAGAAGCTGCTCATGTACTTCTTCCAGGATAGCCTAGCTGGGGCATCCCTGGAGTGGTATATGAGGCTGGACAGAGCCCACATCCGCTGCTGGAGGGATTTGGCTGAAGCTTTCGTGAAGCGGTATCAGTATAATGCAGACATGGCTCCGGACAGAACTCAACTTCAGAATCTGTCTCTTAAAAGCAATGAGTGCTTCAGGGAATACGCTCAACGCTGGAGGGAGACAGCTTCCCGCGTTCAACCGCCTATGTTGGAAAAGGAAATGGCTAACATGTTCATGAACACTCTGCCAGGACCTTACTTGGAGCGCCTGGTGGGTTGCAATGCCTCCAACTTTGCTGATGTAGTCTCAACCGGTGAGAGGGTGGGGAATTATCTGAAGACATACAAGATCCAGAGTGGAGTTGGATCTTCATCAGGGTTGAAGAAGCCGTTCGTTCAGGGATAAAAGAGGAAAGAAGGGGATGCAGATGCCATATCTTCTTATCAGAACAGGGGTAACCGGAGGAATAACTTTCAGAACTATCATCAACAACCGTATGTTGCGGTTGTGACCATTCCAGCTGCAGCACCACTACAACAACAACCACAGCGTCAACCAGCTCAGTACCAACAGCAACAACCGGGTAACAGACCCACCTATCAACAAAGGCCAAGGACGATGGACCAGCGTTTCGACACTCTTCCAATGTCGTACGCTCAGTTGCTTTCTAGTCTTCAGCAACTACAACTTGTGCAGTTACGCACTTTGGCTCCTCCCGTTGGTAGACTTCCGATGGGTTACGACGCAAACGCTAGGTGTAGCTTCCACTCTGGGGCACCTGGCCACAATATTGAGAACTGCAAAGCTTTTAAGCACGTAGTTCAGGACCTCATAGATTCAAAGGCCATCGACCTTGCACCGGCTCCGAATGTCGTCAACAATCCCATGCCTCAACATGGTGGTGCGAATGGTAATATGATGGAAGGGGAAGCCAGACCCGTCAAAGATGTGTTGAAGCTGAAGACTCCGTTGTTGGATATCAAGGGCTACTTGTTGAAGGCCGATGTTTTCCCCGGTTGTGGAAAGGGTTGTTTGGATTGTGCTACTCATAGTGGAGGTTGTTTGAAGCTACAGCAGGGTATCCAGGCCTTGCTTGACAAAGGTATCCTCCAGGTTGAAGATTTGTCTGTCCAAAAGTCTGTGGAAGAGGTTGAGGAAGAAGTGTTTGAAGATGCTACTGATGAATTCGCAGATGTTGTTCCTACTGATTCTGTAATCCATGATGATGTATTTAATTTTTCCAATGTGGTTGATTCTGATGTAATTGAACTTGATTCCGATGTTTCGGATGTTTATGCTTCAATGAATGAGATTTCAGAGTATGACTATGATGTTGCTACTATCACCATTTTCTACCCAACTAATCAGATCAATGTACCAGAAGCGCAGCCGGTGCCACCAGCGCGACCGTCCACTATGGGGGGAGTGTGTACGCGCACGATCATGGGGTAGAACGGCCACTAAAGGTAGAAGAGGGTCAGAAGTCTGAGCTTGAAGTTGAAGGTCCTGCAGTGGACAATGTTGGTGGAATCGGGCGATTCACCAGGAGTGGTAGACTGTTCTCACCACCCGTTACCCAAACTGATAGTGTTGATGTTGCGGCAAACGCCAAAGGCAAGCAGGTCATGAATGAGAGTACCTCTGCACCACAGGCTGGTTCTGAGCCTACTTTTGCGAAGGATGTGGACGAGCTTTTGAGAATTATAAAGAGAAGTGACTACAAGGTAGTCGATCAGTTGATTCAGACTCCGTCCAAGATATCCATTCTCTCACTCCTATTGTGTTCGGAGGCGCACAGGGAGGCACTGCTGAAAGTCCTAAATGCTGCATATGTGCCTCAGGAGATCTCAGTGAACCAACTAGAAGGGATCGTTGCAAATGTTCATGCAAGCAACGGGTTAGGTTTTACTGATTCTGACTTAACACCAGCTGGACGCAGTCATAACAAGGCTCTGCACATCTCGATGGAATGCAGAGACACCGTGTTATCTCATGTTCTGGTGGATATAGGTTCCTCTCTCAATGTGCTACCCAAGAGAGCCCTGTCAAGGTTAGAAGTGGAGGGTTTGGTCCTGAAGCCCTCAGACCTTATTGTGAGAGCCTTTGATGGTTCTAAGAGGTCGGTGTTCGGGGAGGTAGAATTGCCAATTCTGATTGGATCACAAACCTTCAACATTATATTCTATGTGATGGATATCAGTCTTTCCTATAGTTGCCTGTTGGGTCGTCCTTGGATCCACAATGCTGGGGCAGTCTCTTCAACTCTACATCAAAAGATTAAATTCCCAGTCAATGGAAGGATTATCACTGTCTGTGGTGAGGAGGACATTCTGGTCAGTAACCTGTCTACATTCAAGTATGTAGAGGTAGAAGGTGAATTTCATGAGACCCTATGTCAGGCCTTTGAGGCAGTTCAGATCAAGGACGCAGCTCCGGTGGAAGAAGTTAAAGCGGGTGCCTCTATCTCATCCTTCAAGCAGGCACAGGCCTTGGTAGATTCAGGTGTTGCTCCCGGTTGGGGACGTCTGTTGGTGTTACCAATGAAAGAAGACAAGTTCGGGATTGGGTATCAGCCGGCTCTGACTTCTACAACACCAACACTTCAGACTCGTCAGGGGCCGATTACTTTCTCCAGCGCTGGCGTCATTCAATATGGCCAGGTCTCTGCGGTCAACGATGAAGATGGGGATAGCGATTGCGACATCGATAACTGGTTGCGTCCGAGGATCTCGGGTGAAGTTCTCCGCAACTGGTCTTCTGAAGAGATTATCCAAGTCACTCTTCTTGAAGAGTAATTTTATTTGTTTATTCATGCATATCCAAGTCTTACGTTCCGCCCAGGGCGTAATGACTCATTGTAGGGCTCATCTATGCGAATACCTGCATTTTTTATCATCAATAAAGGACGTCTTTTTGCATTCAAATATTTCGTTCACTGTTTTTCCATTTTTGCAGTTTTCAAAAATCAAAAAATATTTGGCAATATTTTGTTTAGTTTTCATTTTTTCACACTCATAAGCACATACCATCACTCATGCAGATGCACATCACCGGATCCTATTGATAACGATTCTGCTATGGCTCGCTTCGACTTTGAAAATCCAATCTTTCAAGCTGAAGAAGAGGGTGATGAAGACTGTGAACTCCCTGAAGAACTTACCAGGTTATTAAAACAGAAGGAAAGGATCATTCAACCGCATCAAGAGTCTGTTGAAGTGATTAATCTCGGTACCGAGGACGCCAAGAGAGAAATCAAGATAGGGGCTGCTTTGGAAGATGATGTGAAGACGGGGCTGATTGATTTGCTGCAAGAGTATGTTGACATCTTCGCCTGGTCTTATCAGGACATGCCCGGGCTTGACACAGATATTGTGGTACACCGTTTGCCTCTCAAAGAGGATTGTCCTCCGGTCAAGCAGAAGCTCAAAAGAACAAGACCAGAGATGGCTGTCAAGATAAAGGAAGAAGTGCAAAAACAGTTGGATGCAGGGTTTCTAGCAGTCACAAATTATCCGCCATGGGTTGCAAAAATCGTTCCAGTACCTAAGAAGGATGGAATGGTACGGATGTGTGTTAACTACCGGGATCTGAACAGAGCTAGTCCTAAAGATGATTTCCCATTACCTCACATCGACGTTTTGGTGGATAACACAGCTCAGTTCTCGGTATTCTCCTTCATGGATGGCTCTTCTGGCTATAATCAAATTAAGATGGCACCAGAAGACATGGAGAAGACAACATTCATAACCCCATGGGGCACCTTCTGCTACAAGGTGATGTCGTTTGGTTTGAAAAATGCCGGAGCAACATATCAACGAGCGATGGTGACTCTTTTCCATGATATGATTCATCATGAAATCGAGGTTTATGTTGATGATATGATTGCCAAATCTCAGACGGAAGAAGTACTTTTGGTGAATTTGCAGAAATTGTTTGAGCGTTTGAGAAAATTCAAGCTGAGGCTTAATCCGAACAAGTGTACTTTTGGGGTGAGATCTGGAAAACTACTGGGTTTTATTGTTAGTGAAAAATGGATTGAGGTGGATCCGGCCAAAGTGAAAGCGATACAGGAAATGCCTGAGCCAAGAACAGAGAAACAAGTCTGTGGTTTCTTAGGGAGGTTGAACTACATTGCAAGGTTCATCTCTCACCTAACAGCCACGTGCGAGCCAATATTCAAATTGTTGAGAAAAGATCAGGCCATCAGGTGGAATGACGATTGCCAAAGGGCTTTCGAGAAGATAAAAGAGTATTTGCAGAATCCTCCTATCCTTGTGCCTCCGGTCCCAGGGAGACCGCTGATTATGTATTTGACAGTACTAGACAATTCCATGGGTTGTGTTCTCGGTCAACACGACGAGACAGGTAGGAAAGAGCATGCCATCTACTACCTGAGTAAGAAATTCACAGATTGCGAGTCGAGATACTCGATGCTTGAAAAGACATGTTGTGCACTTGCATGGGCTACTAAGCGTTTGAGACAATACATGCTGTCTCACACTACCTTACTGATCTCCAAGATGGATCCAGTCAAGTATACATTTGAGAAGCCAGCTCTCACCGGAAGGGTTGCTCGTTGGCAAATGGTACTGACAGAGTACGACACCCAGTATACATCCCAGAAAGCCATCAAGGGGAGTATTCTGTCTGACTATCTTGCTCAACAGTCGGTTGAAGATTACAAGCCGATGAAGTTTGATTTTCCAGATGAAGACATCATGTTCCTCAAGATGAAAGACTGCGAAGAGCCAGTTGTTGAGGAGGGACCTGATCCAGACGAAAAGTGGACTTTGTTGTTTGATGGGGCTGTCAATGCCAGAGGAAATGGAATTGGCGCTGTCATTACTACTCCGAAAGGTGCCCACATGCCTTTCACCGCTCGTCTGACTTTTGAGTGCACAAATAATGAAGCTGAGTATGAAGCTTGTATCTTGGGTATTGAGCAAGCCATTGATTTGAGAATCAAGACTCTGGACATCTTCGGAGATTCAGCTCTAGTGATCAATCAAGTGAATGGTGATTGGAACACCCTCCAGCCCAATCTGGTCCCTTACAGAGATTACACGAGAAGACTGTTGACTTTCTTCACGACAGTAAAGTTGTATCATATAACTCGTGACGAAAACCAGATGGCAGATGCTCTTGCTACTCTATCCTCCATGATCAACGTGATTCGGTGGAACCATGCTCCCAGGATCGATGTGATGCGCCTCGACAGGGCCGCGTATGTGTTTGCTGCTGAACTGGTAGTTGACGACAAGCCCTGGTATCACGACCTCAAGCGCTTTCTGAAGAATCAAGAGTACCCTGCAGGGGCATCCAACAATGATAGAAAGACTTTGAGAAGATTGGCAGGCAGTTTCTTCTTGAACAAAGACGATGTGCTGTATAAGAGGAACTTCGACATGGTTCTGCTTAGATGCGTGGATAGACACGAAGCAGACATGTTAATGTAGGAAGTTCATGAAGGCTCCTTCGGTACTCATGTCGGCGGACATGCAATGGCTAAGAAATTGTTGAGAGCGGGATATTACTGGATAACCATGAAATCTGATTGTTTCAAATATGCTGGGAAGTGTCATAAATGCCAGATTTATGTTGATAAGGTACATGTGCCGCCAAATCCTTTGAATGTGATGTCTTCACCGTGGCCTTTTGCTATGTGGGGCATTGATATGATTGGAAAGATTGAGCCGACCGCCACCAATGGGCATCGCTTCATCCTTGTTGCCATCGACTATTTCACCAAGTGGGTCGAAGCAGCATCGTTCGCGAATGTCACCAGACATGTGGTTACCCGTTTCATCAAGAAAGAAATCATTTGTCGCTATGGGATTCCCGAAAGAATCATTACTGATAATGATTCTAATCTCAACAACAAAATGATGAAGGAGTTGTGCCAAAACTTCAACATTCAGCATCACAATTCTTCCCCTTACCGCCCTAAGATGAACGGTGCTGTTGAGGCGGCAAATAAGAACATAAAGAAGATTGTGCAGAAGATGGTCGTTACGTACAGGGATTAGCATGAGATGCTACCCTTTGCCTTGCATGGGTACCGTACTTCAGTACGTACATCGACCGGAGCAACCCCTTAATCCCTTGTGTATGGTATGGAAGCAGTCCTACCTGTTGAAGTGGAGATTCCTTCTCTAAGAGTCCTGTTGGATGTCAAGTTAGACGAAGCTGAATGGGTTCGGACAAGGTTCAATGAGTTGAGTCTTATCGAAGAGAAGCGAATGGCAGCCATTTGTCATGGGCAGTTGTATCAGAGTCGGATGAAGAGAGCCTTTGATTAGAAAGTGCGTCCTCGATGTTTCCAAGTCGGAGATTTAGTGTTGAAAAGGATCCTTCCTCCTCAGACAGATCACAGGGGCAAGTGGACTCCTAACTATGATGGACCGTATATTGTCACCAAGGTTTTTGATGGTGGGCCTTAATGCTTGCAACGATGGATGGTGAAAACTTCACTTCCCCTGTGAACTCAGACGCAGTTAAAAAATACTTCACATAAAATAGACCCGCTGGACAGTAAAAACAACAGTCCAGGCAAAAATGGGCATCCCGACGAACCAAGAAAATGAAAAGGTTCGGGCAAAAATTAGGGATTAAAAATGAAAAGATCGTACACCCGGTAAGTTGAAAACCTGAAAAGGCAACTTAGGCAAAAATGGGTATCCCAGCGGATTGAAAACCCGAAAAGGGCGATCCAGACAAAAGTTAGGGATTAAATGAATGACTGCGTTCTGAGTAGTTCTGAATCTCATCTCGTGTCAATGACTGGAAACTTTTGAAGGATAGGAAACAGTCCAATCACTCTTTTCAGAAAGCTGATCATCTGGAGGATCTTGAAGACGAGCAAGTCATAGCAGAATTGGAACCCAATAGAAGTCCATTTCACATTATTTCATTAGATTAATTTCTGTTTTTATCTTTTGTGCGATTACCTCTTTCCAGGGATTGCTTCCTGATGTAAATGCCTATTCAGAGGCCATTCAATCAATAAAATCATGTTATTCAGTATATCTCTGTTTTCATTTTTATTTTACTGTTTTGTTTGCAAAAATGACGTCCGAATTTTTGATAAACATTGCATCATGAAACATAAGAGCTTTACAGGTACATGCTTAATAAACATTTAAAATTGCTGTAAATGTTAAGTGCTTTAGATCGTCTATTCAGAACAGGTACCCACGGGGCATTTCCTTAAGGTTCCCAGCCGATGATCGCGAATGTTTTCCCCCAACAGTCAAAGTTGGTATCTTATCCCTGCAGAGCTGATTAGAGCATTGGATTCTTCGATCCTCAACAGGCTCTCACTGCTGTACCTCCCCCAAGCGGTTGTTTCAGAATATACACTCCCCAGTAGAGTTGACAGTGCCAGACTATATATCCCTAGCGGAGTTGACAAGGCCAGACTATATCTTCCCAGCAAAAGCGGCTGCTCCTCAGGGTTCGATGCTAGATCGATGATCTCGACGCCAGATCCATGGTCTCTTTCCTTGAAGCAGAATCTCGGTACCGTATCGGTGTTTGCTTCCCCTGCTAAGTCGTCTCTCTCGCAGGTTATGGTTGCCAGAACCACTATCGCTTTCCCCAACAGCAGGTTTTCAGTGTCGTTCTCTCCCCATTCAGAGTCTCGATATTTCGTCATTGCTAGAACACCGTGTGGCGGGTCATTTCCCCACAAAGTTCTTTGCGTTGTGCATCTCCAACAGCCTTGTCAGGGTCCAGAAGATGGTGATCATTTCCCCAGCAGATTCCCTTGCCTCGGCTTGGCATTCTACCCAGCATTTCGCATCCCTGCATGTAGAATCATATTGCATTGCATCCTCCCAAATCGCGTAGCATTTCCATTTTCATGGAGCATTACGCCATTGAAAAATTCAAACATACGCATGTAAGCATAAAACATTCTCGGTATTCCAAGTGATAAGCCAGAAGTTGTTTCCAGTACTCAGACTGAAGATTGTGCATGACTTACCTTTATTATCCCCGGCAAGTGTCATTGGCCCATGCGCCGCCTCTATTATCTTTCCCTATTTCTGTCGATGCTGACAGGCATGAAGTTTTCGGTATTCAGACCGAAGTGGCGTTCAGGCCAGTTTTCCGATGTTCAAATCGAAGAAGTTTCCGACGCTCAGGTCGATGCAACTTATGGCATTCAGGCCAATTTTCCGATATTCAGATCGAAGTGGCATTCAGGCCAGTTTTCCGATGTTCAAATCGAAGAAGTTTCCGACATTCAGGTCGATGCAACTTGTGGCATTCAGGCCAATTTCCGGTATTCAGACCGAAGTGGCATTCAGGCCAGTTTCCGGTATTCAGACCGAAGTGGCATTCAGGCCAGTTTTCCGATGTTCAGATCGAAGAAGTTTCCGACGTTCAGGTCGATGCAACTTGCGGCATTCAGGCCAATTTTTCGATATTCAGATCGAAGTGGCATTCAGGCCAATTTTTCGATATTCAGATCGAAGTGGCATTCAGGCCAATTTTTCGATATTCAGATCGAAGTGGCATTCAGGTCAGTTTTCCGATGTTCAGATCGAAGAAGTTTCCGACATTCAGGTCGACGCAACTTGTGACATTCAGGTCAGCCTCTCGGTGTTCAGACCGATATTAATAATCTCATATCTTCCGATGTTCAGATCGAAGTCATTTCTAGTATTCAGACTGATGAGCAGCATTCAGGCCATGGTTATTTCTGTATTACCATTTATTTTGGTATCCAGGTTAACATTCTTTTTCGGTATTCAGACTGACTCCCACCGTACCCGACGAATTCTTCTTTCAAGACCACCTCTTTGCCGATTCTGACAGGCATTGTTACTTCACTTCACTTCAGTGCAAATTTTCGGGCTTTTATTGTATTCAATCCCTTGATACCTCGAAAGTGCGAAAGCCGCTGCTATCTTCTTTTCGGGTCTCCAGTTGATTGAATAGGGACAGCTGTAATACCTCAAAATTTGCCCCCTCATGCATGCATTCATTTTTAGGTCATTTAACATTTCATATTGCATTTCATCATGTCAATCGGAATTAGATCCAAGAAACTTAAATATCATCCAAGACACTTTGTGGGTCCTATCTGGGTGATCAGTCAACACAAGGGAATGGCTTGAGATACTTCCAACATGTTCAAATGGGGTTTATTCATCATTCAAAACGTTAATCTTGAAGGAGCAAAAGTTTGTTCATGAACTGTCATGCTCTCTAGGCGAAGCCCACGCGTTTCGAAAAAAAAACGAAAAAACGAAAAAAAAAACAAAAATAAATAAATAAATAAATAAAATATAACAGAAAAGTCTTGGACTTGGATCTCTCTCTTTTGAGCCCACAAAGTCACAAAAATCAGGTTATAAATACTAGAGCTTCAGTAGAGAAAAAACCCTGGGAAAAAGATAGTGAGAGAAGAGCTAACAGAGTTCAGAGCAACCTCTAGAGACTGAAAGGAACTCATCTGAAAAAATCCAATTCCATCTCATATAAACCCTCAGATTGCTTTGCAAACCCAACCGGGCAATTCAATTTCATTCCATCTCTCCAATCAGGTTTGCCATATTTCCATTACTCTATGCTTTCAATTTGAATGCTCTGAATGTATGAGGTATTATCGTTAGGTTTTGCATGTGGGCACATGTTTTAGTATGTATGTCATGTCTTGATGTGTGGATCCTTTCCCCTGACTTTGAATTTTGATACCCTTTTAATGCATGTGTTTAACAAGAGGTTTAGGCCTCCTACACTTGGTTGCTTTTTGTGAGCTCTTTTTGTGAATTTTAATGGTATGATCCATGTGGTTACATTTTGTTTTGGGGCAACTCTTGATTGCGCCCCATCTTGTCACTCTAACCTGTTTGTTGAGTTTTTTGTGAGGGCTCACATGACTCCTGAAAGGATAGCTTGCTTGGCATTCCACTTTATTTGTGGGATACCATTTGGAGATTTATTCCGATTACCTGTATTGACTTGCTTTCTTTGATGGTGCCAGCTCGAGAGATCTCTGGGTTTCTTATTTCTTTAGTTGCTGTTACTTCGGATCTTTATCCGTGTGGTAGATCTCTTGATCCTTTATCTTTCCCGCATTTTACCTCTTTCTTAGCTGGAAGACCTCAATAGGAGGCAATGTTTTCTTTTGTTTGTTTACTTTTGTGCCCAAAGACCTCCAAGAAGAAGCATCAGTGCTAAAGACCTCCCTGAAGAGGCAATTGACGGATAAAAGGGATTAGTAATCAATCCCCCGTTATTCAGTGTGTCATTCTTTATGCTCGCACTATGTGTCGATGCTTAAGAACAAAAGCCCAAGGTCTTTTGTCCGGTCAGTCAGTGGAGAGGGTTCCACCTTTCTGAATCCCCACTTTTTGTCATAAGCTCACCCTGGCCAGGGTTAAGAGCTATGGGGTCTTATCCTCATTACCCTTTTGATCTGCTCACCCTGACGTTCAATGTCAGTGGTTAAGAGCCCATTTGATTACCTATTCCATGGCTTATTTGTCGAGGTTGATATGACCCCTCTTGACTAAAGCTCTACCCATGTATGTTTGAGCCCCCTTGTTGGCGTGTTTACTTTAAGATACATGTTTTGTATGGTGTGATCGTCTCCCCATAGGGTTGCTAGGCTTCGTATAGTCTCACGTTTGCATGTCAATTAAGGTAGCGCGGTTCCTTCGTCTAGGACTGCCTTTTTGCATGAGCATCCCTAAAACACCCCAACTCATTGATTTTTCTTCTCCTAAGAACACGTTGACTCCTTCTACTACAGGCGAGTAAGTCTCCAAAGGTCGAGCATCCGGTAGATTGCGTAGTGATGTCGTTCATCCTAAAACACAACCATTACCCCCCGTAGTTAACCGAACTACGACTTGCTCTGATTCTCATTCCAGATGAGATACGTAGGCATAAGACGCGATTTCTTAGCGAGCACACTCCTCTTTAACCCCTAGGTAGCCGAGCTACGAAGACTCTGATTCTCATATTCAGATGAGATACGTATGCAGTGGATGCGACATCCGTGCGAGTCATTTTCTTTGACCCCCCTTTTAGTAAATAGTACATTAGATAAACCTACACTCTTTAGACAAGAACAACAAAAGTGGATCCCGTAGAGTACTACGGATGCATAGGGGTGCTAATACCTTCCCTTCGCATAATCGGCTCCCAAACCCAAGATTTGGTTGCGAGACCTTGTCTTTTCCTTTCCTTTCTCCCAGGTTTACTTCGAGCGTTTCCTTTCCCTCCTTTGGGATAAATAACGCACGGTGGCGACTCTTCTGTCATCTCTTTTTTCGCCGGTTGTTTTTTTCGCATTCTTTTTTCAGGTTGCGACACCTACGTATTCTCATCGTGCAATGAGAAAGTTAGAGTATTGTAGTTCAGAGAATCAATGGACTATAACTATGCATACAAACATGAACAAACCTGGATGGGCAAAACATAAGATCAACAGGATCATCAACAAAGGCCAACCACTTATATCATGATCAATGGATGAATCAAACCACAATGGGGAATAACCAGATGGACTAGGGTTAGGAGGCCATCCAATGAAAAGGAGACCTCATTAGGTTTTAGATGACCTAAGGTATTACACAATGAAATCTCTTGAATTCAAAATCAAGAAATTAGGGTTTCCCTTATCACCTGATGAAAAGTCAAATCATAAAGCACACTAGGACCATACTTTCCTTGATTAGGGTTTCCATGAGACATACCTTTCAATCAAGGTCTTTGAATGGATCAGGATACTTCACAAACAAATCTCCAAAGTATGAGCCCCTTCGTTAGGGTTTTTATAACAAAGAGAACATCCATAAGGCCCCATTACCAAATCATCAAGAAATTAGGGTTTGAACTCCCTGAGGAGTACCATGATGAGATCTTATTGAATCCATGCCTCAAAGACCAATCAATTAGGGTTTCACTTCCCCTATGATCATATGAATAACCAAGTCATACCTTTAAGCCTTGATCCACACCCCAACCCTAGTTTTGTAAGCCAGGAGATTTGAGTTTATAGGGATCAAATATCAAGTATTAATGGATGAATTATGCACATGAATGAAGCATGAATGTATATATATGATTCCCAAGTCAAGGATTTAATAAAAAGATAAAAAGGGGAGAGAAGATTTTAGGGTATAATAGTTGCCCCTATTTAATCTTCTTAAACCTGAATGCGCGAATAACGAGAGTTTTCTGGTATTCAAGGTAGAAGAGGATTAAATATCAAAGTATCAAAAAAAAATCCCATTGAGAACAGTCATATGGAATATAGGGATGGCGGTTTGAATTTTATAGGTTCATTTGTTGGGATTTATTGATATTCTGTGGGGACATTAATTAAAAATGGGGAACATGATATGTATGTTATATGATGTATGCTTTATTTTCATGATGTATGAATATTTCATATGCTCATATGGATGTCATTCACAAGGTAGGGTTTCCGGCATGAAGGAGACTTCGACTCGTCACTGACTATACCAAAGAAACTGTTATCAATGAGAACATTATGTATTACCGCCACTGTTGGGCAATTTGATAACTCATGTTTTATTATTTTTAGTTTTTTAAGTCAATCATTTATCATATAATTTTTCTTTGTTTTTTTTACTGTTTTATGAGAATGCATGACTTTATAAGTTGTGTAGTGAATATGAGGTGGACATTGTTTTTGTTGGTACATAGAGTTTTGAGAATGCAATTGAACAAATATGAGCCATGAATCCTAGTTTGAATTTACTAATGGTAGGTATGGATGCTTGCAAAAAGTCTATTGTGTTCAATTCCCATAGAGACTACCATTGATCTTGTAGAGAAATTTGTGATCCATGTACAAAGTGATGGATTTGTCTCTGGTGGCGAACTCCGGTATTTGTCGGGTATCTGGTTGCTCAGGTTCGGCATCAAGGGGTGGTACCTACAAACATTGTGATGACACGGGTAGTGACGCTCAAAGGTGAGAGGCCTTTTAGGGTTAAAAAGCATGTACCTCATTTTCTCTAATCTTCATTCATCTTTAAAGTGGGGGTTCTAGAGTTTCGACCTTATAACATTTTGTTTGCGGACAATTGTTAGAAATGACATATATCAGAAGATCATATCCATATATCATTTGGTATTCCTATTTCTATCGATTGGATCTAATCAGGTAACCTATTATGGAAGGTCAATCATAGGTCCAAAATGCTAGAATCCTCATGTGGACAAATAACCCCAAATATGTGACATCATCAACTATCGCGTCGCAAAAAATACCTGAGCGCCTCGCACGTCCAAAATACAACAGAGTTATTCAAAAGAAAGGGAAAATATCAATAAAACCCAAGGGAAAGAAAAAAAAAGGGTAAGGAAGTCGATTATGCAAGGGGAAGATATTAGCATCACTCACATCTGTTGTACTCAACGAGAATCATTTTGATTGTTCTTTGTGCGGATGGATGTTATCATCTAAATGTTACTTAAGATTGATTTTAATTAATGAAAAAATAAGTTTTTAATTAGTGTGCTCGCCAAGATTTTGAAACCTTGTGCCTACGTATTCTCATGGTGCAATGAGAAAATCAGAACTCTATAGTTCATGGTAGATAGCTACGTATTTGTTGGTTGTTTTTAAGGAACGATGTTATAATCATATCCTAGAAGTGTTTTGATGTTAGCTGGTTTGATCCTACTTCAGATGCTCTAAGATTTCAGTCTGATTGCTAAGGATTGGATTATAACCGTTCTTTTATAAAAGAAATTGTTGTTTGGACAAATAAATGAAAAGGTGGTGTCTTGACCAAGGATAGGAAATAAAAGTGGTGTAGTAACCAAGAACTAAAGTAAAAGTGGTGTCATAACCAAGAACTGGAGAAAAAAAAGTAGTTTCATAACCAAGAACGGAAGAAAAAGTGGTGTCATAACCAATGCAGTGTATTAGGGGTTTTCCTAGACTCGGGGATCAAGACCTACAATAGGGGGTCTACCTAAGCTCTAGGACTCACAAGGAAAACATGCAAGATATGGGGGCTTTCCTAAGCTCTAGGACTTACAAGACAAACATGAAAGAGATGGGGGTTTTCCTAAGCTCTAGGACTCACAAGACAAACATGCATGAGATGGGGGTTTGCTTAAGCTCTAGGACTCACAGGGCAAACATGCATGAGATGAGGGTTTACCTAAGCTCTTGGAATCACAAGGAAAACATGCATGAGATGGAGCTTTTAACCAAGAGAAGGTGATCAACCCAGAGGGAGGTATTTTAACCATAAAATGGTGGTTAAACTAAAGAGTGTATGGTCCAAAGATGGGTTTTTTAACCACGAAAAGATGATTAACCCAATAGGTATTTTATTTTTTATTGTTGAATTGATTTGAGAATGAATGTTGAAAATTGTTTTGATTTGAATTTCACTAAAGTCTATGAGTGGAGGTGAATACATTGAACAACTGGGTCAAACATTCAGTCTCCAAAGATAATCAAAATAAGGATAAGAATACTTTCTCTCATTACTTCTCCACTTCTTAAGGCTCGTGGCGCAAAATTCGCATCATAATGGTCAAGTGCTTTGAAGTTGAATAAGAAAATAAGTTTTTGTTTTATGTTGGACAAGTTAGGGGACATGATTGGAAGAAAAGGATGAGGTACCAAAGAATAACATGATGTTCACCAATTTCTAGGGTTTTGAATGAGAATGAGATTAGAATTAACTTAATGGATCAAGTGTAGGTTCAAGTATACAGATATTATTCTAATTAAGTGATCAAGGGATTTATGATCACTTAATTAAATGTAATCCTAAGGAAGCATGCAAATTGTTCTTCAAAATTATGTGAAAATTCCTAAGCCATTAATCTAATTAATTGACCAAAGTGTGTTTGATCAACTAATCAAATCAATAAAGGGGATCAAGCCAAGAATTAAGTCAAACTATTTATATCAAGATTAAGACATCATGAAGAAAAAGTCAAAGGAAGTAAAGTGTCAAAATGAGTGCTAACATATAATATTAATCTTAATCTACTTGTTAATTTGTAATTCTAATGATAACCTAAAACTTAAATCTAATTTATAATTACTAAACCTAATTAATTATATGTACCTAAATGCTATTAAAATGTGTTAAAAAAACTAAAAGAGTTTATTAAAAATGAATAAGAAAATAAGTTAAATTCTGCCAGGGGTGTTAGAAGTGAAAAAATGGGTGAGAAAGCTGTATGGGCATTGGGCCCATAGTTATGAGGCCCAAATATTATATTGTTGTCGTTTGGATAATATTGGAGGTGTAAGAAGAATTTTGTATTTTCATCTTTTTCATTTTACATTTTTGACTGGCCATGTTCAGAGCATCATAAAATGATCATTTCTTAACAAAAATGGACAAATGAATATAAGTTGCAAGGCCCTCATGACGTAGAATAAGATGGTATCAAGAGAAAATGAAAACAAAAACAAAATCTAGGATAAAAAGAGCCACAAAATTTATGAAAAAAACTTTGTTCTTCATTTTCTGCATTTTGCATTTCCAACTAGTCATCTCTAGAGCATCATAAAATGCTCATTTCCTAACGAAAATATACAAATATATATGTGTTGGAAATCCCTCATGGCGTATAACAAGATAGTATTAAGAAAAAATGTAAACACAAACAAAATCCAGGATAAACAGATCCACAAAGTTTACAAAAAAAAATGGTGTTCTTCATTTTCTACATGTTGCATTTTCATCTAGTCATCTTTAGAGCATCATAAAATATCTATTTCTCAATGAAAATGGATAAACATATATGGGTTATAAAGGCCTCACGATGTATAATAAGATGGTATCAAGAAAAAACACAAACACAAACAAAATCCAGGATAAATAGAAGCACAAAGTTTACGAAAAGCAGTGTTCATCATTTTCTACATGTTACATTTCCAACTAGCCATCTTTAGAGTATCATAAAATGATTATTTCTTAACTAAAATAGACAAATAAATATAAGTTGTAAATCCCTCATGACATGTAACAAGATGGTATCAAGAAAAAATGCAAACACAAAAAAATACAGAATTAACAGAGCCGTAAAGTTTACGAAAAAATTGTGTTCTTCATTTTCTGCATCTTCCATTTCCAACTAGTCATCTTTAGAGCATCATAAAATTCTCATTTCTTAATGAAAATGGATAAATAAATATGAGTTGGAAAGGTCTCATGGCATAGAACAAGATGCTATCGAGAAAAAACACAACAACAAAAATCCTGGATAAACAGAGCCACAAAAGTTATGAAAATAATTGTGTTCTATGTCAAAGTTAGATTTTTGGCTCAAATAAGTGATTATTCTAATAGGTTATTTCATAAAAGTGTCTTAAATTAATCAATAAGAAGTTTTCAATAATTCATGGTAAAGGCATGGAATAAAAGAGATGAAGAAATATGGACGAAGCGGAGGTTTTCCCCGGTTGTTGTTGCGAATCGCCGACGAATTTACCAAAGAGAAACCCATAAAATTTCAAAGTAAGCTCCTTTAATCCAATTAATATTTGATTGATAATTATAGTTGAATATAAATGATGAAATTAGAAGATGAATCTTGAATGTAAAATATTGATGAATATGGTTGAATCTTGATGAACTTTGGATGATGATGATTGATGATAATGTGTGAATTGTTGAAACTTGATTTGTGATTTATAGAAATTGGATTGTGGCTAAGTTTTACCAAATTTAAAACTTCAATGTAAAGTTATAGATGGTGATGAATATGAACTTTGGTGATAGCGAGGGAGTGAAGAAAAGAGAGAGTTATGAGATAACTTGAGAAAAAAAATGGTGGGAAAAAAAGGGAGTGAAGAATAACATGTTTATATAAGTTTTTTAAATGAATGAGCACCCTTGGATTGTGATCCAAGTAAGAGGTTTATCAATGGTTGGAATTTAATTTAAGCTTTAGTTGAGGATCACTAATTTCAACCATTTGATTGATTGTTAAGAATGGTTAGGATTGAATGAAAATTTGATTGAAAATGGAAGTTAGAATTTGTGTTAGTCTGGTAGGATTTGTATTAGTTTGGTAGTTATGGTAGTTAAGGGTTAATTGTGTAATTGAATGGTTGTGGATGCATAGGTAGTTAGAGACAAATGGTGCTTGGTTTTTGTAAAAGTGCTAAGTTGGAATGTAAGGCAAAAGGTCACTAGTAATTATGCATGGAAGTTGGAATTTTTGGATGCTTTTGTCTTTCATTTTTTTTTACCGTTTTTGCCTTGAAGTTTTAGTGAATTATCCCATAAGTTTAAGTGCTTTTGAGAAGTGATTTTGTGTTGAAAAGAAGAATTTTTGAATGATGTAAACTCAGGGATCAAATTTGATTTTGGGGCATGAATCAAGATTGAAAAGTGTTGAAAAAACAAGTCTTGAAATCACTACAAAATGCAGAACTTTTATAAGTTTTCTTGAGTTTTTCATGACTTTTTATTGTTTTTTTTATAACTTACGCTTATGATTCATGGAGACTAACTTGATCCCAACTTTCTTTGTAGAAAAGTGAGCATTGTAGTGGAATAATAAACTTGAAGCAACATTAGAAAGTCAAGAACAAGCTATGGAAGTGAAGTTTAATGGAAGATAGAATTTGTTGAAAATTAGCATTTATAACATAATCATGACATAAGTCATTCTTGATGAATAATTATGAATCCTTTGGTCAAATGCTTGTAGAAAATGTCTAGGAAAATTCATGAGTCAAAATCGAGTAAATGATCAACATTTGACCAAAAAGTCAATTGTACCCAAAACATGTTGTTTTTACCCTCTTTCCTTGTAATACATTCTTTTGATTTGTATATCAAACAATATGTATTGTACCATGAATTTCCAATAAATGAATGAAATCTTCTTTTTGTTCCAACTTTGTCATTTTTTTTAATTCAGACAATCTTCTGAATTAAGTGACAATCATTCCAATACCATTGCTAACCATGAATCTCAAATAAAGAGATGATATGCACCACAAGTAATATGAAGAGTAAACTCAAATAATCACCGAATAATATTTGCCTCGAAAACCTACTCAAACTAATTAAATCCATTATTATCAAACATTTATCCCACTGATGAATTATGTGAAATTCGATGAATGAAACGCTAAAAGGAATGACCTAATCGGATAACTCGATAATCTTGCATTAAAATGATTTAAGCATGTTCCAGATGGAAAATTAAAAAAGAGTAGGACAAAATTGAGGTATGACAGTGTGTATCTCATTTTCTCTAATCTTCGTTCATCTTTATATTGGGGGTTCTAGAGTTTCGACCCTAAAACATTTTATTTGTGGACAATTGTTAGAAAGGACAAATATTAGAAGATCATATCCAGATATCATTTGATATTCCTATTTCTATCAATTGGATCGATTCAAGTGTCATATTCTTGAAGGTTAATCATATGTCCAAAATACTAGAATCTTTATGTGGACAAAGAACCCCAAATATGTGACATCATCGGCTGAACATCATTTCAATGATGTCTTTGTTTGACTTTGTTTGATCAAACGACTTGTTGTTTCATATTAAAGATTTTGATGATGTTTGTTTTGGGTTGAATCATAATTATTTAGGTGTCGAGGTCAGACTAGAATAGTTCATATACTTAGAGTTGTCACGTATTTGAATAGTATTAACATAGTAAATAGATATGAGGTTTGGTTTTCTTAAATTCAAATAAATTAATAAATTTACTTGCATATTCTCAAATTTCATATAGATAAATGTTTGCATCTTTCGAAAGGGAGATTTGACTATTTACGCTAGATAATTTTACACCAATGCTATCTTGACACCATTTTTCACACCAATCTTTACAATTAAATATTGTTCATTTAATAAAGTTCACCATATTTGTAAGTCAACAATTTTTTTAATAATAAAATATTATTTATAAAAAAAATATTTTTTTAAAAATATTTTTGTAACACAAATATAAGGTTTGTCATTAACCAATCTTATCATTTGTATTACCCACAAAAATATATCTTATAACCATTTATTTTACTTATAACTCATTAATCAACTTCACTATTTATTTAACCAATAAAATACATACTATTAACCAAATTCTGAAATATAATAATCAATATTTATAATGCATTAACCTAATTAATTTTACTATACATATTTTTTAATTTTGAAAGCTCATTAACCAAATTATGATCTATATTAACGAGCATTAATCATATCATTAATCAAAGTTGATTTACCACCTAAGACTTTATGTTTTGAATTCAAACATTCAATAACCAATTCAATAACCAAAGTATGGACTATATTCACCAACTTGTTACACTCAATTATTTTTTAAAAAACTTATTACACTCAATTAACCAATTTTATTTTCTGGAAAAAAAAACTTATTACACTAAATTAATCAACTTTATTCTTCCACATCAATTTTCTTTTTAATGTGAAGAGACATATTAAGCAAACCACAAATTGTATTAACCAAGATTTTATATATCCATTAATCAAAATTGTTTTGAAAAGAGAGAAATAAAGATGGTAAAGAGTCAATTGTGATAGATGACATATGATGTAGGTGTAACATTTTAGTGTCGAAATACCATAATTTATTAAATGGAAATTTCACCTCCAAAATCTCTTTTATGAAAATTTAGAAATTAAAGATAAACGGGTTGATGGATGTTATTCATATGATAATCATTAAATAAAGTATAACTAATTGAGGTGTGCTCTAAATTTGTGATTTCTGTTTCTTATATTTGAAGCCATATATCTACCTAATTTTAAACAACAACAAAAATAGATTTGAATTAAAACACATGACATTCTTTTACACTTTTATTTCTCATAACTTTTCCACACATGCATACAATCTTATATGCAAGATTCTTCCTAGTATACGATTCTTCTCCACCATAAAATCCAACTCAATCTCCACCACCGCCTCCACCAGCACCTCCAGCACACAGTGAGAAGCATTCTGAAAAACATTCCATGTATCTCAGTAAAGAAGAACTCTTCTTTTTATCCAGCTTAGGTTGGTGAGAATCCTGAGGTCCTCTATTCTGGTTCTTGTTTCGTCTAAAGCAAAGACACCCCATAACAACCGCTTATTTCTTTCTTCAATTTTGTGTATCTTCTTTCTGAAATCAACGGCATGGCCTTCGTAAATATATATGTACGTGACAAAGTTTTTTTTTAAAAGGGTATGAATAATTCTTCGTCCAAAGAGATTAAATTTTTTTTATAGTAACAGGTTTATGACTTTGTCGGTACTACGCAACAATTTTTTTTTAAACAGACTACTTCTTGTTGAATGTTCAAAGTTAAGACTAAGCAAAGGTCTTTACCAACATCAAAATAATATTATATTTGTGAAACTCATGAATATTTTTAACACATCTTACCCATAACATAATCTTTAACACGGCCTTTATATATATATATATATATATATATATATATATATATATATATATATATATATATATATATATATATATATATATATATATATATATATATATATATATATATATATATATATATAATGTTAGTAAGTTTGAGCTGGTGATTATAAAAGAAAATGATAGCGTAAGGCAGTTGGCGTTATAATAAAGGAATTCTAACCCCTTTCTTCTTCATGTTTTCTTCAAGTTTTCTATATTTTTTAAGTACAAGTTTTTTCATAGATTTTTTCAAGTTTCACTTCATCTTTCTTCTTTTATCATCTTAAAAACTAGTATTAAATGTTTCCTCTTATCTTCTCTTTTTCTTTTTCTAATAATGACGATTATTAGTAATAATGTAGTTGAGTCCTTTATTGATAGGGAGTGTATAGAGATACGAAGGCATTGTATGAAAAATACTAGGCAGACGAACAGGATAGTTGGTTGATGATAATCTTTTTGAAATAGGGATAGGGATGTTTGGACATGCGAAAATAGTTTCCATTTTAATAGTGATGTTTGCCCCTTTTCCCTATTCTTTTCCAATAAAATCAAGATTTTTGATGGGGTAAAACTCCTCGAAAGGTTTGGAGGTTGAAGATTACAACATAATTTATATAATCAAAGAGAAATTGAATTCTTTCGGTAAGATCTTATTTTAACTAGGTTAAGGGATGAAGATGTCATTATAGAATCCTGATTGAGGATAAAATAGTCTATATGGAATCTCCTCGTGACTTTGAGGTGACTTCTTCTATATGTACCTCCCCTTCATTCACGAATTAAGAGAGTTAATTCTAACATCTCGAATTCAATTAAGTTATTAATTGAATTTTTATCGTTTTTATTTAATTATTTAAATAATTTAATATGCTTTTGATTATTTAATTAGTGATAATATATGTTTTGTGATGTTTGGGATTATTAGGGTCTTTATTTATTTAATTAATTAAAATAATATGACATTAATTAAATAAATAGAAAGATAAAAGAAAAATAGTGAGTTGGGGCAGAAAATTGAATTACTAAAAAAATAAGAGAAATATGAAAAAATGAAGATTAATTGATGTGTGAAGGGGAAATTAATTATAATTTATGTCAAAATAAATAGTAAAGTGTGAGGAGTCAAACTTGACCATAATTAGAATTGAGAAAATATGCATGTGTGAGAAGAGAAGAATAATGGTTTGAGAGAAAAGTAGAAACCATGGCCTATGTACATGGATTGGATGAACCCACAAAATCCGATCACACTCATCCAAAAAAATTCAAAAATATGGGTTGGATCGGGTAATTGGATGAATATGGGTTTAAAAATTAAAAAAAAAAACCATTAAAAAATTGGGTGTTGGATAAAACCTTATCTAAATCCAAAGACCCACTAATCAAACATTTATTATTAGAATTTTAATGATTTTGATGAATATTAACTTAGTTGTTGCAATTTTAGTCTATTGAACATTTCTATTTTAGTGAACAATGACTTTAACTATTTCTCTCTTTGATTATTTTGATGCTAATACAATTTTATGTCATGTAATTTTTGTTTATTTCTAGTATTTTAAGATCATTTTTATTAGTTGATGTTATCATTTATTATTTTACGATGCTAAAAAATAGTAAAAATAGATTATCGAAATTTTTTAAGATAAAAATGTTGAATAACTTTTATGAAAAAATATGATGATTCATCATTTAGTCATTTAATATTAATAAAACAGAAAAATTATTTGGGTAACCCACTGCCCAATCCAACTCAATCCGAAAATTAATGGATTTGTCCAAACTGGTCCATTGGTATTGTGGGTGGTTATTTTGCCTCACCCAAACTAGAGGAAAATTTTACCTTGTACCACCTACAGTTAGCCTCATACCCCTACAAAATTTTAAAAATTCTCATTCTACCCTTAATTGGTTTTAACCAATTTACCATTTCATTTTTACCATTCAGTTGAAAATTTCAGAAATTACACTTTCACACCCCTCGCACCGGAACTTCTGCAAAAAGACTTCCGGTATGTATTTTTCCCAAACCGGAAGACTTCAAGAATGACTTCCGGAACACACAAAACAATGAACCGGAAGACTTCATGAAAGAGTTCCGGTTCAATCAGAAAAAATTTACAAAACCGGAACACTTCTTGAAAGAGTTCCGGTGAACAAATTTATACATACCGGAACTCTTTGGAGAAGTGTTCCGGTTTGTATTATATGTGTTCCGGAACTCTTTCATGGAGTGTCCGGTTCGCTTTTTTTTTTTTTAATTTATTTTTATTTTTATTTTTATTTTGCAGGAATGGAAAATATTCCCCAAATATGTGTAGATACTACTGATGCGTTTATGACGACGGAAAGATTTGGTACACGAGAAGAGGTTATCAGATGGATTAAAGAGGTTGGAATCGATAATAAAGTAATTGTTATTATCAGTCGTTCAAATACTGAAACGGGGAAGAGAGGGAGAAGTAACAAAATAATATTTGGTTGTGATAAAGTTGGGAAACACAAGATTAGTGATAGTGGTACCCAAAGTGCGTCCAAGAAATGTGGATGCCCATTTAAAATCAGGTCGACTCCGGCGAAAGATGGATCTGGTTGGAAGATTGATGTAAAATGTGGGTTACATAATCATGGTTTACCTGATAGATTAGAAGGTCATTCGTTTATTGGTAGGTTGACCACAGATGAGAAGGAACATGTCGCTGATTTGGCAAAGAGACATGTAGCACCTAGACACATATTGCTTTCCTTGCAAGACCGATATCCTGAGAATGTCACTCGGATTACGCAAGTATACAAGCATAAGAGTGTGATACAAAAAGAGATAAGAGATCCTAGGAGTGAGATACAACATTTGTTTAAGCTTATTGAGGATGCAGGCTATGTCTATTGGAGTAGAAAAAAGGATGACTCGAAAGTGGTGAGAGAGATATTTTGGGCACATCCTGATTCAGTTAAGTTGTTGAATATTTTTTCGATTGTGTTAGTTATGGATAGCACCTACAAGACAAACAAATATAGACAACCTTTATTTGAAATTGTTGGCATGACATCGACCGAGTTGACTTTTGCTGTTGAATTTGCGTATATGGAGTCTGAGCAAACAGAGAATTTTTGCTGGGTATTGGAGAAATTAAAAGAGTTGTTTGTGAAGAAAGACATGTGTCCACAAGTGATTTTGACAGATAGAGATCTTGCTTTGATGAAAGCAATTGAAGTTGTGTTTCCCAGCTCGATTAATTTGCTATGTAGATTTCACATTAACAAAAACGTTGGGTGCCAAATGCAAACAACATGTGGTGAATGACCTGCAAAAGACGATAGACACATTATGGATGGAAGTTGTCTGGGCTAGTGATGAGGTTGAGTATGGTCAGCGGTTGCATCAACTTGAGCAAGCATGTGTTGATTATAGTGGATTTATTAATTATGTGAAAGACACATGGTTGACTCCACATAGGCATAGATTTGTTGGAGCATGGATTAATCGAGTGCTACATTTGGGTGACACAACGACTAATCGGTACGTCTTATAATTTTGTATGTGTTATTTTTATATCTGATATTATTTCTATGTATTTTTTATGTGTTATTTTCAATATTTTTAGGGTTGAATCTGCTCATTGGAAGTTAAAGCAGATGTTAGGAAACAGTATATGTGACATGGTCAAATGTTGGGAAGCCATGAATAACAACTTGAGGTTACAACTGGAAACATTAGAGCTTCTTTTCAAAAGAGTTTTTACGAAGTTGAGCACGCGCACGTAAGTCCCTTTTATGGTTATTTGCATGGTTCCGTATCTCGAGCTGCTTTGAGACGTATTGCTGAAGAGTTATTGAGAGTTGATTATGTTGGAACTAACAGGCAAATATGTGGTTGTACTCTTAGAACATCTTATGGGTTACCTTGTGATTGTGAGTTAGGAAGATACAGACTAGGTGGTATACCGATACCCATTGATGTTGTTCATGTTCATTGGAGGAAACTAACTATGGAAGTTGAGTTAGAGGTAGGTGAAGATGATGGATCAGAGGTGGATATGACTTCTGCAATGGATGAGTTGTGGAGACGATTTAGGTCATTAGATGTTATTGGGAAAAGGGTATTAAAGAGTAGGGTATGTGAACTAGCATACCCAACAATGACACCATTGTGTCCACCACCTGAGAAAATAAAAACCAAAGGAGGAGTGAAGAAGAAAGGAAAAAAACCAACAGAATATGATGTTTATATGGACCCTTCGTATCATGAGTATGTTGATAAGGCATCTCAATCTTCACAAAGGCAATCTCAACCATCACAGACTTCGAAGAAGATAAAATTATCAAAGAAGCAACCACAATTCATTCTTCAATTTCCTAATCATATTAGGTCATACATTGAAGATGTAGTTAATGTTGAATCAGATGGTAATTGTGGATTTAGAGTCATTGCATCATTGCATGGATATGGTGAGGATGGTTGGCCAATGGTTCGCAGAGAGTTGGGGTTGGAAATAATAGACAAGGATAGGTCAACTTTGTATGACAAGTTATTTTCTAATCGGTTGTCAGAAGTGAGAGAATCTTTGATGATAGAATCCTTTGGTTCACAGCCACCTGAAAAATGGTTGAGTCTACCAGATATGGGTTACTTGATAGAGAATCGCTATAATGTTGTACTTGTCTGTTTAGGCAATCCGTGCATGACTTTCTTTCCGATGACAAGTTCACATTCACCAAATGTCTCTATTTATTGCATTGGTTTTGTTAACCACAATCATTGGGTTCAGGTACGTATTTATATGCCTAAATATTTTAATTATTTCACTACATTATTTCAGTTAATATTTTATGTTATATGACTTAATCTTTTAATTATTTTACTTTATCAGGTTAACATGAAAGAGGGGTTTCCATTGCCACCGGTCACATTAGATTGGAAGAAATTTTGTTCTCATATAGCAACTACTTGGATGTTAGGATTTGCAGGACGTATGCAACATTGGCAATTACTTACACCTGTATTAGCATGATTATGTACTCAAAACATAAATATGTAATCAAAACATGAATTTTATATTATTATGTCTATTATATTCAAAGCTTAATACATAAATCAATGTGAACGAGAAATATGCAAAGCTTCAAATAAATCAGAAAATTGTGGATCTTCCTCTTCGGCATTAACCTGTCTCAGATAGCGATGAATCAATGTAGATACACGAGCCCAATCAGGATCAGATGGTCCGGCGTCATATACAGGAACTGGTACCTCTCTAGGATCGTCACGATGGGGAGGGACCAACTGCGGATGGGAAACACGATAATACCACTCCAGATAACCGTCTTTTACATCAGATGGAGTGGTGGCCACGGTAGATGAACCGATCACAGCGATAACACTCTGATGGTAACTGATCCAATCAACATCAATATCCGTCGCCATCATACAATCCAGAGGTGGGGATGGAACATACTGCCTATACCCGAACTGACGTAAACATCTATCAGGCAAGTATGGAACAACTGTTTCACCCCACTTCAAACAGCCCCTGTAAAGACATATCTCATCAAATACACGCCATGCTCTATGATCCTCAAATGGACGCCATATGACGTCGGCAGGTGTCAGCTCGTCCAAAATAGGTTGTAAATCATCGACCTTCAGGACTCCCTGCCTATACGACCATCTCATCGCTCGGGGAAGACCACAGTTATCAGCAGGTTTCCAATTCTCCCCTCTTTTTCCAACAGTTGGAAAGTACTCGTGAATCCAACACTGTTACAAAATATAAACATAATAAATAAAATAAATTAAGTGAACATATTTTATAAAATGAATCCAACACTTAATAAACAAAATTAAATTATATACCTGTAGGAGAGTAGGATATCCACCGAGCTGTTTGCAACTGTACATGGACGCATCTCCAAGATATCTGTAGAGGGTAACTAGTGCAGCTGCTCCCCAACTATATCCTGAACATCCATCCAAGTCCGTAAACAGGAGGAGGTATCGTGCCTCTACAAGTGTAAAGGTCTTATCAGCAAATATGGTGGAACCCACCAACATCAATAGATATTCTCTAGTCGCATATGCCCAGCTGGAAGCAGCTCTATGCTGTACGAATAAATCGTATAACCACTCCAACTTGTAATACGATCCCCTGCAGCTACGAACATGTGATTGTACCTGACCCTGTGACACTCCTAAGTAGTCAACAGCAAGTTCAACAGCTACCTCTTCAATCACATCCTGAGGACTCCAGAAGATACCCCTGATGGGCAAGTGAAGTAGACATGCGACATCATCTAAAGTAATGCTCATTTCACCAAACGACGTGTGAAATGAAGATGTCTCTAGATGTCATCTTTCCACAAATGCAGAGACAAGATTTGTGTCTATCTTGTTCAGACTGGTTCTCTGCAGTGAAGATAAACCGGATCTAGATACCCAACTCTCCATTTGTGGTGGAAGAGCCAATGGAACCCTAGAAGTCAACTTCAGTCCATGTCCAGCAACCTTCAACTCTTTCTTTGGACCTCTTTCCTAAAAATAATTAAAACACATATTAGAAAACAAAATATAAAATATTCAACTATTATTCATTTTCAAACATAGCCCGTTTACTTACCTCACCGAACCATAAATGTCGAGCAACATGATGCCCGTACTTCACCAAAAGAGACGTATCGTACGGCCCTCCTGGATATCCAGCCGGCTCAGCTACAGATGAAGATGCACCCCGGTCTAACGTGCGGACTGGAATCCTACCATCTGCACCTCGTCTTCGAACCACTGCAAAAAAAAAAAGTTTAAAAAAAATAATTAAAAATTAAAAAAATAAAAATTAAAAAAAAATACGTACCGGAACACTTCAAAGAAGAGTTCCGGTTAGTAAAAAAACAAGATGACTTCCGGAACACTTTCTTAAAGAGTTCCGGTTTAGATCATCCAAACCGGAAGTCTTTAAGAAATACTTCCGGTATACAACAATCCAAACCGGAAGACTTTCTAAAAGACTTCCGGTTCAGTGCCCCTAAAGGCAACAAACCGGAACTCTTTAGAGAAGTGTTCCGGTATACATTTCATGAACCGGAAGACTTACTCTGAGTGTTCCGGTTTACAATGCCAAAAAGCCAAAAATTTCTCTTCTCCGGAACTCTTGAACGAAAATGGTAAAAAAATTTAGAAACGGAAAATATACCCTATTTATATGAGGGTATTTTGGTCAAAAAAAATTTAATGTAGGGGTGTGGGTACAATTGTAGGGGTACGGGGTAAAGTTTTCAAACTAGAGTATCATATATATATTGGATATTGGATTTGATCAAACTTAATCCAAACCAGCCCATGCATACCCCTACCATAGCCAAGTTTGGAGTTTTTGCTGGAAATTCAGGTAGGGGAACTACTTGAATATAGGTATATTGCATGAAGGATAGAGAGGAATCTTCACCCTCCTCTAGATTTTTCTCACCATTGTTGTATTTTATGAGTTTTGATGATGATTGTGTGATCTTCCATGTTAATTGCCATTCCCCGTGTGTAAATTCATGCTCTATTGTATGCTAAATATTATGTATAATGTGTTGGTATGACTTCTGAATTTGATTGTTGCCATTTATGTGTTTTGGTGTTATGAGTATAACCTTGAATTTGAGATTAATTGAAGAAATTGAATGATAATCGATGAGTATGTGATTTTTTAATCCCTATATAATATGTATTTGTTGATCTATATGCGGTTTGGGGTGCTAGGGGTCGAAATTGGAGCTTCGAATGAGCTCCATTGGCCAAAACACAAAAAATTGCATTCTACAACAACGTGGTGGGCTTCCCGTCATGCTTCTGGGATAGCTAGTCGTCGTCAGTAGGGTGACAGAGAGATCGTCATGGTCTCCAGGAAAGAATTATTCTGTTGGTCGTCACATAGGGGAAATATTATGAAGGGGGTGGTGACGGGCTAGGTGACGGTCGTCACCCAGATGACGACTTGGTCGCCATGGTTGCCAGAGGCCGTTTTTGAGCGATTAGTCTAACTTTTGATGTTATTTTCTCGTATAGTCGGTGCTTGACTGTTATTTTCGGGTATTTGGTGTAATTAACTAATTAAGGTGAACCATTATTATTATGATGTAATAATAATTGGATTAATTTGCATTATTATATATGGTGATTGTGATTACGTTTACGAGCCATTGCATTGGGAATACAATTATGTGTTGTGAATGTAATTGTGTGCGTTATGTTGGAGTGTGTAGTTAGAAGTATGGACTACTGTTGAATTCTATATTATATGTTATTTATGGTTAAAAGTGGAACCATAATTATTATTGTTGTTGCATTATTGTTTGACATGTATCATTTGGCGTCGATGTGTTGAAAGATGTGAGTCATTGATTCCGAAGTGGAGACTTGTGATATTTTGGGGTTCATAAGTGGGAACCCGGTTCGAATAAGGAACCATTGTTGATTGGACGAGATCAATAACAAACCTCTGATGTCCAAATTGGTACCACATGCATATGTTAGAATAAGATTTGGTTTTACGTCTATATCTTGAGTTTTAATGATAACAATGTTGTATTTGTGTGAGAATAATTTTGGTACCCTAATGGTTTATTATTGTGTAGCTTTAACATCCAGTTCTGATTCTGAATATATGATGTGTAGCGTCATCAGTTTCTGAACTATGTGTTCCAAATCCGCTTTTGCGCTAGCTATTAGAAGTTCTGAAAGACGTTCAATATTGCTGCTACAATGTTCTTTTTGCTTCTGTGTTGATTCAATCTTAAAAAGCTTTTGAGGAGACACTATGTTGTTGCTGCAATGTTCTCTCAGTTCATGCTTCTGGACGTGACTTTGACCACCAAACTTCTGAAGAATGGCAAGCTTTTGAAGTTGTGTTATGTAGCTGAAGATTCTGAAGATCTCAAGTCAGACGATTGAAGTCATCAAGGTTATGATTGAAGATTCTGAAGACTCTGAAGATACTGAAGATCTCAAGGCAAACTACTGATGTTGTCAAGGTTCTAACCAAAGATTATGAAGTTTCTGAATCCAACTTTATGATTCTTCATTTCATGTTTCATCAACTTTCATCAGAAGCCAATGAACTTGAATATATGATCAAATGGGAACGTGATCAAATAGTACATAGTACAAATCAAACATCCTTTCCACTGCCTGATTTTGTGGGAAAGGACAATACTATACATCACACCTGTCACTGATTTTGTGGGCGAAGGATAGTACACAGTATCACTCCTTTCCCATCCAACAGTGGACAGCTGCTATGTGAGCTTTCCCTATTTTTCCCTCCAACGGTCTGTTAGTTATACTATATAAGTGAGACTTTGAGACTTGAATAAAAACGTCAGTGACACAATATTTTGACAAGTCTATTTTCTTTGTGAAAAACTATCATTTGTTTGTACATAGTTTTTTCTTTAAAGTGTTTGTTATTCATTTGTGTAAAATTTTCTTTTATAGAAGCATCCTGTAACACACAAAATATTATTCAAATTGTTAGTTTGATTCCTTGAGGAGGTTATCCTTGAGAAGACAAAGAAGATTGTTCTTTGTGAGTCCTTAAGAAGACTATGGTATAATTAGATCCTTGAGAAGACAAAGAAGGTTATTCTTTGTGATTATTGTAATCTGTTGATTATAGTGGATTAAGTCCTTGTGTATAAGACAAAATCACCTTGGAGGGTGGACTAGAGTAGCTTTGAGTTTCAAGCGAACCAGGATAAAAATACTTGTGTTTTTATCCCTTTGTTATTAACTTGTTAGTGGTGTTCTTGTTTTGGAAAAACCTTTTGCTTGTAAAACCCAATTCACCCCATCCCCTATTTCTTGTGTTTTTTCACACCTTCAATTGGCATCGGAGATCCGGTTCTGATTGTGATAAAAGTTTTATCAACACCTCACCGTATTCAGTATCGATCTAGTTTGTGTGAGAAACAATGGTCGCTGCTAATGTTGCTAACGTTGTTAAAAATAATAAGAGAGATCACTAGAGTGCAAAACCACCAATATTTGATGGTGAAATACTTGACTATTGGAAAGATAGAATAGAAGTTTTTTTCTTGGTTACGATGTTAATCTCTGGGATCTTTTAGTTGATGGCTACGTTCACCCAATGAATGTTAAAGGAAACATTATATCAAGAAATGTTATGACTGATCAACAGAAGAAAGATTTTAAAAATAATCATAAGGTCAGAACCATATTTCTTAATGTTATCTCTTATACGGAGTATGAGTAGATAACAAATAGATATTTTGCCAAATCTATTTTTAACTCTCTGAGGATGACTCATGAGGGAAATACTCAAGTAAATGAGACAAAGGCATTGGTCTGAATCCAAAAATATGAGGCATTCAAAATGGAAGATGATGAAACCGTTGAGACTATGTTCTCAAGGCTTCACATGCTTGTTGCAGGACTTAAAGTTATGGACAAAGGATACTCTACAGCTGACCATGTCAAGAAAATTTTCAGAAGTCTTACAAAAAATTGGAGACCTATGGTAACTGCCTTTAAGCTGGCAAATGATCTCAACAACATTAGTCTTGAAGAACTCGTTAGTTCTTTAAGAAGCCACGAGATTGAGCTTGAAGAAGATGAATCTCAGAAGAGAGGTAAATCGGTTGCCTTAAAGTCCAAGCCTGAGAAGACAAGAGTCTATCAAGCTTAGGAAGAATCAGAAGGATATGATGAAGATTCAAAAGATGATAATGAGTTGTCTTTAATCTCAAAGAGAGTCAACAGACTCTGGAAACACAGGAAAAATGGTCAAGGAAAGTTCAAAGGAGTCAGAAGGACTGCTAGTCACTTGATTCTTTGTATGGATAGATGAAGCAAGGTTTTGGGAAAAAAGTTATCTGCTTCGAGTGCAAGGAGTCAGGTCATTGCAAAAATGACTGTCCTGAGCTGAAAAAGGACAGAAGGTCTAAGAATAATTTTTCTAAAAGACAAGAAGGGGATGATGGCTACATGGGATGACTTAGAATCTGAAGAAGAAGAAGAAGATTATGCCGAAGAAAAAGCCAATGTTGCACTGATGGCAACTACATATGATCCCACGAGTTCTGAAGAACCAGAAGACATGGTATTATCAGAATCGGAATCTGACTCCGATTTTGAATAGGTATTTTCTAACCTATCTCGTTCTGATATTGAATCATGTCTCTCTGAAATGCTGAAAAAGTATCAGAGTCTTCAGAGAAAATATAAGGACCTTAAACAACTCCAAGTAATTGCTTCTGAAACTCGAAGAGAGCTTGAGAAAGATATTTCCTCTCTAAATGAAAAAGTATTTTCTTTAGAAAGTAACAACTCTGATTTGAAAAGCAAATTTTCAAAACTAGAGGAGGAAATAATCTCATAAGCTTCTGGTACTGATTGCGTCATTAGATATGACAGAGCATTCCAGTACTTTCTAGCTAAAAGCATAGATAGAAGCAAAATGGTTTCCTTGGTCTATGGAGTTAGCATAAATGGCAAAAAAGGTTTAGGTTGTACGGAAACTATAAAACCTGACGAAAGTCAGAAGGTAAAACCAAAACCTCTATATGTGCATTTTGTGTATGCTAGCATTGAGCTTGATATTTCTGCACACACACATAAACATACAAAGGATAAGAACTCAATTCTGAAACCTAAGTATCATGCACAAATTCCTCATGATTATCCTTCTGCTAAAACACCCAAAGTTGTAAGAAACTTTGGAAAAACTAACAAGAGAGGATCCAGAAAGTGGGTACCTAAGAATAAAATAATTTATGTTGCAGACATCCTTAACAACTCAGCTGAAACACCACTCATGATACCTGGACAGTGGATGCTCCCGACACATGAAGGACAAAAGGTCTATGTTCCAAGATTTGGAGCTTAAGCCTGAAGACTTCGTTGGTTTCGGAGGAAACCATAAAGGAAAGATCGTTGGCTCTGGAACCATTGGTAACGGTGAACTTCCTTCTATTACTAACGTTCTTTTAGTTGATGGTCTGGTGCATAACCTATTGTTTATTAGTCAACTTAGTGATAATGGTTATGATATCATCTTTAATCAAAAGTCGTGTAAGGTTGTTAGTCAGAAAGATGATACAATCCTTTTTAACGGAAAGAGAAAGAACAATATTTATAAAATTAGACTTTCTGATCTTGAAGATCAAAATGTAAAATGTATAATGTCTGTTAATGAGGAGCAATGGGTATGGCATAGGCGTTTGGGCCACGTTAGCATGAGAAGGATTTATCAGCTAAATGAGCTTGGATTAGTTAGAGGTCTATCCAACCTGAAGTTCGCTTCAGATGCTCTTTGTGAAGCATGTCAAAAAGGCAAGTTTTCTAAAACATCCTTCAAAGCAAAAATTGTTGTTTCTACCTCTAGACCGTTCAAACTTCTGCACATTTATTTGTTTGGACCAGTGAAAACTGCTTCTATCAATGGAAAGAACTATGGATTTTTCATAGTTGAAGGCTACAGTCGTTGGACATGGGTAAAGCTCTTGAAACACAAGGATGAGTCACATTCTATGTTTTCTACTTCCTGCTCACTAGTGTAAACAAAAATGAACTGCAAAATAGTCCGAGAGAGTGAGAGTTGGAAATGAAGAAGAGGGAGAGAGAATCAAATGGTGAATGCAGAAATCCCTTGAAACTGAGTAAGGTGAGCCTTTTATAACATCCAAAATTGGTTAGAAATTCAGATGAAACTCACATGAAATGCAGTGTTAGTTAGAAATGAAAAAAACTGTTATCCTTTGTTTTCAGTTAGTAAGTTGTGATTTTGTTATAGGTGTTAGTTGGTTTTTTTGTTAGGTTAGTCGAAAAATTCTGTTATGATTGTATGCAAATAAAATTGAGAATTTGGTTCTGTTAGCATTAAAGGTCAATAACTCTTATTAAATCTGTTAGAAGCTAAGCCTTGTCGTTGTGAAAAAATTTCAAGTCGGTTAGAAGCAATGAGTTAATTGTTAAGCTAGTTTTGAAAGTGAATTTGATGTTAATTTGTTTTGAATTTGGAATTAATTTGGCATATTTTAGGACAAGTTGAAATCCAAGGGATTGACCCAATCGAAACTGCACTTCATTCTGCTGTTGTGAAGTGAAAACCATGTTAGTTGGCGTTTGTTGGATTCGTTTCTAATTAATTCAATTTCTGTTTTTTTCGTTAAAATTGGTTAAAACTAGGTTTTTCAATTTCAACTGATGCTTGCGATTTCGTGCGGTATAATATTCTGTTACCATGGACTCATGTTTTGAATTTTTGCAGGTGTATGCGTGTGAGCTATAGATCACGCTGCAGGGTGATATTGTTTCTGATCCTCTGTTGGATTTTCGGGTTCATAGTAGTGCAACATACAAGGGCGCTAGATTGACTTGAGTCACCCCCATAGACAGAACACATAACTGCAGTGATATCTAAAGGTTGATGGTCAGCCGCAGCAGGATGTACCAATATTATGCAGAGTTTCATCGGGACCGGCTGACACTGTTATGATGCATGATCCGTTTGTGATGAACTAGTGTGGATGCGTTTGTTGGTTATGAACTTATGATGATGTATTGTTGTTAGAACTTGCTAATACCGATATGCGATTGGTATTATAATGATTCCTTTGGCCTGCTGTTGAGAAAGGATATCATAACAGTAAGTGAATCATGAATTGGTTATGTTAGGTATCAAGGCAGTAGAGATTTGGCCTTGGAAACTCATGAATCCATGTCGTCAACTATATAAAAAAATGCTAATTAACTTGGATTGTAAACATTTTGACTTTGATTTGTTGGTGGATTTGCAGGTTGAAATTGGCTTGCTTGATGTATAGCCATTGTTTGCTGCAGGTTCAAGCATTGTCCGAGTTGAATGCGAATGCAACATCACATCATACGGATGACCAAGGCCTCTCTTCTTTTTGAACTCAATCCAAAGTAACAAGTAGATGTGATTGGTGTAAAATGCCATGTATTAGGGCCATGTATAGTGCAATGCTTGTAAATAAACCCATATTTGGGTTATTCTTATGTAGTAGAAAAAACCAAAATGTAATTGATTTTTAAAGTGGTGAGTCCAATTTTAGATCAATTCTAAATGTTTTAATATGCATGAACCAAATATATGAGATGTGTATGAAAGGGATTTCATGGGTCCATCTTAAAAGAAAACACATTTGACTTGTTGACTTTGATCAAAGTTGACCAAAGTCAACTTTTGGTCAAATTTGTGTTTTTATGTGTAATTTTTGTAGGAATGGTGTGAATGATATTTGTATGGTCGAATTGACAAATTTTGGATGAAAACACTCATTTATGATTCAATACCAACTTTACTTTCAAATTGAAAACTCTCCATTATCCATGCTTAGATCAAGGCTTGAAGTGAATGAACCATTAATGATACTTGAACAATCTGGACTATGAGCGCATGGTGACATATGGACCAATGGACTAAGAATAGGCATTATGCATCAAGAACAATGGCATTTGGATGAATCATGCTTCCTTACAAGGACCTTGAATGTATGATGAATCATGAACCTATGGACTATAAAGTATGAATGTACATGGATTAATGCACTAGGCTAATGGATATTGGATTAAAGTTTATAAACTTATGGATGCAAAATGCGACAATGAAATCTATGGCCTAGGAAATCATGGGCCCATGACCTTTTGAAGCATGAGCCAAAGGCTAGCAATCCCAACCATATGTATAAGAGTCGTAGCCTTACAAGTGATATGGACATGATGGACAGGATGAGGGGCATGAGCCCTCCCCAAATGAACTAGGGTTTCAACCTAGGCCTTCATACTTTTTTAATCAAAGACTTGGGATGGATTAGGATATTCCTCGGCCAAATCTTCAGCATATGGGCTCCCTAATTAGGGTTTAGAAGTCAAGATGAGACCTAGGGGATAAACATGTAGCCTTACTACCCAATTATCTGCAAATTAGAATTTGGATCCCTCTGAAGAGTGTCATGATTGAATTCAAGCCTCAAAGATTGAGTCATTAGGGTTTTGCATCCCTTACAGTCAGAGGAACATCTAAGCTGAGCCTCTAGGGTCTCATTCACTCCAAAACCCTAGCTTTACTAGCCAAGAAATTTGAAACCATAATGATCAGTCACTGGATATGAATGCATGATTGATGCATATGTATGGAGCATGAAGGTATACAAATGATTCTCTAGTTAAGGCTTGAATGAAAAGGTGAAAAAGGGAGGGCAAATTTTGGGGTACAACAGACGCGTGTCAGTTAGAGATCTCCTAGGGATTAGGGGGTGTGATGATTGCACAAAGATTCTCACGTGGGTTTTGAAGAGACGTTTTGTAAAAGTTGTCATAATAATTGTGACGTCATAGCAGGTGAACAGTTTGTGACGTCGAATTGGACTTTCAAAAAATGTCATTTTCTTCGTTATGTCAAAAAAGACATTTTGGGGGAGGGGGCAATTTGTTAGTTGGACGTTTCGACGTAGAGTCTGATTCAATATAATGAGCAAAAGAAAAGAAAATATCTTTGAAGATGTTTTGGACTTCGACATAAAAAGCATTGTTTGAAAAGTCCAATCGAAGTGATCCTTGCGTAGGAGAGAAATGATGTATGAGACTTAGAAATATTTCTAAGTTTAAAGTGGTAATTCGACGGAGGCAACATTAAGGTTGCGTTCGACAAAGATGTTTGAATTTGAATAAAAGAAGGATAATTGTATTTTGTCCTTATCTAGTTTCAAGAAAAGACGCGTGGAACGTTATGATGGATTGAAGACATGTCGAGCGCGACGTGTCATTGTCTAGGAGAAAAGTCGTTGGTAGCGGTTATTTCGACTTAGTATATATAGGGGTCTTAGTGTTAGGATTTCTGTGTGCTCAATTGTTGTACAAATACTCAAAATTACTCAAAGTATCTAGTTTATTGAGAAAATAGTGTTTGATAACACCATTTTTTACATTTCAATTGAAGTTTATTTATACTTTTCTAGAATTTATCTTCCATTGCAATATATTTTCAAGCACTTTTATCTTACTTTCCTTTACATTCTGCAATTCATCTCTTTAAAAACATTTTAAACGAACAATCTTCAAATATGAATGATATCGAAGTGTTCATCACTTTCCAAATATAATTTCAATAACAGCACATGTCCTAGGATCAATCTGGTCGATCCTGTGAGTAACCAAAGTATTTTTGATTTGGAAGACCAGGGATTGTTTACCAATTTTCACGATAAACAACTAGTCCCACAAAGCAGGTTTGGGCGTCCAAAGTGGCACGGTCGTCCAACGAGATTTGAATCTTCCACCCAAGTTTTGTCTCATTTATCACACATGGATATAATATATAAACATATCAAGGAGGGAAGAAAATCATCTCCCGACAATCTGAGAAGAAAGAGCTCTCTTTGTCCCCATGTTCTTGATGATGGAATTATGGAATCCATTTTTAGCTTATTACATGGGTCTTTTTAAATACTCTAAACCTCTAATGTTATATGTATATAAAAATTGGAGAGATAAAACACAGAGTCTCATCATTCATGCGTGAGCATTTTCTTTCTCTCAATCTTTATAAGTTATGCAAGTTCAAAAACTTTAATTTAATATTAATTTGAATTTAAATGTTACAAGTTATGCAAGTTCAAAAACTTTAATTTAATATTAATTTGAATTTAAATGTTACAAATTTATTTCATTTACAAATAATTTCATAAAAGTGATCAATTTTAACCAAACATATTTACTAGATAATACTGGAGATTAAGATTCACATTCTTAGTTTCCGAACTTGTTATTCCTAAAATTGAAATTTCAATCCATAAAATAAAAACCATCTAATAAAATCAAATTGAAATAAATTATTAAAATTTATGCTCCATAAGTGAAATATATATTAGGAGCCTAAAAATACTGACAGAACTAGAAAAGTTACCAAATTCTTTACAAAATATTACTGGCGGCATATCAATTACTTAATCCAACATTATTGACAACCATAATCTCAGAAGCCACCTCCACCGCCACCGCCACCTCCACCTCCACCGCCATGATCACCACCATGCCCAACATGTCCCCCTCCATGTTCAACATGTCCACCATGTCCGCCTGCATGTCCTCCATGGTGACCACCATCAGTTCCATGCCCTCCGTGATGACCACCATCAGTTCCATGTCCTCCTATATGACCACCATCAGTTCCATGTCCTCCATGATGAGCACCATCAGTTCCATGTCCTCCAAGATGATCACCATCAGTTCCATCTCCACCATTATCTCCTCCACCATCACCTCCTTCATTATCTCCTCCACCACCACCTCCTCCACCCTCAGATATGAATTGTTTTCTCTTTTGATGTCGAGAGATCTTTTTCTTCTTTTCATGTCCTGAGCAAAAATTTCCCATATCTATATTCTTCGCTTTGACGTCTTTGTTCCTCTACGGCTCTACCCTTTTTAATTATATCGGAGTATAATTTATAGGCAAAGTTTCGTTAAAAATATACTCCATAGTCAATGTCCTTGTTTTACACGGAAAGTTCTTTGAAGTTTCATCGAAATTTAATACGGGAACAATTTTATATGAAAAAAGAATTTATTGTCATTAATACTCGAGATAAAATATAAGTAAAAAACATTTTTTTAACCAAAGAAAGTTACATCAAAACTTAAAAGGTATGCCAGTATAACTATATCAACACTTAAGAGGTAAAACTTAAGATAGAAGAAAAGATTGTAGACTTCTATTTTATTGTATTTTAGTCTTTTATGGTGTTTTTTGTTTGGTTTAGGCGATTTTTTTAAGGGTAAATATTTTCTTTTAAAGGTTGTTTGATTTGATGGGCTGAAAATAATAGAGACAAATATCATAAAGAGACGACGACCAAATGAGATAATAATTCGATTATATATATATATATATATATATATATATATATATATATATATATATATATATATATATATATATATATATATATATATATATATATATATATATATATATATATATATATATATATATATATATTATAAATCATGTCTTTGTAGGAGCCAAATAAGAACAATTATATAGCATAAATTAATAGATTAAATAAGTATTTGACTTTAATAAATAATCCAGAGTTATTTTTCATTCTTGAAAATTTGCATTTATTAATCACAATAAAGTTATCGTAAACTGTAGTATCTAATTATCTTTAAAATAAAACTGTTTAAATACTTTTAACTTTTATATTTTCGAGTATTTGTTTACAGCCATGTTTAAAAGATAATTAGATGTTTATTCAAAAAAAATTAATTTTGTAAGTAAATAGAATTATATATATAATCTTACACACAATTAATTATAACTTTTTTATTAATTAAAAAGTAAAAATAAAATTCTTTCTTTTATAATCATAATTATCGCATGAATTTAATTAAAAAATAAATTAAATTTTAAAAAAATCTTCTTATTGAATGTTCCTAAGATTTATAGATTTATAGATTATTCTATTTCTCATACTTAACAGCCTTGACGCTCGCTTGTTAATTTTGTAAAGATTAAAAAGTAATTTTTTATTTGGCAAAGAAACATGATAATTTTATTATAGACTAGTGGTTTTTGAAATAGAATAAACAATGGCAATGAGGAGGAAGTTTAAATTTTGACCCATTTGATATGTTAAAAAATCATTTTTCAAGACAAATTTAAAACTTAAATATAGTTAGTTTTCTGAACTTCCTCAATTATATTACACAAACTTCAAAATATTAAACTTTAGAGTGTTTTGTGTGAAATGATAGGATATAATCTAGATTTTAAGCTTGCATTCTTACTATGTTTGTCGCGCTCCGCCCGTTTTTTTACAAGTTCTTGCAGAGTGGGCATGCCCGTTTACCACCCTTATATATAGTATTGTAGTTGTCAACAATTGTATCCACTGAGTATTGTAGTGCAGTGTGTGTGCAACCATTTGTTGTAACCGTTTTAGTAGAGTAGTGGAAGTTTGTTATTATTTCTTCTCTCTTTTCTTCCATCTTCATCTTGTGCACCAAAAATTGATATTTGGAGCTTCAGTTCAGATCTACAGAGAAACACGAGTGAACATTGAGCGTTGTGTGATTGATTTTGTTTCTTGAGTTCATGTTGAACTTTTGATCGGAAGCGTAATAGAATCACATTTCTTGATTTTGCGGGATTAGGAAACACTAGTGTTTGGTGAGATCTGAGTGTGCTACACAAGGTTGAAGATGAACGGAAACGGTAATCTAAGTACTAAGCTTCCAGTGTTCGATGGAAAGAATTGAAATCGATGGTCGATTCAGATGCGTATGTTGTTTGGCGCTCAATATGTTCTTGATCTCATCAACGACGGTTACGTTCAGGTTGCACTTCCAACAAATACAACGGATGTGCAGAGAAATGCTCAGCGTGATCTCAGGAAGAATGATCAGAAGACGTTGTTCTACATCCATCAGTGTGTTGATGTGAACGTGTTTGAGAAAATCGTTGATTCAACGATGGCGAAGGCTATGTAGGACACACTGGTACAGTGCTACGATGATGATGCATCAGTGAAGAATGTAAAGCTTTAGTCTCTACGTAAGCAGTATATTAATCTTAGCATGAAGAATAATGAGAACGTACCTGACTACATCTCCAGAGTAATTCTGATCACAAATGAGATAAAGTCGTGTGGAGAGACTCTCTCTAAAGAAAGTATCATTGAGAAGGTATTTATATCTCTTAATCCTCAGTATGATTACATTGTGGTAGCCATTGAACATTCTAAGGATCTGAGCATCATGAGAATTGAAGAGGTACAAAGTAGTCTAGAGGCATAAGAGTTGCGTCTGACTTAAAGAACCTCTGAGAGAGAGGTACAAAAGGCTCTGAAAGCTTCTTTTGTCAAGAAGGACCAGAAACAGTCTTGGTAATAGGCCAAGAAAATACATGGTAGGTCTCAGGAGTCAGGAGCCTCAAATTTTGATGAGAATAAACATCATAAGGGAAGGGAGAAGCTTGACAAGAGAATGATCAATGCTATTATTGTAATAGGTTTGGCCACTTTGCTAAGGACTATTGGTCAAACAAGGAAAGGAAGTCAGAAGAAGAAAACAGAGCCAGAGGAGATTATGATGATGAACCAGTGTTATTGATGGCTTATGAATCTGATGATGATGAACCTATGCGATTGACGATTTCTGATTCTGAAGGAGACTTTGAATATGAGTCAGAGTCAAAAGATGACTCTGAATTAGAAGTCGAGTCTGATTCTTAATATCACTTAGAATCAGAAGATGAGTCAGAATCTGAAGGTTCTAAAGAAGAGTCAGAATCTGAGGGTTCTGAAGATGAGTCAGAGTCAGAAGATGACTTTGAAGCTGAATATGAGTCAGAGTCAAAAAATGACTTTGAAGTTGAAGATGAGTCGGAGTCTGAAGGCGATTTTGAATATGAAGAAGACTCTGAAGGCGAGTCTGATTCTGAAGGTGAATCTGATTCTGATCTATATTCTGATGATGATCCAGAATTTGGAGATAATCCAATTTCTGGAGATGGAGCTTCTAGAGGTGGAGCTTCTAAAGGTGGAGCCTCTGAAGGTGGTCCAACTTCTGAGGGTGGTCAGGCATTTGATACTGTTCCAGAATCAGAAGGAGATTCTGAACAAGTTTAGAGGCCACAAAGAATCAGAGAAATACCAATAAGATTTGTAGAGTTTGACATGTTGCAAGATACTTAAGTAGACTCTAAGGGAAAAGTCGTTTAGTATGTCATGTTAATAGACTTTGAACTAGTGAATATTGAAGAAGCTATCAAGAAGAAAATATGGTTGAAGGCCATGAAAGAAGAACTTTAGCTTCTAAAGATATTCGAGTTGCTGAATTGCAAGATTATTGACACACCGTCAAAAACAAATTAAATTGAATTTTGATTCTGAAAAATAATGTAGATGCTACAACTTTCAAGCAGTTGGTTGGGTCTCTGAGGTATTTGTATAATACTTGATTTGACAATTGATATGTCATTGGAATAGAGTTTTTGATTAGTGTACTCTACATGTACATTCATTAATAACTATTTCCTCACTAAAAAAAAATTATTACTATTTTATTTTTGGAAAATATAATTTTATTGTTACTATTTCATAAACAATTATTGTTTTACTCTTGATTTTCTAATATAAAGACTCGTTTTAAGGTTGATTTTAGACTTGGTAATAATACTAGACCGACACTATCAAATGAGGATTAAACTTGCTCTAAAAGATTGGAATGGTAAACTCACTCCCGGAAGTTACGTAACCAACATTCTCCTCGATGAAACTGTATTGTATTGTGTGAAGAATGTGCTCGCTCCAAATGTCAAGCAAACAAGGATTCGTATATAAATTTAATTAATTAATTAATTTCAATTAGGTTATATTAATTACATCTTAATGACAACTATAAACTTATAGAAAAACAGGTAATATATTGGGGAAAAAAAACAAATTACATTCTACAGACAGCTCTCTATGTTTATATAAGTAAATAAAAACATTGTAAAAATATGTACATCAAGTATATCCCAATTTATCGAATTTACCTACATCCAAAAAAATTAAATGATGAAAAACATCATACACAACCATGGCCACCACCGTCGCAAGTGCAACCACCGTTGCCGGAGATAATATCACCACCTTGATGCGGTTTGGTGCTTAGGCAACAACATAGAAGAGCCACCAGCAACATGAATCCCCATACTGAAGCCAAAGCTTGTACCCAACTCAAGTATTTCTCCATTCACTTTTTCTCCTACGTCTGATTTTGATCTTCAGCTTCATTCATTATATATAATATATATACCAGAATTAATTATTAATAATATGATAGATCTTTACTCTTTAGGGAAAAGAGAATAATGGGATCATTTTGGTGAGATATGGTGTGGCACATGCTGTGAGCTTGAAAGAGTGCAAAACAACAAGGGGCCAACCTGGGATTTTTATGGTCACGCCTTAGCGGAGCTAATGCTCTTCCACCTCTTGTAATCCTTTAAAGGCTAAATCAAAGAGTAATAAATTATTATTTTATGTGGCATAAATGCTTCCGAATCTTTTAGTTGTTGTTTTTATAAAGATAATTGTCAATTGTCACTTTGAAGACTAAGTGTTACAAAAATATAAAATAAAAAGGTTTAATATTTTTTCCTCGTATTTTTAGGTCGGGCTCATATTAGTCCCTAATACACCAATTAATCAAATAAAATTCTAAACAATTCAATTCAATTAATTAATTAATCGAATTTTGGGTGTTACAGATTGCATATGTAATGATTGATTCCTTGAAATCTGACTTGGTAGTAAAATATGTCTCAATTTTTCATTTATAATTTGAAAATTGGGTGTTTCTTCCTATTACAGCCATTTACTTCATCTATTTCACACCCATTTTTTAATTTCTAACTATCATCCTCATCTTCAACCTCACTAAAATCCTCTTTTGTTTATGTTTCTTGTTGGTACCTTCAGTATCATTATAATAACCTAATAGGTTTTTCATACCATCTTTCATTAAATCATCATTACCACTATCTTCATTTGAGTCATCAAATGCAACATCTAAGGCATTGTCATAATGAAAGCTCACATCATCATTATCAACTAGAGGAGAATTTGCCTCAGGATAATTGTCACCAATTACACCCTCAGTCACCCCGTCCTCATTCACCTCAGTCTCATTCACCCCAACCTCATTCATCTCAGTATCTTTACCTCCAACTACACTCTTATTAATCTCAACTCCATTAACCTCATTAATACCAACTTAATCCCTCTCAATTACACTCTCGGTCACCTCACCCACATTCAACTCAGTAATTTCACTTGTTGTACCTTTGACAACTTCCTCATACAGTTTTCAAATCTCATCTTCTTCATTAAGAATAACATTTTCCTCTATAAGACCATCATAATACTAGGTTGCAAAAGTGGATGTTGTACATACATATGAACACTCAAGTGTACCTTACATAAATTAACTACATCTTGGACACCTTTGTCATCACTCAAATAAATATACCAAAGACGGGGTCCTTAAATAATATTGTTCCAACTTATTTATAACACAAGTCTTTAATTATCATTACCACCTCAAAATAGCTCTAATTATCTACATCACATCTCAACTCAAAAACTAATCTTACATAACTAGAAAACTCATCATCTACAAATGAACATTCATGGTGGATAAAAACATGAATAAAGTCGCCCATTTTTTATACCTAAAAGGAAAACTACTTAATAAGAACCAACGGATATTAACAATTAGAAACAACACCAATACAAATTCCTAAAACCAACAGAAAATCATACAATCACACAGATACAACACAATTTGACATTTCGAATAAGAACTACCAAAAACCCTAATACGAAAAATGTATCCTAAAATGAATATTATACATTAAACTTCAAAGATCGAACCTAGTAAATTGAAAATCCAGTAAACCCTATATTAGAAAAGGGCGAAATTGAAAATTCAGGCAACGCTAAATTTGAAAGATGGGAAACATTTGACTTACCAGTAGACTTTGTTCTAAGCCTTCCTTTCTTCGTTCTCAACGTTCGTTTCTTCGTTCTCAATTTTCGTTCATACCTACTGAATCGTTCGCATTTGCAACTCTCCAATGTTCGTTTCACTCATAGACTTCCTTTGTTTCACTCAAAGAAAATACAAGAAATGAAGTAAATCAAACCCTAAATCCTTTAAGTATTTCAACTCGACAATATTTATCCACCTAAGCAAATAATAATCTACCTAAGTACCATCTAACCTCATACATTAACTTTGACTAACACATTTGACGTCAAGGATAAACGTGACTCTATTTGAATAATTGAAGGATCATAATAGACTTTTCTTAAATTAAAAGACCAATATGAATCTCGATCAAAATATACTGAACAAAAAAGAATAGTAAGTCAATTAAAATTTATTTTTATATTTATTTAAAAAAACTTTGTCAACAAAAATTTTTAAAACGTGATTTATTAATAGCTTAGAATGCATATCAACACAACAATTAAAGACTCCTCATCTTATAGCTCCTATTTTGTTTTTTAAAAAATGATTTTGGATAAAAGTCTTACTGAATAGTACTTCAAAAAAACTCACAATAGATAGGGTTAAATATGTAAAATACATAATAACATGGTTATAGATAATAATAATCTACTAAAATAAATATGAATGCGGGTATCATATTTTAATACACACTCTGAATTATATTTATATACTTAAATGTCTATTGTTATATAAAAATATATATCAATCAACTATAAAAAATACATAATATTATAATATATAACTTTTTAATACAAATACTTGTTTATTTTATAATTTAACTTTTTTGAAAAAATATTATTAAGACTTTAAAATAATATAATTTTTAAATAAATAAATATATTTTCCCTAAAAAAAGCAAGTAACAGATATGAGTAATTAAGGTACACATAAAATATGGATCCGAATATATTAAATACTACGTATGCTTTAATGGATTTATTATTCATTCAAAAAAAAATCATAAATGGAAGAAATTAAATGCTCATAATTCTAAAATAGTTATATTTAATTGCATATAGTGAAATCAACTTAAATGATTGAGTGACATTAGAATTTGGTGATTTTCGGTAACTTAGTATAATTTTAAGATATGTGAATGATTAAAATACCGATGCAGCATATATATTTTATTAGATACTATGTAAAAATATTTAAATGTTTAGACTTTAGAGATTCATTTTTGAACGTACTCAAGTTTTAGATAACGATAAAATATTTCGAAGATATATCTCCATTTATTTGTGTATTTAGATGAAGATTTAAATCATATAAATTATACGATCCATATACAAAAAATGACGTATATAATATCAGATGGTCCATATGTCATATATAAATAAAGTTGAATACAATTATAAAGTAGTATGAGATAAAAATAAAATTCAATCCATAGTACTACTATATACTACTGCACTACTGTGTATGTCAGGCTATCTCCCATATGTCACTTCTGCCACCTAAGACTCCTCGATCATCAATTTCTCCGCCCTCTGGCGCTGTCTCCGGTATATCAATGCCCCTCGTGCCTCTGTCATGATGGCATCTAGGACTTGCCTACATCAGACCCTCATGGAAGATATCTCTACCAATGCATATCTACACAAACTCCACAATACAACAGCATCTAGACAAGACATCTTTGGCATGATCTAATTGTGCATTCTCCTCCTCTAGTATCTCTTGATGGTTTGGTATCGGTGGATCTCTTGGAGCAGTCTGCACCATATACGGATGTGGCATCCCGAAGAACCACCGGATGTACCCGTCCACGTAGCTCCAGTTGCTCTCAATTATGGTACTCAATGCCTCTTTCGGGACCAGATGACTCTCGTAATCATCAAACATATATTTCATCTCTCTACATGTCAAAGTAGGAGGAGCAGATACAATAAAGTATCTGGGAATAATCTGAGTATAGTCGAATTTCCACATGACGTGCTCAGACAGATAAGGTGCAATGAGACATGGTTCCCTTGAGCTTTGTTTGATTTTAGATTTGATAATGAGAAAAAAAATTGAAAGAGACTGAATTGATTTTGAAAAATATCATATATAAGAAATGAGAATGGTTCTTACGCGATTTAAACTCCAAAATATATATTAAGTATTTTCATATTATGACTAAAAAACATATAGAGTACATTAAAAAAAATTCTTAAAACAAGATATGAGAATAATTTTTATTTTCAATTACAATTAGAATATGTTTGAATGAAATACTTTAACAAGAGAAATTAATTTTTTTTGAGAAAATTTAAAATAATTTAATCAAAATTTATTATTTGAATAAAAATATAAAAAATTGTTGAAATGATATTCTCATTAGTCCAATTTATAAAAAATAATTTACTTTTTAAATACATTATGTATTTGATCGATATATATTTTGATTATTCAATATACTTAAAAAAAATAAACTGTCTCCTACACATAACACTAGATGTAATATAAATTTATAAGATATTAAACTTAAAAATCTCAAAACAAGAGTCAAGAATTTAAAATTGCTACATTGCTACTATACACTATACAATGGAAATTTTGCAATATAGTCATTATATATGAAAATTTTAAATCCATCCCAGACATTTTCAAAAACTTGCAAATAAGTCTATAATAATTTTTAAAAATTACAAGTAACCCCTTAAAATTTTCAAAAATTATAAATAAATCAATATTTTTCATATTTTAAATTTTGACCCAAAATTTTCAAAATATATATGCAAATAACCCCAAAATTTTAACAACAAATCATTTTAATACTTTATCCAAACAAAAATAAATTTCAATTAAATCAATTGAATTCCTTAGAATTTTAAATTCCTTAAAAATCAAATCACTCAATCCTTTCCCGTAACTTAGTTTTTGGGAGTGAATTATATAAATCATGAAAGATTTTATAACCTGTTATCACGTTAATAGGAGTGGGGCAAGGTAACTTTGTTATACCTCCTTTCCCTTATGAACCTCAGCCACAATCTAAAGTCAATATATGCAACGTAAGAACTGAAACCTGTCCACCTTCTAGTGCAAAAAATTGCTTCAAAAAGATGGATAATGCAAGGCAATCAACAATATTTGTAATCTTTACCAAAACAGAAACCAAAATACCAAATAAAATAAAAACCTACAAATAAGAACCGTAAAGGTAATTGAGAGTATCTTACTTCACCTATTTCTCGCAGCAGTTAAGAATTCTGAAAACTAGTAATGGTGACAATTCCTATGCTACAGGATGTATCAATATTCCAATGCTTCCACTAAGATATAATAAACAATGAAAACAGTGTACTTTACAAAAACACGATTCTGAAATTTACAATCTGTTGGACAGTTGGCCGCCTCCCTGGAAAGTTCCAATCCAATCAAAGGAAATTGTTCCCATTAACATGCAGCATAGGGCATACCTAAAATAATATTTATACCACATCAGTTTAGTGCAATTCGTGTTGGGATTACCGAACAACTATATAAGAGGTGCCAAGATATGGAAATGTACAAGACAGAATGCTCATATTCCATGATCAAGTGTGTAATATAATGTGTCACGATCTGAGTCAAAAATGACACCACAAAAAGAAAATACACGTGATGTTGTTAACATCCCAAAATAAAAAGGAGAGTGGGCCATGGTCCCAAATCAAAAAATGGATGAAATCCAAGTGTCTGAAGCCACAGAAATCTAAATCAAACCAGAAGAAATCTCCATTTTCAAGTTTGTAAATCATGTAAATAAAGCCAAAAGGCAGACTCATGAAATCCGATCCCGCTTTCAATCACCAACTAGAATAATTACTGGGCAGAAGTTAAACAGAAATGATGAATGATGGATACAAAAGGAAAGGAAATCACACATTCAGCTCAACTTAAATGCACACTCTCCAATGGATCAAAAAAACATTTATCACTTATTCCAACACTGCTAAATATTAAGCATATTATTATAGATGGGAGAAACACAATGATAGAAACTAGATGTAAGATATTGAATATTTTTATAAATTGGGAGTGGAAATGATAGGTTCCCTATCTACAACCGTAGGTCCAATTGTTCAAAGGCCCACTTAAGTGAGAAAATGGGAAAGGGGGAAGAATCATTTACGTCGGCGAAAAAGAAAGTTGAGTTGGTTATATAGGTTAGGTTGAATAATAGAGTAGTTTCAGTATCTTATATATTAGGAACTGCATTATGGGTTGGGCAGGGTGAGAATTATTTCATCTGTGAGGAGCTAGGCTCTGGGAATACAAGGGACTCTCCTATAATATTTCTTACTTTTTTTATTGATAATGCAATTTCAGTATTGTCGTGAATTTGGGACCTATCAATTGGTCCGACATGTCGGATCTTTGAGTAGAGTCAATGTTACTGGAGATGGGAGAATCATACACAATTGGTTCGTGAATAAAATACAAGGTTTTACGAGGACAGATCCTGTTGGATGGATCGTGAGGGCTGAAAGGTTCTTTGAGGAGAACCAAATTTGCACTTGCGGATAAACTCCAGTCATCATTCATAAGAATGGAAGGAGTGCCTATGATATAGTTTCACTCTTGGTGTCAGTTCTAAGAAGCACGCACACCTCTAGGAGTATGCGTGTTGCGGTGTCCAACATGCATCATTGACATACATTGACAAGCGTAGAACAATTGTCAGAAAACTCAGACAAGTACCCCTACAAAATGGTCTTGTTCTTTTACTTTGACACACTTCAAAATGGGTGTCTGACACCAATACGACACCCATACAACACATGCTAGACAATTCAGACAAATATTTTTAAAAAAATGGTTTTCCTTTGCTACAACAAACACGTTATATACATTATTTTTGGACAAATCTCATATCTAACAGGGTTAATCATCTACTGAAGCAATGTTATCAATGAAGAATTAAAAACATTAATTTTGATTAGAAAAATTTTAACTCTTTTAAATATAAATGTGTAAATGAAAGTCAAATACTATCATATATATGTAGCGGTGTCGGTGTCCTATATTTTTGACATTATCGGTGTCGAAGTGTCCATGTGGTGTCATGTCCCGGTATCCGTGTCGGAGTCCGTGCTTCATAGGCCAAGTTAGATGCAGAACGGGAGTCCTTTCCCACTGTTTTAACCGAGAGATTCAGTGAGAGTCATGGTAGAGGTCATGCTGAAAGGACGATTATCATGAAAGCAGAAGAACGAAGAGGGAGAGAAATTATGCTCGGAGAGACTTGAAGTCAAGACACATATCAAGAACAGAATCAGCCACTAAATGATGCACAACCAAACTGGTTTGTGGTTCTTGAAGTTCCCGATCAACCTTGTGTCGTAGTCATGATTCACACAACAGAAAGTGCATGCACTGATGCACATCACACTCCCACAACCACCAGACGCGGCTCACAGAATATGGCTATGCTACAACAACGGATGTTGAGGGCCCACCTCCTTGCAACAAGGAACAATTCTGTTCCTGTGAATATGCTGGATCAAGTATGTCTCAAAACTCTTGCACCTGAGAAGGTTCTAGAGAAAACAGTGGAAGAATGGATAATTCACAAAACTGGCTGTTTTGATCTAATGCATCAAAGCTCAAATGGATCTGGTATTTAGGTATAAGCCCATAATGCAGAGGAGTTGTAAATCTGTCTATTAAAGCTAAGTGTTAGTTGGTTGAGGGAGGCTTTTAAAGCTTGGGCTGATATAGATGTACAAGAGTTAACCCAAGTAGAGAGAAGTAAAGGGATGCAAGGCCTAATGATAGTTGGTTGTTGGTGGCTAGATGGCTTCACCAACAACCTAACCTCTCCCACACAGGTCTCAAAGTACTATCATCCACACTACTCCTTTTGGTCTCAAATATAACAAAAATTTGGAGCAAATATAACAAAAATTTGGAGCAAATACATAACTAATATTGACTATGTTTTGCTTATATTCGAGACCCAGCACTAAGCGTTTACACCCGGGCCACCCCATTTTTCAACATTTATGTCAGTTGACCATGGCACTTCCATCACTCAGTGTCTGTTTATATTCCAACAGCAATGGATTGTGCTGATCTTGTGCCATGCATGCCCGGGGTCCAGCTGTGTTATTGTTCTGATACCAGTGGAAGCAACCATGCGGCGGAAACAGAAAGTATGTATCAGCCAAGTTGTTGTGTGTGTTTTACTAGAGAGTTATGTAGCGGGTTGGATTCTAGAAAAAGAGGAAGTAGTAATAAGGACTTTTTGCAAGGTGGGTCTAATTCTAAATATTATGGACCAGCAAAGGTTCCATGTCCAAAAGATTGATGGAAAGAATACCAACAATTTTCTTGCAAAGGAATTTTAAGTTCTCATGATCCAACTGTGTAGCATTCTCCAATCTGGTGCATGTATTAAAAAGAAACCACAGATTTCTTTCAGTTTTCAATGTTGGGTTAATTCGTTCTACTCCTTGAATACGAGTCAGATATCTGTTACAATGGGGATGTCATTTTTTCAAATCAGGAGATACTTTTGCCATAGTAACAGCTTTTCTTATGGCAATTGTAGTGTCAACTGAGACACTTGTTGCAGCATCAAAATTTAGTAGTGGTCCAGTGGAAGGCATAGAGACACTTTTGGGTATTATTGGTACATTTGTTGCGAGTTAAAGTCTTTCAAACAGATTTTGGACTAATGCTTTTCTTCACTATATTAGCTACAGGACAGTGTTCAATTTTTCCCTCTTTGACGGCTTATTTGTTCCACAACATCTCCTAGACTATATGTTGTCATCCAAGCATGGACCTATTGCCATTGCCACCCGTGCATTCAACAGTATAGAGCAAGTGATTTACTCATTGCATCAATCGTGGCAATTGTAGTTTCTTATTTCTTGGGTCCCACTATGGGTTTTCCAGTTGGTAAGCTTTAAAGAATAACAGTTGAAGATTATGAAGTGAAAACACCAGCTGACAGAGTTGTGGGAGTTCAGCTGAGGCATAGCTCTGTGTTCACCTTGTTGAAAGTTCAAATAAGAAAGGAAGCCACTTGTGGGAACATAATTAACCAAGCAGCCAAAACCTCCTTTCTTCATTGGGGATTGGGAAGTGGCAGCAGCTATTAAAGATCAGCTCTCTTTTTGTTTGCCTCAAGGTTTGGGAAGTGGCAGCAGCTATTAAATTAAAGATCTGTATCTACAACCATAGGCCCCATTTTTCAAAGGCCTGCTTAAGTGAAAAATCCGGAAATGCGGGAGAATTAGTTATGTGAGAGAGAAAGCTGGTTGAATTGGTTATATAGGATGAAGGGTAGAATAATGGAGTATTCAGTCTCTTTTATCTTAGGAACCTTGTGGGTTGGGTTGGGCAGCGTGAGAATTATCTGATCTCTGAGGAACTAGGCTCTGGGATTACAAGGGATTTTTCTATAATAGTTCTTACCTTTTTCATCAATAATACAATTTCTGTATCGTTGTGAATTTGGGTTCCTATCAGAAAACCCAGAGAAGTTGAGTTCCTGTCCTATTAAGAAACTGCTCTGAATTTTATCAAGTATAGAGCTTGTTTTACATGCTTTAACACAAAAGCTGACAAAACATAACTAAATAACAATAATATGAAATATAATGGAAATAACTGGGAGCTCGAGTCCTTATAGAAGAATTTAGATTCTGAAATTTTTTAAATGAAAAGAAAACTGAAAAAAAACATACACTTATTTCTTTCTTACCTGGTACTACTACTATCCAGCTTTAGGCTATCATACCCATCTCCCTCATTACCTTATTTCTTTCTTACCTTCCCTTCTTCCCCCAAGCCATATCACCCCATCCACTCATGCTGTTGACTTCCCATGTTCAATCTTCCCTTACTAGGCTTCCCTTCACCTAGTTACTCATTTGGCAGTGCATCCCAATTGTCCCATTATCATTTTTGCAATTTCTTATGGAACTTACTTTCCTACCCATCCTATTATGATCTGCCACTATTGTGTAACTGCCTCTATGTAAGCATTGCTCCAATTTTTGTATCCCCCCTACCCATTGCTTTGAGCTCCTAGTATAAGCATTGCCTACAGGTCTATCACATGAAGAACCTTAGAAGAAAAAGGCCTCATTTTGGATAGAACAATTAGTTGAGAGCAAAATTTATTAATGACAGTGGAGATTACACAATAATAGAAAATAAGAAACTTAACAGTGTTAAGCACAGAGAATGGAAGGGAACCCTAAATATTTTCTTTGCTAAGGAGGGAGAGGAGAGGAAAAATAAAATTATAAAACTAATTTACTATCACAGCCTTGTAAAGTTGTAATAGTGGATATTTTTAAATACCCAGTTCTACAATGCAGTGGCGAATGGAGGTATCAGACAATGGAGAGCGTCGGACAGAAGTAGTTGTGGTGGAGGTGAGCTATGGTGAAGGGTACCAAGTGGTCGTGGCAATGGTAAACAGTATAGGGCGACAGTGGTGTTGATGGTTGAGGGTACCAAGCAGTAGCAGAGGAAATGGAAGGTGCCCGATTGAATGACATTTGTTGAGGGTGCCTAGCAGCAGAGGTGGTGAAGGAGTGATGGTTGAGGGTACGTACCAAGCAACATAGGCAATGTAGGATGCTGAATAGCAACAACAGCGGTGAAGGGTTTCAAGCTATGATTGTGGAGGGCATCAGGCAACGGCACTGGCAGTAGTGATAGACTAAAGGATTCTTAGCAGCAGCAAGTCCCAAGAAAAAAGGAAATAACAGAAGGTGCTCAATACTGGTGATGGTGGTGGCGGTGGTACTGTGCAGTAGTTACAGTAGTAGAGGTTGCCTGAAAGCAATATGTTAGTGTTTGGCAGTAGCAACAATTGAAGGTGCCTAGCAGTGCCAATGATGTAGGGAGGTGGAGGGTAGTTTTGGATTTCTACATATTTTAGTCAGTATACTTATTCAAATTCATTTCTCTCCTTCCAAACCCTTCTAGTATTAGAGGGTAGTCAAAAATTAATGAAAAGACATTTCGCGACCTCCACTCTCCTCCCCTTTGGCTTCCAATTCCCCTGAACCAAATACTATGGCACATTTCAATCAGATGCCTATCAATCTATAAGTCTATAACATGCATATCTATTCTCAATCATTTCAACGTGCCAATGGATTTTACAAATATTGTGCATAAGCAAAAAATTATCAAGCAATAGGATATGAATATACATGTGTTATGGAAGAAAGCACTCACATCCGGTCCAGCAAATTTTATGTGAACTACAGCTCGCTGTAATTGCGCCATACAGCACGAAATTCTTCACGGAATGTATTTAGACGTGCTTTCAGGTTAGGTGTTCTAAAGCTTGCATGCAGGATGGTAGCTGAAGAAGCAAGAAAACCCAACTTAAAAACAAGAATAAAAAGGCTAGACAATGTTAAGATTAAATTTCTCAAAATGCAATTACCAAGAAGACCAATAGCAAGCGCCCATAAAACAGTCAGGAGACCAGCCGAAACAAACCATAGAAAGAAACTTGCTGCAAAAAGGGTGTAAAAGGAGAATTGATGTCAAAAAAATATATAAAAGTATCAAGCATCGGGCAAACATCCAAAAAATTTAATATAGCGAAGAAGGATTATTAATGAGAAAAAATATAACTGTTTCACAGACGCATTTACCAGAAGAAAATATCAAGACGAACACCCAACGAGGCCGACCACAAATATAAATTGCTCTCTTAGCTGATGGACGTCCACGAATAACAGGCCTGGAATTTAAAAAATTACTTTAGATACAGAAAAATCCAAAGATCCACAAACATAATAAAGTCAAACATACTTACGTAAGCGGAGGTCTCATTTTGGCAGCTAAATGAGGTGAAAATTGCCTTACTGTTCTTGTTACCTTCTCACTAAAGGTACCTGCAAAGCTGTAGAAAGAAACCCATTAGATTGATGTGGAATAAATATAGAAATTCAGCATTTCTATATCGATTATAATAAAACTGGAACAGATTCGGAAACTAAATGAAGACTTTGTATATCAAATCTTGTCATACTCATCAATTCCCTGGACTTCATAAATATTCTATAGAACTGAAAAATATAATTGTCTAATAGCCCAAGTCATTGAAGTATAACTTTTAGGCAGCTTATTATATTCAGCAGCTGTGCCATAACCTGTTGGAGTTCTTTTGTCTACTTTTTGGTAACCATGATAATATCACAGCCATGTATAAATGATTTCACATCAATACTTTTCCTCTTTAAATACTTAATAATAAGAGAACAGCAATACCCTCTATATCAAAGTCAAGAGTATAAATGCAGTTGGTTCCAGTAGACATACTTAAGTCTAATTGTCTAAACTTGATCAAAACCTTTCATTTTCCATCATAGGTATCTTTCCCGTATTCCAGACTAAAATGTATTTGTCTGTTTATTTTTGTTCATCCCTTTAAAAGATGAAAAACTTGTACTTCCCATAACAATCAGAGTAAATATACTATGTTGACGAGTTTTAAAATAAAACAAGTTGTTATCCTGCTACAAAAGCTGACAGTAAAACTAAACTACCATGTGACTCATATCATTTCAGTTTCATGACAGCATTCATTACAGGGTTTGGTCCTACAATTATAATAAATCTATATCATCTACAAAACCAAACCATACACACCTTTTTCTTAGTTATCTAAGAAGCCTGTTTAAGCATAAAGTTACACTCTATGCACAAAGCATATAGTACTCGGCATTCTGCTAAAGGCAGCACAACACTTTCTTAACACGGAAACCCCCACAAAATATGACATGAGAACTGATGACATAAACATGACACAAACCTATGAATAAAAAAGAATAACTTAACAAAATAAATTGGGGAGAACCTTTATCCACCCTCACATTTCTAAAAACCCACACATGACTCTCGAAAGTACACATCCAGACAAAACAAAAACTGTTTTAGGCCGGACGTACACGTCCAGACAGCACAAAGCCTCCGTTTTTTCCAGATGTGTACATCCAAAGTGCTTTTGGGGTGGGTAAAGTTCCTCCTTATTCCCTTAAAAGTTGAAGCAAAAATCAGCTTTGTTACACAACAAAAGAAATCAGATTAACATCACGAAAACTGGCATCCAATTTCTAAAGTTCTTAGCTGATGTAAAACACGCACGCTTAAATAGCACAAAGAACAACACCTTCAGACCAAGATATATATGTTAAAACAACAACAACCAAGCCTTATCCCACTTGGCTACATGGATCAAATAATTTAAAATATAATATATATAGACAGTAAATAACAAACTAAAACTGCTTACCTGTCATTTAGAAAGGCAATGCTTAGTGCTGTAAGAAGCGCAGCCACAATAGCAAGCGGCCTCCGAAGAAACCCCAATACTGCAAAATTTCAATGTGTCTAATTAGACTGTAAGGCAAAACACAGCAAAAAACATGAAAACAAAAAATAAAATCTGAATAAATAAATACTACACATCATGCTCACTATGCTCACTTACTGAGAACAGAAACAATCAAAATGAAGTAGTTGGTCCTGTAGCTGCAAATACAATCATAACCATAGTTACTTTCCAACCCCAAAACTTCACTACAGTTATAACTTGACAATTCAGAAGACAGCAACAAGTAATTCCCCAAATACTAATTAAAATTTTATCATAGAATCATCTACACAAAATAAAATTAAACAAAATCATTTTCCGTTATAGCAGTTATAAACAGTAAAAGGAAAAATAAGTTCATCATCATACAAAAATCAGTAAAACAAAGAACATGCAAAAACCTAAAGAACAAGGAAACTCAAAAATTGATTATCGCAATAATCTAATTTGATTAAAATTGAAAAACAAAAGTGAAAAACGATAACGGAAGAAGGAGTATTGGTACTAGTAGAGATTGCATTTGAGACGGCTGTTCCATTTGGAGGAAGATCTTGGAACGGTGAATCGGGAGAAGAATTCGGAGAGAGGACGCGGCGGCGATGACCAATCAACTTCGCGGAGAGCGTCGACGAGATCTTCGGCGGTAACGTTTCCCCAATCCATCGATTTCGGAGAGAAACTTTGATGCAGCGGTGATTGAAAATGGAAGAAAGGAATATGAAGTGAAAGGGTGATATTGGAAAGGAAAGAAGAAAGTGAAAAACAAGTGAAAGTGAAGAAAAGGGAAATGAAAGTGTTGTTGCGTTTTGTTTATGACTTTTCTTGGTAAGGAAAAGGGTAAAATGGTAAAAATGTGAAATTGATGTGAAAAACATTTGTCTGAGCCCGGGTTCGAACCGGGGACCTCTAGTGTGTGAGACTAGCGTGATAACCGACTACACCACCCAGACGCTGTTGATTTGATGAATACGGTTTGGTTATTAAAAAAGAACTACTTTTATATTACATTTACTCAACTAACATCTTCTCTCCTTTTTCCTTTTTGTTTGTTTTCTACTTTTATGGCTATAAAATCTCTAACAAGAATCACTACTTATTAACATGAATTGATTTGGGAACACTTGGCACCGAGAAAAATGTATCAATTAAAATTATTCTTATGTATAAGATTATTTACTACTTCATTTAGTGAATAATATTTTTTATATTAAATTTATATATTTGTAAATGCATTTCTAATAGATAATTAGGGTGTCTTTGATTTGATTTTGAAAACTGTTTTTTAATATTTAAAATTTGAAAATTTGTTAATCTAATTTTACAAAACTATTTTATATTTGAGAGTTTGAAAACTAAAATATTTGATTTTATACTTTTTTTTCTTCAAAACTTTTTTATATAATTTATTTATAAAATAGTTTTTAAAAATTAAAATTTAAAACTTATTTAAACATGTCCTTAATTTTTCTTCAAATGTTATTTTATTTCTCTCAAGTTTATTTCTCCTTAATGTTAAAATTTTTCTAGAAAAAATATCAAGGTTGAAACATGAAGTTATACATTCATTAGATTATTTATTCATTTTCCTTCTCTCAATTTGAAGATCTTTTGAATGTGATGTTCTATTTGTTGAGAATGTAATTTATGGTGTTGAAGCATCTTATTGTCGAAACACTTAGATGTCGAAGTGTCTAGGTGTCGAAGTGTCAAAGTGTCGAGGAGTTTGTCTTAACATGAATTTGTTACTTAGGCTCAATTTTGCAGTGTTAGAAGAATAAGGTATTTTGGTATTTGCTTGAGGAGCAAGCAAATCCAACTCTATAAATAGGGAGTAATACAAATTCATTGTAAGATAACACATACTTGCAATTGCAAAGGAATAAATTCTCAGTTTGAGAGCAGAAAGTTACTCTGCGGAAATTCTTCTTCTTATTCCTTATTTGAAACTCTAATCTTTATTTCTTTCCCAATTCAATTTTTATTTCTTTTCATTACCATTATGCACCGAAATCTTGCAACCAAGGTTGGTTGATTCACTCGAGTGAAGAGTGGAGAATAAGAGGAGTAATCAATAGGAAAGATTGATTATTATTCATCAAGATTCGGTTTAAAATTCTCCATAGGTTTTGGTGAATTTCTTGAAGGGAAATTGGTGAATTTCTTGAAGGGAAATTGGTGAATTTACAACATCTGGTATCTAGAGCATTGACTGAGCGATTCGTGGGAAGCAAAACACGATGGTGATGAATCATCCGAACGGGCAATTTTCGGCAAGTCTCCCAATTCTAAAGAATCAGAACTATGAGAATTGGTTCAAGCAGATAAAGGTTGTCTTTTACTATCAAAATCTTTGGGATCTTATGAAGGAGGGAGTGACACCGCTTGCAGCAAACGCAACGAATGAAGAAAAGGCTGCAGACAGTTTCGAAAAGGTTAGTGATGTTGAATCAGCGAAAGAAGCATGAGAAATTATGGAAAAATTGTTTGGGGCGCAGAAAAGGTGAAAGAAGTGAGGTTACAAACTCACAGAAGAACGTATGAATTGCTTCAGCTGGAAAACAATGAAAGCATACAAAAGAAGCATACAATTTGACTGGTCAAAATTAGTAAGAAGGATGTTGGTCGAATCAGGGAAAGCCCATATACCAAAGCAACCAAAGAGGTGGTGTTGAAAGTAGAGGAAGAGGTGGTGGTCGAAATCTGACAAAAGTTGCATTCAGTGTTTCAACTGTCAAAAGTATGGTCACTACTTTAGTGATTGTCCTGAAAAACAAAAGAATCAAGATAATGATGCAAAGTTTAAAAAGCATGAAGAAAAAGAGATGTTGTTGATGGTCACAAAATATTCCAAGATCAATGGTACTTAGACTCAGGATGCTCATCACACATGGCTGGTAGGAAATATTGTTTTGTCAACATGAACCCCTTAATGAAGAACATGGTAAAATTTTCAAATGACAATACTCTAGGAGCTGAAGGTATTGGTGATGGTATGATTATGAGGAAAGATGGAAAGAGGTCAGTAATTTCCAATGTATTGTATATATCAGGCATGAAAAGTAATTTGCTCAATATAGGCCAGTTGGTCAAAAAGAACTACAATGTGTAGATTAAAGATAAGATGATGAGAGTTCTCGACTTGGGTGGATGATTAATCTTAAAGGCACCTATGTCTCAGAATAGAACCTTTGGGGTTAAACCTAATGTGACGGAGCACAAGTGCCTTTCAACTGCAGTTAACAGGGATGAATGTATATGGCACTACAAACTTGACCATCTCAACTTCAAAGACATCAGAGACCTGAAGAGAAGAAATATGGTTTCAGGGTTACCAAAAATTGACATTCCAAATAAAGTATGTGAGGAATGTGTGCAGGCGAAGCAGCACAAGAATAGCTTCAGCAAGGATGCAGGAAGCAAGTCAAAGACAATCCTTAAAGTCATATACTCTGATGTTTGTGGTCCTATCCAAGTGGGTTCGATTGGAGGTAACAGATACTTTGTCACATTCATAAATGATTTCAGTCAAAAACTATGGACTTACCTAATCAAGAAGAAAAGTGAAGTTATCGAGGTATTTTCCAAGTTTAAATCTATGGTCGAAAGATAAAGTGGTTGAAAGCTCAAGATTCTAAGGACTGGTGGTGGTGGAGAATATGTGTCGAAATATTTTGACATGTTATGTGAGAAAGAAGGGATTGTGAATGAGGTGGTGTCATCCTATACTCCACGACATAATGGAACTACATAAAGGAAGAATAAAACCACTATGAATATGGTGAGAAGTATGTTGAAAGTTAAGAATCTACCCAAAGAATTATGGGGAGAAGTTGTGTCAACTACAACATACATACTGAACAGATGTCCGACGAAGAAGCTAGAAGGAATCGCACCATAAGAATCTTGGTCTGGTGTAAAGCCTAGCTTGAGTCATCTGAAAGTATTTTGATTTATAGCACATAGACATGTGTCATATCAGTTGAGAAAAAAAACTTGATGACAAGTCGAGTCAGATGATCCTAATAAGATATCATTCGACTGAAGGTTACAAGTTGTTCGACCCAATGAACAAGCAAGTAGTGATTAGCAGGGACGTGATCATAGATGAGCTTAAGGAATGAGATTAGACTAAAATGTCAAAAAGGATTCAGTGAGAATCTTATATGAAGAACCAGCAAGCGAAGTCAAAAGAGAAGTTCGACAAGAAGAAGTCAGAGGTTAAGCAAGTACAAACAGACCTCAAAGGACAAGATACATGCCTGCAAGGTTGCAAGAATGTGTGATTACATCAGATGATATGGTCGATGATGAAGGTGAGATGGTACATTATGCTTTTTATGCAAATGTTGAACTAGTCAATGCAGCTGAAGCATTGAAGGATTAAAAGTGGCTGAAAGAAATGAATGAGGAACTAGAGTCCATCGAAGTCAATAATACTTAGTCACTTGTCGAATTGAGTCAAGGCAAGAAGGCAATCAATTTGAAACGGGTATACAAGGTGAAATTGAATCCCAAAGGTGAAGTAGCTCGACACAAAGCAAGTCTTGTGGAAAATGGATTTCTTCAGAAGGAATGAATCGACTTCAATGAAGTTTTTGCACCTGTTGCTAGGATCGAAACAATCAGGTTGGTTGTTGGTCTAACAAACATGAACAAGTGGCACATGTGTCAGATGGATGTGAAATGTACATTTCTGAATGGCCCCATAAATGAAGAAATGTATGTTGCACAACCAGCTGGATTTGTGAAACATGGAGAAGAAAGCAAGGTATACATGTTACAAAAAGCCCTGTATGAACTTAAGCAAGCTCCAAGAGCTTAGAATAAGAAGATAGACAGTTTCCTAAAGGAGAATGAATTTGTGAAGTGCACAACTGAGCATGGAGTATATGTAAGAAGAATCAATAATGAGTTGTCTATACTATATCTCTATGTCAGTGACATATTGATAACAGGAAGTTGCAAAAAGGAGATCGAAGATTTCAAACATGAGCTAAATGAGGAGTTTGAAATGTATGACTTGGGAAATCTATCATGTTTCTTTGGAATCGAATTCTACAAGAGTATTATAGGCTTGATGATACACCAAAAAAGATATACATGCAAAATAATCAAGAGAATTGAGATGCAAGATTGCAACCAAACTTTGACTCTAGCTGAGCCCATATTGCAATTGTCAAAAGATACAAATGAAGATGATGTTTATCCAACACAGTACAGAAGACCCATTGGATCACTTCGATACATTTGTCACACAAGGCCTGATCTAGCATACAGTGTATGTATGGTGAGCAAATTCATGCAGAAACCAAAGGTATCACACCTAGCAGCGACGAAGAGGATACTCAAGTATCTGAAAGGAACTCTCGACTATGGCATTTTGTTTCCTGCAATTGATGAAGGAAAAAATGCAAACTAGTAGGATACACCGACTCAAGTTGGTGTAGTGATGCTTAGGATAGAAAACCCATAGTTGGTTATGTGTTTATACTGGGTGGTGCACCAGTTGCTTGAAGTTAAAGAAAGGAACCAATAATAACACTATCATCGTGTGAAGCATAATACATAGTCGATTCTCTTTGTGCATGCTAAGCAACTTGGATGGCAAATTTGGTCGAAGAGATTACAGGGAAGAATCATGGAGCGATTACCATGAAAATCGACAGTATGTCTGCTATCAATTTGGCGAAGAATCCAATAGCGCATGTGAAGGAGAATTGCAATCCAAAACGCAGCGGAAATTAAAATTTTCTCCTTTAGAGATCCTTACGAATGGTCATGATCAGTGATAGAATATTTACCTCTTGTGACGATTGAAACCTTTGGTGCAGATCTCTTGTGACAATCAAAACCTTTGATGCAGATCCATGGAGAGATCACGAACGTTGAATGATGACAACGTCTCTACTCAGTCCACACGAACGGATTCCTTCAATCTCAGTGCTAGCTGGTACGAATGAAGGCTTTGAGTGAGAGAGAGAGAGAGAGAGAGAGAAAACGAAAATAATGCAACCGCAATGAATGCTTCTGCACAAGGGTTCTATTTATAGAACCACTTGTGTGGGCTTCAAGCTAAAAAGCCCACTTAAGTGTATTTTGGCCCATATCTTATAATATGCCCAAAATCACTTAAGCTCATGGTACCTTACCATATTTCGTATTCTACTTAAGTACATCGTACCTTTACGATGTTCTACAATTCACTTAAGGGCACCGTACCTTATGGTGTTCCTTAGTTACTCTATCTCTCATCAATCCGTCCTTTGTGTGTGACCCTGTAGGTTTTCACGGCATTGACAATTATATTAAATCATGTGTTTAACATAATAAACAGTGAGTGGTATCTAGCAACACATCACTGCTACCCAAGACACGAAAATGTCATGTGATCTGACAATTCCTTCTGCGATAATACTTATGTGTATAATTACCCTTTTGCCCTTATGTCTATATTGAACACAAGGCATAAACCGTGTCATCCTTGTCCAGTTCAATATTTGGCCCATAGACATTTATCCTGTTATGCAGGATGGGCAAATTCCATCTAGGTCACTCATGTCCCTCAGCATGCTTCGTGAAGTACCCATCAACTGTCTTTATGGTTATCCAGTTACGGACAATGTTTGATCAGCAATAAATCACTCGACTCTACATCTAGGGTCCATAGTGGTTTCAGGTCGAAGAGTGGTATACACTATTATCACCATGAGAATAACTTATGACATTTTGCATAACTTTCTATATAGTATTCTCATAGAGGGTCAATCCGGTATAAATATTACTCTTAATATTCATACCTATGTTTAAGACTTGATAACTCCTTATCCATGATCCATGAGATGTGATCATCAGTCTATATACATAATAGTCTTAATGCTTTAATGTCATCCCACTTCATAATAAAGCTCGACTACGGATACTTTAAGAATAGTATCCTTATGTTTAATGTGATCTCATGATTAAGTCATACTTGATACATTAAACAGACTAGCTATTCTAGGGACTTTATTAAACAAACATAATAAAGAAAAAGTCTTTTATTATTAATAAATAATTCGATACAAGTACCAAAAGTATTGGCCTATATGGCTTACACCAACAATCTCCCACTAGCATTAGAGCCAATCAGGCATACCCTTAATACCCATAGATCTAGTATGGCCATCATGCTTCTGCTGCGCAAGAGGCTTTGTTAGTGGGTCAGCAATATTGTCAAGTGTAGGTACTCTGCATATTTTCACATCTCCTCTATCTATTATCTCTCGAATGAGATGATAATGCCTAAGTATGTGTTTGGATCGTTGGTGAGATCTAGGCTCCTTGGCTTGTGCGATAGCACCATTGTTATCACAGTAGAGACCAATGGGATCCACAATGCTAGAAACTGTGCCAAGTTCACTAATGAACTTTTTGATCCAAACAACTTCCTTTGCTGCACTTGAGGCAGCAATATACTCGGCATCGGTTGTAGAATCAGCAATTGTATCTTGCTTTGAACTTTTCCAGCTCACAGCGCCACCGTTTAAGAAAAACATATAACCAGATTGCGATCTAAAGTCATCCTTATCTGTCTGGAAGCTAGCATCGGTGTATCCAATTACAGCCAACTCTTCCTGACCTCCATATATCAAGAGCGAGTCCTTAGTCCTTCTTAAATACTTAAGGATATTCTTGACAGCTACCCAGTGAGCATCACCAGGATCAGATTGGTACCTACTCGTTGCACTTAAAGCATATGAGACATCTGGTCGAGTACATAACATGGCATACATGATAGATCCTATTGCAGACGCATATGGAATCTTATTCATGCGATCCCTTTCTTACTTAGTTAAAGGGGATTGTGTTTTTGATAGACACAGACCATGTTGCATAGGTATGAATCCTTTCTTGGAATCATGCATATTAAAGCGTCTCAACACTTTGTCTATGTATGTACTCTGACTTAGGTCAAGCAGTTTTTGTGATCTATCTCTATAGATTCTGATTCCTAATATATAGGCTGCTTCACCTAGGTCCTTCATATAAAAGCATTCCCCCTACCAAGACTTTACTTGTTGTAGGGTGGGGATATCATTTCCAATGAGTAATATGTCATCTACATATAATACCAGGAAAACAATCATGCTCCCCCTAACCTTCTTGTAGACACAAGGCTCATCTTCGTTCTTGATGAATCCATATTGTTTTACTGTTTCATCAAAACGAAGATTCCAGCTTCTGGAAGCTTGCTTCAATCCATAGATTGATCTTTGTAACTTACATATCTTTTGGGCTTCCTCTGGTATGTCAAATCCTTCAGGCTGTGTCATGTACACATCCTCAAGAAGATTTCCATTAAGGAAAGCAGTTTTGACATCCATCTGCCATATTTCATAATCATGATATGCAACGATAGCAAGTAAAATCCGAACAGATTTAAGCATTGCAACTGGTGAAAAGGTTTCATCATAGTCAATCCCATGAATTTGTTTATATCCTTTTGCAACCAGTCTTGCCTTATAGGTATGTACCTTACCATCTATGTCAGTCTTCTTTTTGAAGACCCACTTGCATCCTATAGGGTTAACTCCTACATAAGGCTCTACCAAGGTCCAAACTTGGTTTGTGTACATGGAATCCATTTCAGATTTTATGGCTTCTAGCCACTTCTCAGACTCGGGACCAGTTATGGCCTCTTGGTAGGTCACAGGCTCATCTTGATCCATGAGTAATACATCACCTTGATCAGTTATGAGATATCCATATCTCTCAGGTAGTTGACGTATCCTGCTTGACCTACGCTGGTCTTGTTCTACTTGAGCAGGTTGCTCTTCCACAACTTCTTGTGTTTCCTGCTCTAATTCCTCCATAGGTGTATCTATGCTTTGTGATTCTTGAATTTCTTCAAGCTCTACTTTCCTCTCACTGGTTCCTTTGGAAATAAAATCCTTTTCTAGGAAAACTCCAGTTCGAGCGACAAACACTTTGCCCTCAGAAGGATTGTAGAAGTAATACCCTCTTGTTTCTTTAGGATACCCCACAAATAAGCATTTGTCAGATTTGGGCTCAAACTTAGTTGAAATTTGTCGTTTCACATAAACCTCGCAACCCCAAATCTTTATGTAAGACATATGTGGTTTCTTACCACTCCATATCTCATATGGTGTCTTCTCAACCTTTTTGGATGGAACACGGTTAAGTGTGTAAGCTGCTGTCAATAACGCATGTCCCCAAAAGAAGTTTGGAAGATCGGCGTGACTCATCATGGATCGGACCATGTCCAACAGGGTTCGATTTCTTCTCTCAGACACACCATTCCATTGGGGTGTTCCAGGAGGAGTGAGTTGGGATAGGATCCCACACTCTTTCAGATGGTCATCAAACTCTAGGCTTAAATACTCACCACCTCGATCTGATCGAAGAGTTTTAATATTCTTACCTAGTTGGTTTTGTACTTCATTCTTGAATTCCTTGAACTTTTCAAAGGACTCTGATTTGTGTTTCATTAAATACACATAACCATATCTACTGAAATCATCAGTGAATGTGATGAAGTACTGAAACCCTCCTCGGGCTGGTATGTTCAGTGGTCCACATACATCAGTATGTATGAGGGCCAAAAGATCATTAGCTCTTTCACCTTTTCCTGTGAATGGAGATTTTGTCATCTTCCAAGTACTTTGGGCAGTTTCTCTTCTAGTGTCCGTCTTACCGCAATGGAAGCAGGTGTCTGCCTTTGCTATGCCTCCACTAGGCTTCAAAGCAACAGTTGGTTTGGGTTTGGCAACTTTCTTGCCATTCCCTTTATCACCCTGCTTGGTGGGCCTTTTGTTTTGTCTCTTTCCATTTCTGATCATCAGAATGGATTTCCTTTTTGTCTTCAGATTCTGCTCAGCAATTCTTAACATGGCTAGCAGTTCAGGAAGAGATTTGTTCATATCATTCATATTGAAATTTAGGACAAATTGACCGAATCCATCTGGCAACGATTGCCAGATCAAATCAGTTGCAAGTTCATTTCCGAGGGGAAAACCCAACCTTTCAAGGTTTTCCATATACCCAATCATCTTGAGCACATGGGGACTTACAGGGGCTCCCTCGGCTAACTTGCCTTGAAAAAGGGCTTTTGAAACTTCAAGCCTTTCATGCCTTGCTTGCTCTTGATAGAGCATCTTCAGGTGTTCGATCATATTGAACGCTATCATGTTCTCATGTTGCTTTTGCAACTCTGAGTTCATGACATCCAGCATGAGACAAGCAGTTTCATTGGCATCATCGACATGCTTCTTATAAGCATCTCTTTCTGCCTTAGGTGCAGAACTAGGAGGTTCCTCTTCAGGAACAGGTATCTCCAAGACATACATCTTTCTATTATGTTTGAGGACAATCCTCAGGTTTCGGTGCCAATCTAGAAAATTTGTCCCAGACAATTTATCTTTGTCAAGGATTGATCGCAAAATGTTTGTTAGAGGTGTTTGTTGAGATTAATGAAAATATAAGTATAATTGACATATTTAATTAGGCCTTTAATTAAAAATGCTCCCACTATTTTACTCAAAACAAATGACCCTCTTCATTTGATTCGGAAAATCCCGTTGGAAGATTTTCTAGTGGGTCGAGATCCATATTTCACTTCGTTCTAAGTCCGCGTAGGCGGATTACACAAAACTAGGTTATTTAGGTAGGAACTCCTTCCAATTGTATCTCATACAACTCTCGAAAATTTCAGTTGGGTGAATAACTCCATATTCCAATCCATCATATGGATCATTCCCAACTCTTGCTTCTAAACATATATAATATTATTATAATTAAGTTTGACCCATCGTTTTAGCAGTTGGATATTACAATTATCCCATCGCACCTTACCAATATAGAACATGCACCTCGCGTAGGCGAAACCTACATTATCCGATACTAGTCTTGATGAGTGCTAAAACTTGGAAAGCAAACATATATAATATTATTATAATTTGTTTAGTTAAGTTTGACCCATTGTCTTAGCAGTTGGATATTACAATTATCCCATCGCACCTTACTAATATAGAACATGCACCTCGTGTAGGCGAAACCTACATTATCCGATACTAGTCTTGATGAGTGCTAAAACTTGGAAAGCATAAACTTAATATTTAATTTGAGGGAATTGTAATTGTTATGATCTCACCGACTTATTTATCATATAAATCGTCTCTCACATGCATCAACATATATTCACATGCATCAACAAACATACACATGCATCAACATACATACACATGCATCAACATACATAATGAAACAGTTATGGCCCCTAGCGCAATTGTTCTCCCAAGCCAATGAGAGAACCTAAGCTAACCTAATAACGATCTAAGCTTCTCCAAGAAAGATCTTCAAGGTTGTCCTCAATTGATATTGAATTCTTCTCTTTCTTCATAACATTGTCCTCCTTTGATATTGAATTCTTCTCTTTCTTCATATCATTATCCTCCTTTGATATTGAATTCTTCTCTTTCTTCATATCATTACATTATAGAAGAAACTTGTTTTACATACGAGGGATTGAGATGAGAAAAGAAGTTAAACCAAGAGATTAAAAGGAGAGGCATGACACGCAGGTCGTATTTCAAAAAAAACCCAAAACAAAATGAAGGAAGACTAAGGCCATAACTGATCACCATAAGGCAATAATGATAAACACATTATTATTATTATTAATTTTAATTCCTTTAATTGATTAAAACCAAATTAAATTTCGGCGACCGATCATACTACGCAGAGTTAGCCGGGGGACATTGTTTTGCATCAACACAACTCTTACGCAGTCACAAAACAGAAACCCCGAGAATTCTGACTCTGTGAGTGTGACGACCGTCACATGCATGTTACGACCGTCACAGGCCCATGACGAACGTCACGCGGCCAAAAACAGAAACGCCTAGAATTCTGGATCTGTGAATGTGACGACCGTCACAAAGCACGTGACGACCGTCACGTCCATTTTGTTACGATCGTCACAAGTCCATGACGATCGTCACGCGACCAAAAACCAGCGCTTTGAAACAGTCAGCAGACGTGTTCCAACAAGCCCTCAATTCACAACTCCTTGACGGCACAACCCTTGCGCCGTCACTAACCCTAATGCACCAATTTCAGACCGTCAAACACACCTCGATTGTTGATTCAGTATGATTGATCAACAGGTCATTGCTTCACCATACTAATGTCGGATTCCGAAGCAAATGACCATTGATCGCTCAAAGGAAAACAACCATTTAGTGTTTGAATGAACGAAACAGAAACAATATATCACATATACCGTACTTTGCATTAGGATTACTTATATCATATATAAGTTGATCGGTCTCAATTGCGTAACCTATGGACGATCGATGTATCACTGCTTCACCATACTGTCGCAACCTGAAAAATACAGTGCGCGAAAAAACAACCGGCGAAAGAAAATGACAGAAGAGTCGCCACCGTGCGTTATTCATCCCAAAGAGGGAAAGGAAACGCTCGAAGTAAACCTGAAAAAGGAAAGGACAAGACGGGGTCTCGTAACCAAATCTTGGGTTCGGGAGTCGGTTATGCGAAGGGAAGGTATTAGCACCCCTACGCATCCATAGTACTCTACGGGATCCACTTTTGTGGTTTTTGTCTAAAGGGTGTGGGTTTACCTAATGTGTTTATTTACTAAAAAAGTTAAGAGAAATGACTCGCGCGGATGTCGCATCCACTGCATACGTATCTCATCTGAATATGAGAATCAGAGTCTTCGTAGCTCGGCTGACCTATGGGTTGGGGGATGTGTGCTCGCTAAGACATTGCGTCTTATGCCTACGTATCTCATCTGGAATGAGAATCAGAGCAAGCCGTAGTTCGGCTAACTACAGGGTTGTGGATTGGGTTTTGGACGAACGACGTTACTACGCAATCTACCGGATGCTCGACCTTTGGAGACTTACTCACCTGTAGTAGAAGGAGTAAATGTGTGTTATGGAGAAGAAAAATCAATGAAGGGTTTGTTTGCATTGTAGGAACGCGCATGCAAAAGGGTAATGAGGATAAGACCTCATAGCTCTTAACCCTGGACAAAGGAACTTGCATAAAGTAAACACAAAAACATTGCCTCCTATCGAGGTCTTCCAGCTAGGAAAGCAGTAAAATGCGGGAAAAATGTAAAAGTACCACGCGGATAAAGATCCGAAGTAACAACAATTAGAGGAATGGGAAACCCTGAGATCCTTCCAAGCTAACATCATCAAAGAAAGTGGAGAAAGTGGGTCAGTACAGGTAATCGGAATGAACCTCCAGGGGTTATCCCACAAATAAAGTGGGAAACCACGCAAGTTATCCCTGCAAAAGTCATGTGCCTTCACAAAAACTCAACAAAAGGGTTAGTGAAACAAGATAGGGTAACCAAGAGTTGCCCCTAAATCAAAATGTAACCACATGAATAATTCCATCAAAATTCACAAAAAGCTCACAAAAAGCAATCAAGGGTAGGAGGCCTAAACCTCTTGTCAAACACATGCATCAAAAGGGTATCAAATTCACCCATAATACCTCATACATTTAGAGCATTCAAATTAAAGGCATAAAGATGATGGATATATGGCAAACCTGATTGGAGAGATTGATTAAGATTGAATGGTACGTCCGGATCTGCAAAGTAATACTAGGGTTTGTGTGAGGCGGAGTGAACTTCTCAGGGCTGCCTGAAGGTCGCTGCAGAGTAGTTCCTAGGTTTCCTTCTCTCAAAATCTTTCTCCAGTGAATCTCCTAGTGTAACTCCAAGTGTGTGTTCCTCAACTGAAACTTCAGTATTTATAGACTGATTTTCGTGGGTAGTGGGCTCAAATGAGGGAGACCCAAGTCCAAAAAAAATTGTTATATTTTATTTATTTATTTTTAACTTTTTTTTTTCATTTTTTTTTTCGTTTTTTTTTTCCAGGAAAAATGAAGGGTAAATTTTGGGGTATTACAGCTGCCCCTATTCAATCAACTGGAGACCCGGAAAGAAGATGACAGCTGCTTTCGTACTTTCGAGGTATCAAGGGATTAAATATAATAAAAGCCCAAAAATTTGCACTGAAGTGAAGTGAAGTAACAATGTCTGTCAGAATCGGCAAAGAGGTGGTCTTGAAAGAAGAATCCGTCTGGTACGGCGAGGGTCAGTCTGAATATCGAAAAAGAATGTTAAACTAGATACCAAAATAAATGGTAACACAGAAATAACCATGGCCTGAATGCCGCTCATCAGTCTGAATACTGGAAATGACTTCGATCTGAACATCGGGAGATATGAGATTATTAATATCGGTCTGAACACCGAGAGGTTGGCCTGAATGCCACAAGTTGCGTCGACCTGAACGTCGGAAACTTCTTCGATCTGAACATCGGAAAATTGGCCTGAACGCCACAAGTTGCATCGACCTGAACGTCGGAAACTTCTTCGATCTGAACATCGGTAAATTGACCTGAATGCCACAAGTTGCATCGACCTGAACGTCGGAAACTTCTTCGATTTGGACATCAGAAAACTGGCCTGAACGCCACTTCGGTCTGAATACCAGAAACTGGCCTGAACGCCACTTCGATCTGAATATCGGAAATTGGCCTGAACGCCACTTCGATCTGAATATCGGAAATTGACCTGAATGCCACTTCGGTCTGAATACCGGAAAATTGGCCTGAATGTCACTTCGGTCTGAATACCGGAAAAACTTCACGCCTGTCAGCATCGGTAGAAATAGGGAAAGATAATAGAGGCGGCGCATGGGCCAATGACACTTGTTTGGGATGACAAAGGTAAGTCATGAACAATCTTCAGTCTGAGTACTGGAAACAACTTCTAGCTTATCACTTGGGATACCGAGAATGTTTTATGCTTACATGCGTATGTTTGAATTTTTCAATGGCGTAATGCTCCATGAAAATGGAAATGCTACGCGATTTGAAAGGATGCAATGCAATATGATTCTACATGCAGGGATGCGAAATGCTGGGTAGAATGCCAAGCTGAGGCAAGGGGATCTGCTGGGGAAATGATCACCATCTTCTGGACCCTGGCAAGGCTGCTGGAGATGCACATCACAAAGAATTATGTGGGGAAATGACCCGCCACACGGTGTTCTAGCAATGACGAAATGCCGAGATTCAGACTGGGGAGAGAACGACACTGAAAACCTGCTGTTGGGGAAAGCGATAGTGGTTCTGGCAACCACGATCTGCGAGAGATGACTCAGCAGGGGAAGCAAACACTGATACGATACCGAGGTTCTGCTTCAAGGAAAGAAAATATGGATCTGGCATTGGGATTATCGATCTGGCCTCGAACTCTAAGGAGCAGCCACTTCTGCTGGGAAGATACAGTCTTACACTGTCAACTCCGCTGGGGATATATAGTCTGGCACTGTCAACTCTACTGGGGAGTGTATATTCTGAAACAACCGCTTGGGGAAGTACGGTGGTGAGAAACTGATGGGGATTGAAGAATCCAACACTCTGATCAGCTCTGCAGGGATAAGATACCGAATTCGTCTGTTGGTGACTTCACTGGGGAAGATATTCACGGTCATCTGCAGGGGATTTTAAGGAAATGCCCCGAGGGTATCTGTTCTGAATAGGCGATCCAAAACACTTAAAATTTACAGCAATTTTAAATGTTTATTAAGCATGTACCTGTAAAGCCTTTATGTGTCATGATGCAATGTTTATCAAAAATTCGGACGTCATTTTTGCAAATAAAACAGTAAAATGAAAATGAAAACAGAGATATACTGAATAACATGATTTTATTGATTGAATGGCCTCTGAATAGGCATTTACATCAGGAAGCAATCCCTAGAAAGAGGTAATCGCACAAAAGATAAAAACAGAAATTAATCTAATGGCAATGTGAAATGGATTTCTATTGGGTTCCAATTCTGCTATGACTTGCCCGTCTTCAAGATCCTCCAGATAATCAGCCTTCTGAAAAGGTGATTGGACTGTTTCCTACCTTCAAAAGTTTCCAGTCATCGACATGAGATGAGATTCAGAACTAACTCAGAATGCAGTCATTCGCTTAATCCCTAACTTTTGCCTGGATCGCCCTTTTCGGGTTTTCAATCCACCGGGATACCCATTTTTGCCTAAGTTGCCTTTTCAGGTTTTCAACTTACCGGGTGTACGATCTTTTCATTTTTAATCCCTAATTTTTGCCCGAACCTTTTCATTTTCTTGGTTCGTCGGGATGCCCATTTTTGCCTGGACTATTCTTTTTACTGTCCAGCGGGTCTATTTTATGCGAAGTATTTTTTAACTGCGTCTGAGTTCACAGGAGAAGTGAAGTTTTCACCATCCATAGTTACAAGCATTAAGGCCCCACCATCAAAAACCTTGGTGACAATATACGATCCATCATAGTTAGGAGTCCACTTGCCCCTATGATCTGTCTGAGGAGGAAGGATCCTTTTCAACACTAAATCTCCGACTTGGAAACAACGAGGATGCACTTTCCGATCAAAGGTTCTCTTCATCCGACTCTGATACAACTGCCCATGACAAATGGCTGCCATTCGCTTCTCTTCGATAAGACTCAACTCATTGAACCTTGTCCGAATCCATTCGGCTTCGTCTAACTTGACATCCAACAAGACTCTTAGAGAAGGAATCTCCACTTCAACAGGTAGGACTGCTTCCATACCATACACCAGGGAGTAAGGGGTTGCCCCAATCGACGTATGTACTGAAGTACGGTACCCATGCAAGGCGAAAGGTAGCATCTCATGCCAATCTCTGTACGTGACGACCATCTTCTGCACAATCTTCTTTATGTTCTTATTTGCCGCCTATACAGCGCCGTTCATCTTAGGGCGGTAAGGGGAAGAATTGTGATGCTGAATGTTGAAGTTCTGACACAACTCCTTCATCATTTTGTTGTTGAGATTAGAACCATTATCAGTAATGATTCTTTCGGGAATCCCATAGCGACAAATGATTTCTTTTTTTGATGAAACGGGCAACCACATGTCTGGTGACATTCGCGAACGACGCTGCCTCGACCCACTTGGTGAAATAGTCGATGGCAACAAGGATGAAGCGATGCCCATTGGAAGCAGTCGGTTCAATCTTTCCAATCATGTCAATGCCCCCACATAGAAAACGGCCACGGCGAAGTCATCACATTCAGAGGATTTGGCGGTACATGCACCTTATCAGCATAAATCTGGCATTTATGACACTTCCGAGCATATTTGAAGCAATCTGATTCCATGGACATCCAGTAATAACCCGCTCTCAACAATTTCTTAGCCATTGCATGTCCGCCGACATGAGTACCGAAGGAACCTTCATGAACTTCCTGCATTAACATGTCTGCCTCGTGTCTGTCCACGCATCTGAGCAAAATCATGTCGAAGTTCCTCTTATACAGCACATCGTCTTTGTTCAAGAAGAAATTGTCTGCCAATCTTCTCAAAGTCTTTCTGTCATTGTTGGATGCCCCTGCAGGGTACTCTTGATTCTTCAGAAAGCACTTGATATCGTGATACCAGGGCTTGTCATCGACTACCAGTTCAGCAGCAAACACATACGCGGCCCTGTCAAGGCGCATCACATCGATCCTGGGAGCATGGTTCCAGCGAATTACCTTGATCATGGAGGATAGAGTAGCAAGTGCGTCTGCCATCTGGTTCTCATCACGAGGTATATGATACAATTTTACTATTGTGAAGAAAGTCAACAGTCTTCTCGTGTAGTCTCTGTAGGGGACCAGAGTGGGTTGGAGAGTATTCCAATCACCATTCACTTGATTGATCACCAGAGCTGAATCTCCGAAGATGTCCAAAGTCTTGATTCTCAAATCAATGGCTTGCTCAATACCCAAGATACAGGCCTCGTACTCAGCTTCATTATTTGTGCACTCAAAAGTCAAACGAGCGGTGAAAGGTATGTGGGCACCTTTCGGAGTTGTAATGACAGCGCAAATTCCACTTCCTCTAGCATTGACAGCCCCATCAAACAACAAAGTCCACTTTTCGTTTGGATCAGGTCCCTCCTCAACAACTGACTCTTCACAGTCTTTCATCTTGAGGAACATGATGTCTTCATCAGGGAATTCAAACTTCATCGGCTCATAATCATCAATCGGCTGCTGAGCAAGATAGTCTGACAGAATACTACCTTTGATGGCCTTCTGTGACGTGTACTGAATATCATACTCTGTTAAAATCATTTGCCAACGAGCGACCCTTCCGGTGAGAGCTGGCTTCTCGAATATGTATTTCATTGGATCCATCTTAGAAATTAACAAGGTAGTATGGTTCAACATATACTGCCTCAGTCGGCGAGCAGCCCAGGCCAAAGCACAACAAGTTTTCTCAAGCTGCGAATATTTGACTTCACAGTCGGTAAACTTTTTGCTAAGGTAGTATATGGCATGCTCTTTTCGACCAGACTCGTCATGATGTCCCAATACACACCCCATCGAGTTCTCAGTCACTGATAGGTACATTATCAGAGGTCTCCCAGGAACTGGAGGTATAAGGATCGGAGGTTTCTGTAGATACTCTTTTATCTTCTCGAAAGCCCTTTGACAATCTTCATTCCACCTGATAGCCTGATCTTTCTTCAGCAATTTGAAAATTGGCTCACACGTGGTTGTTAGGTGAGAGATGAACCTTGCAATGTAGTTCAACCTCCCTAAGAAACTACGGACTTGCTTCTCTGTTCTTGGCTCTGGCATTTCCTGTATCGCTTTTACTTTGTCGGGATCCACCTCAATCCCTTTTCCGCTAACGATAAAACCCAGCAATTTTCCCGATCTCACCCCGAAAGTGCACTTGTTCGGATTAAGTCTCAGTTTGAATTTCCTCAAACGCTCAAACAGTTTCTGCAAATTCACCAAATGTTCTTCTTCTGTCTGAGATTTGGCAATCATATCATCCACATAAACCTCGATTTCATGATGAATCATATCATGGAACAGAGTTTCCATAGCTCGTTGATATGTTGCTCCGGCATTTTTCAGACCAAACGGCATCACCTTGTAGCAGAAGGTGCCCCATGGGGTTATGAAAGTTGTCTTTTCCATGTCTTCTGGTGCCATCTTGATTTGGTTATAGCCAGAAAAGCCATCCATGAAGGAGAATACCGAGAACTGAGCTGTATTATCCACCAAAACGTCGATGTGAGGTAATGGGAAATCATCTTTAGGGCTAACTCTGTTCAGATCCCGGTAGTCGACACACATCCGTACCTTTCCATCCTTCTTAGGTATTGGGACGATGTTTGCAACCCATGGCGGATAATTGGTGACTGCTAGAAACCCTGCATCCAACTGCTTTTGTACTTCTTCCTTTATCTTGACAGCCATCTCTGGTCTTGTTCTTCTGAACTTCTGCTTGACCGGAGGACAACCTTCTTTGAGAGGCAAGCGGTGTACCACGATGTCTGTGTCCAGCCCAGGCATGTTCTGATAAGACCAGGCGAAGATGTCAACGTATTCTTGCAGCAATTCAATCAGCCCTTTCTTCACATTGTCTTCTAAAGCAGCCCCTATCTTGATTTCTCTCTTGGCGTCCTCGGTGCCGAGATTAATCACTTCAACAGACTCTTGATGCGGTTGAATAACCCTTTCCTCTTGTTTTAATAACCTGGTAAGCTCTTCAGGGAGTTCACAGTCGTCATCACCCTCTTCTTCAGCTTGAAAGATTGGATTTTCAAAGTCGAAGCGAGCCGTAGCAGAAACGTTATCAATAGGATCCGGTGATGTGCATCTGCATGAGTGATGGTATGTGCTTATGAGTGTGAACAAGAAGTGAAAACTAAACAAAACATTGCCATTTTTTATTTTGAAAAACTGCAAAAATAGAAAGACAGGGAACGAAATATTTGAATGCAAAAATACGTCCTTTATTTATGATAAAAATGCAAGTGTCACATAGACGGGCCCTACAATGAGTCATTACGCCCTGGGCGGAACGTAAGACTTGGATGTGCATGAATAAACAAAGAAAATTACTCTTCAAGAAAAGTGACTTGGATAATCTCTTCAGAAGACCAATTGTTGATGACTTCACCCGGGATCCTCGGACGCACCCAGTTGTCGATGTCACAATCATTATCCCCATCTTCATCATTGACCGCAGAGACCTGACCATATTTCTCAAACGCCTCTTCAATAGACTCTTGGGCAGACAAATCTTCAACCTGGAGGATACCTTTGTCGAGCAAGGCCTGGATACCCTGCTGTAGCTTCAAACAACCTCCACTCTGAGTGGCACAATCCAAACAACCCTTCCCACAACCGGGGAAAACATCGGCCTTCAGCAAGCATCCTTTGATATCCAACAATGGAGTCTTCAACTTCAACACATCCTTAATGGACTTGGCTTTTCCCTCTATCATGTTAACGTTTGCACCACCATGCTGGGGCATGGGATTGTTAACGACATTCGGAGCCGGTGCAAGGTCGATGGCCTTTGAATCTATGAGGTCTTGAACTACGTGCTTAAAAGCTTTGCAGTTCTCAATATTGTGGCCAGGTGCCCCAGAGTGGAAGCTATACCTAGCGTTGGCGTTGTAACTCACCGGAAGTCTACCAATAGGAGGAGTCAGAGTGCGCAGTTGCACAAGTTGTAGTTGTTGAAGACTAGAAAGCAACTGAGCGTACGACATTGGAAGGGTGTCGAAACGCCGGTCCATCATCCTTTGCCTCTGTTGATAAGCGGGTCTGTTACCCGGTTGCTGCTGCTGTTGATACTGAGCTGGTTGACGTTGTGATTGTTGTTGTTGTAGTGGCGCTGCAGTTGGAATGGTCACAGCCGCAACATACGGTTGCTGATGATAATTCTGAAAATTATTCCTCCGGTTATCCCTGTTTTGATAAGAAGATATGGCATTTGCATCCCCTTCTCTCCTCTTCTGTCCCTGAATGAACGGCTTCTTCACCCCTGATGCGGATCCACCTCCACTCTGGCTCTTATAGGTCTTTAGGTAATTCTCCACCCTTTCTCCAGTAGAGACCACATCAGCAAAGTTGGAAGCATTGCACCCCACCAGACGCTCCAGATAAGGTCCAGGCAGCGTATTCACGAACATGTTGGCCATTTCCTTTTCCAACATAGGAGGCTGAACACGGGAAGCCGTATCCCTCCAGCGTTGAGCGTATTCCCTGAAGCACTAATTACTTTTAAGAGACAGATTATGAAGTTGAGTTCTGTCCGGAGCCATGTCTGCATTATACTGATACTGCTTCACGAAAGCCTCTGCCAAATCCCTCCAGCAACGGATGTGGGCTCTGTCCAACCTCATATACCATTCCAAGGATACCCCAGCTAGGCTATCCTGGAAGAAGTACATAAGTAGCTTCTCGTCATCAGAGTATGCAACCATTTTACGGAAATAGGCTTGCACGTGAGTTTTGGGGCAAGAGCTGCCATGATATTTGTCAAATATCGAGACCTTGAATTTCGGTGGCACTCTCACACCTGGGACCAGCCCCAAGTCAGCAACATCTACTCCCAGAAGATTCTGTCCTTCCACTGCTTTCAACCTCTCTTTCAATCTTCTAAACATGGGGTCCATGCCAAAGTCTTCCTGAAGCAAGGGGAACTGATCATCCTGACCATCCTGAATGGGTTGTTGATCTAGGTTGACATGCGGGATCGGGATAGGCCCCGGTCCATTGGGACCATTAGCCTCTCCAGCTGGAGGATCAGCCAACGTCTCCGGTTGAGTAATAGGGGGATCCCTCTGCACCAACAATCTAAGCTCCTGCTGTCCTTGAGCCACCCCTTGAACCAAATCCATGAATTGATTCATGCGAATCTTCATCTCGGCGAGCTCTGCTTGTAGGCTCTCCATCGCTCTCTGTTGATTCCTTCGGGTACCGTATCGGTGAATGCCTGAGTCAGCTATCCTGCTAGTGGGACACCAAACAATATGAGAACACTGCATCGGTACCTGTTATGCAAGATATGATAATGAATATGTAAATGCAATGCCATGTTTATCAAATCCAAAAGGTATTCTACCCCCTTGATTCTAGTCTCACATCAGGCGAATAGTGCAAGAAGACTGAGTCATGGATAAACTTCTGAGATCAAGATGCAACAAAGGGAAACCAACATACAAATGAGTTCCAGGAAAGGGGCCTTAGCCAAAAGTACATCAAAAGAGGATCCCCACAACAAGCCTGTGGATTATCACTACACAGCAACAAAACAAAAAGTAAAGGGAGGAACATAAACCAGGGATCAGCCTCCTGTATACAACCCATAAGGACTGCTCCTCACTTCATCCAGTAATGCCACCGTGTCGGGATGATCTGGAGATTCTGTCAAATGCCGGATAAGCAGATTCCTCTTGTGAATGATCCCATCCAGTTCGTTGATGTGCTCTCTGTAGTAATTCCCATCATTTTCTCCGAATACCTCTTCAAGTCTGGATTTCTTCAAACCTGCCAACACCTTGAGTTCTTCAATTTGTCCTCGAGCCTCATGGAGTTGATCTGTGATGTAGCAATTAGTAGAACGGGCGCACAGAAGCTCATTGTTTTTCCCCTTCAGCAAAGTGTCGCATCCGCGAAAAACAACAGGCGGGCTAAAACAAAAACAACACAGAGCCGCCACCGTGCGTTATTTATCCCAAAGAGGGAAAGGAAACGCTCAGAGTAAACCTGGAAAAAAGCATGGTCTCGCGACCAAAGAGAAAGGGATCGGGAGTCGGTTATGCGTAGGGAAGGTATTAGCACCCCTACGCATCCGTCGTACTCGACGGGATCCACGCTCAAAAGATAGGTTAAGGTTGCTAAAACAAACATCACACACACAAACAACACAGGTGGGGAAAGAGGAAAGGGCTCGCTAGGACATCGCATCCTATACCCCCAACCATGTGTGTGTGCTGTGTAAGTGCCTACGGTAAAGCAAATAAAGCTTGAAGATCGATCACTGAATGAAAATAACCATCACATAGCAAAATGCACAATAAGTGCCATAGTCATACATCAGATCAAATACAACTCTCTAGAATCAGAAAGGAAATACAAGCAAGTGAATTCCATCAACAAGCCTGACGGTAATCCACACAAATGATAAAGCTAGCCTGATGAGGGTCCCACAGATGGCCCTATCTCATCAACCATCTTCGCGAACTCTGCGGCGAACCTGAGCTCGGTGTTCTCCTGCTGTAATCTCCCCACCTCCTTCTGGTGAATCTTCATCTGCCTGAAGTAATGATCTCTCTCAGTAACGTAATGATCTCTCTCGACGATGATCTTTGCTTTCTCCACTTCCCACTCTGCAGCGAGGACTCTGGATCTGTCATCCCTCTGATCCCTTACGAGAATTTGCCTCCTCTTCTGATCTTCAATAACCTTTGAAGCTCTAGCCAATCTCTCTTTGGTGATGTCGTGCTCCTTTGTTGAAGATGCTAAAGCCTGACTGACCTTCCCATAGTAGGCAGTATCCATCTCAAAGCGTTTTGCTTCCAGGGCATGTCGCTTGTCCTGATCTTCCATCTTCACTTTGATCTCCTGATTAGCCATCTGAACCCGAGCGACGCTCATCTCCAATTCCGTTTTCTCCGCAAGCAACTGATCTCTCTCCCGCTTCATCTCTAGGAACTCTTCCATGCTAACAGAAGAAGGAGATTCCTCAATCAACGGATACCAAGGATCCACCATAGGAAATGGTAGACAAGTAAGCTCCACTCTCTTTCTGAGCCAGTCATCGAACGGAGGAAAAGACCTGTTATTGGCTCTGCCCCAAGAAAACTTGCCTTTCCTTTGAATGCTGCGCCACGCATCAGAAACCTGCTTCAACCTGGCCTGATTGCCCTCAACTGGGAAGTACACAGTTTCCTGAACCTCACTCTTAAATGGAGGAAGCTCCATAGCGAATCCCATTTGTCTCTTAAGAAGTGTCGGGTTATAATTAATGCAACCCTGAACTCCTATAAGCGGCACATTGGGAAAACCCCCACAACTGCAGATGAAGTCTTGTCCAACCCCACTACTGTGAGTCCAAGCTATGTCTTTGGCCCTCAAACCCATCAGCTTGGTCGCCCAATTGACATTTTGGCCAAGCAGAACAAAAGCACCCTTGGTAGGCAAGTATCCCATAAACCACTTGTATAGCAGCTGAGTGCAACATCGGATCAGTCCCCCACGCCTCTTCTCGTTCCTGTTATGGACCGAGTAATAGACATCTCCGATCAAAGTAGGGATAGGATTCCTCTGAACAAACAAACGGATGGCATTAATGTCCACGAAGCTCTTCTGATTAGGAAACAGAACGATCCCATAAATGCCCGCAGCAATCAAAGCACAGACTGTGTTCCAATTACCCAACTCTGCCTGCTCCTTAGCCTTAGCTTCCAGGAAACTCAGATGAAAACCAGGCAACTTCCCCTTCTCTTTCAGACTCCCCTTAACCATCTCCGGACTCAAATAAAGAGCACGGGAAATCCCACCAATATCAGGCTCTTCCTTAGTAGCATAGAAAGGAACCTGATTCCTGATCTGAATGCCCAAGATACCAGCATAATCCTCCATCACAGGTCCCAGTAAGTAATCGGGGAAGACAAAACACCTCAAACAGGGATCATAGAACTGGAGAAGAGTATGAATGGCACTCCTGTCTCTGTCAGTGAGTCTGAAAACCATCTTCAGAATACCACCATATGCCTCACGAAACATCCCCACATGGTCGGGTGTAATCAAAGCTATCATATCCTTCAGCACACTGATCTCTGGGTCAAAGAAGCTATAGGCAACATCGTCCTTTAAACCGGGCCTCCTCATGTCTAAGAAGTCTCTCAACCAGGATCTCAATCAAAAAGGGTCCCTGCATATGGGTAAACATGTGTTAGATGCAGATAAATGCAAAATGTAATGATGCTGATGAATGAATGCAATGCATTTCCATCCTCCAAGTCATCTGATCATCTGTTGCACTGAAACCCTGATTTCTGAACTGATCACAACCATCTGAGGGAATATGTAACCACAAATCCAACTCAAGGGTTCCGAAATAAACGGAACTGAAAGATACACCATCATCATCATCACCAAACAATCTCTGAGCAGATACCCATAACCGTCTCTGAATCGGCCCGGGGAATCCTGAAATAAACGGATCCCCACTGATAAATAACTCGGACAGTACTCCGGCATCTCAGAAATAAATGGCCATAAATCCGACTTATAAATAGGACTCTGATCCGCGGAACCAATAGTCACCATCAAAGTCACCATCTGTAAGAATCACCCTCCCCTCACAGGTAAATTCTAATCAGGTCATCCTAAGGCGGATAATAGTCTCGACAATCGGGCAGAGATACTCAATGGGTTTGCCCTTTCGGGTGTGCCATTGTAGCTCCCTTAAGATCGTCTAAACCAAAGATCCGGGAAATGATCGGTCACCGAAGTCAATATCTCAAAAGAGGTAACCCAACCAAAGTGGAAAACCCCACTGAGGAAGAGCACTCTCGGATGAACCTCGTCCGGCTTGTGGTATGTCACGTCGCAACAGTATGCCCAACCGGCATGTGAGGAACGTGAGACCACACTAATCCTAGGTGTATACTCGGGCCTGGATTTTAGCCCCACTCAGAACACCCACCCCAAAACAGAGGAACCACCTGCACAGAGGACGACAACATGATAGTATGATGCATGCAAATATTTATGCAAATATACACACAGTCAGAATAATAAATGCAATAAATAGAGCACAAGCAACCTAAACTATCCTAGAACGCTAGGAGAGACTCGCTTAGGGAAGATGGACCAGCACAGGTCAACATCTTGTAAATCCCCAGCAGAGTCGCCAGCTGTCGCATCCGCGAAAAACAACCGGCGGGCTAAAACAAAAACAACACAGAGCCGCCATCGTGCGTTATTTATCCCAAAGAGGGAAAGGAAACGCTCAGAGTAAACCTGGAAAAAAGCATGGTCTCGCGACCAAAGAGAAAGGGATCGGGAGTCGGTTATGCGTAGGGAAGGTATTAGCACCCCTACGCATCTGTCGTACTCGACGGGATCCACGCTCAAAAGATAGGTTAAGGTTGCTAAAACAAACATCACACACACAAACAACACAGACGGGGAAAGAGGAAAGGGCTCGCTAGGACATCGCATCCTATGCCTACGTATCTCGTCTGGAACGAGAATCAGAGCTGCCGTAGTTCGGCTCACGCACGCCAAACAGGACACACACAAACACAGGCAAACATGGAACCCGAATGCCAATCGCTGGACTTACATCGGCTTCCGAACCAAACAAACACAATCAGGATACGGACAGCCAATCGCTGGGCTTACATCCATATCCTGACACACAAGAGGGGACAAACAACACTCACAAAAAGAAAAAAAAGTGCCCGGAGAGACCTCGCGCGGTCTCCTGCCTACGTACCTCATCTGGTATGAGGATCAGGGCGACGTAGTTCCCCTGAACGGGAAAGAAATTCTAACCAGATACAAAGGGAGACACACTACTAGGGAGTTGTACTCGAGCCTAGATGTTATCATGCATCATTGCCCTATGTTATGGTTTCTATCCTAACTTGCACAGGCAAGCTAATCCTAACCAGGAAAAGCAAAACACACATGCTCAATCAAAATAAAGCAAACATTCACAAGTAGCACACACTATATCCAGTCAAGTGAGGCTCAAACAAGGGTGAGGCTGCGAGAGCAAGCCAACTGTACAGGGTAGTGTTCGGTCTTAACCCTGACATTGAGAGTCAGGGTGAAGCAGATGAAAGGTGAGTGAAGATTAGACTTCACAGCTCTTATCCCTGGCCGGGGAGAGCTTCAGACAAAGGAGTGTGGGTCCAGAAAGTGGGAACCCTTCTACACTCAAGACTCTGACTCGACTGTACAACTGTACAAGATCTTGGGTTAATGTCCCAATGCATCAACATAGTGGTGTGAGCAGAGGGACGACTCAACAAGAATAGCGGGAGATAGATTGCATATCTCTCTTATCCGCCAATTGCCTTAATCAAGGTCTTTTCCTGCTTGGGGACAAAGTTAAACAATCACAAACATCGCCTCTTAAGGAGGACTTCAGACAGTTGCCTGGCCAAGTAACAGGCCAGGTCTTCCAGACTACATGGAGACAAGAGAGTCTACCTCAATTGGTTTATACAACCAAGCAGCAGCACAAGCAAGTTCAAAGATGAACTGTTAGCGACTAAAGTACCTGAAATCAAGCTAATTCAGTCAGTATACCAATCACAGAGTCAAAACAAACAGCATAAGAACCAACAGACAATGTATAATCAGACAATGCAATGTGCAAAGCACAATCAACTCAAGTGAGCCAAACACAAGCTCAAAGCAAGTGAGCCAAGCATCCTACAAAACACACAAGTTAGTTCACAACAATTAACCAAATTCAATCAACTTGAATTAACCTCCTTAGAGCATTTGCTGTTTAACCTGAAAAGCACATCCAAATGTGAGAAACAAGACCCCTAGGACAAGCCTAGGGTCCCAAGGAGATGAAAAATCCAAAACAGCAAGTGAAAATTAATCAAAATCACAATCAATCAATTAAAAACAACTTCCAGTTGGTCCCATATCAAAAACATTCACCAATTGCATTTCATAAGCTAAACATGTCAAACTATGCATTTTGGAATCACATTGGAGCAAACAGAATGATCACCATCAAATTAATATCAAAACAGCTCAATAAATTCCACAAAAATTCAAGTCTAAACAGAACACATATCATGTCAAGCACACCAAATTTCAACTCATTTAGATCAAGGGAAGTAGGTCAATGAAATTCATAAAGTCCAGACAAGTTCAAGCAAGCCAACACAAGGTATCAAAACAAGCATCAACTTCCACCAATCATAAAACAGTGACAAAACATGATAAACAAATGGGATCAAAACCACAATGACCTATAATTTGTCTAGAAGTCACATGTCAAATTTCACATCCATCCAATTAATGACCAGAATTTCACAAGCCAAATACAAACATGTGTCACAAAAAATCAACAAATGACCAAACAAGGGGAAAAATTCCAATCAAACAGGAAATGCCATCAATAAATCCATAAAAATTCACATGTAATCTCAACATCCATATGCTCAATCATGCAAAAATTCAACTCAATCCAATGTCCCTAAGCACATTAAATAAAATCATGAAATTCACCAAGCATGGTGTGACACAAATTGTCACACCTCTAATCAAAAATTCATATCTCATCAACCAGGGATGCAAAAATTGCAAACTATACATAAAAATCACCAGCAAAGAGTCCAGAACAGGCATGCAAAATTTCATGAATTTCTATGGAAGCATCATCATTTTATGAATGATATGGTGAGCATGGTACACAAATGATACATTCAAGCAATCCCTAGGCAATTTATTTTTTTCATACGTGCACAAAAATATTAAAATTCATCATAAAAAACTACACATCACAAGGAGAATAATGCAAAAAGTCTCATCAAATTTGGACAAGAAATGAATCACTTATGAATTTTTGAAGTTCATTGATCAAAATGAAATGAAAAATGAAAAAGAAATGAAATAATACAAATTAATATGAAATAATGGCATAATTGTAAATAGGAGAAACGAAACCAAAACGCGGCGCTTAACTAAATGCAATGGCGCTATGTGATTGGTCAGTGGTGGCGGTAAACAGAATTTCAAACGCGAGCCAGGCCAAACAGGATCAAACACGCGTATTCTTCATCATCTTCGTCAAACAAATTCCAGAAATCACACATGAACAAATCTTAACCAAAATGATCATGCCATACATCAATGGAACCGTCTAAACATGTACATCATGGATATGGCAAGCATTTGACCTAACTCTAAACATATCAACCGGATCGAGCGAAAATAGGTTTCACATCCAAACTTCTAATCAAGATATCTCACTCGATTCTCAACCAAATTCAAAACCACGAGTTGCATGCTATTCTATGTTGAGAGATCTATCTAAGCCACATCACAATTCAAGCAATGGTTGAGATCGAAAATTTACCTCTTGATGATGGCAGTGCTCGATTCTTGTGTTTCCAAGTGTGAAAGGCGAAAACAGATGCAGTTCAATGCTATGGAAGTTGAATAGAATGGATGCCTTAGCTCAACTATGCTCCAGTTTGAAGAATCAACAAAATGCCATGGATGAGCTTGCTTCCAACAGTCCAAATTCCTCAATGTTTTGGCCTTGAATTTGCGAAACAGATGCACACAATCACTGGTAGATGATAGATCAAGCACGAATTCACACTATGGATGATGAATCTTGATGAAAATGATGAAAAAGTGTGTGAAAGTTTTGAGAGAATTGGGAGGTTTTTGGAGAAAAGTTTGTTAGATCTTGAAAAATGAAATGTGATTATGATTTTCTGTTACAAATATCCTTTTATACCAACTCCTAATCTATTTACTAATCACAATTAGCAAAATCAAAATGAATTAGCAAAATGAGTTTTCAAGTGAAATGGCCAATATGTCCTTTTGCAAAATCAGCCAATGCAACAGTAAAAACCAGTTCAAGCAAGTCCAAAATGATGCTTATGATGTGTTGGAATAGGCTTTGTATGGAAATGCCATGTATTTTTCAAATTGCCTATTTTTCCCACCAATTTTCAAATAGTCCACTTGAAAAATGACATTTTGCCATGATGATTTTTGATGAAATGTGATAATGCATCATGAAAGTACATGTAAAATGTGGTTTGCTCAAAGAAAAATCACCCAATTTGGCCATTCCATGTGAAAGTTATGACACTTTGAATTTAGGCATTTTTGAAAAATGATTTGATCATAACTTGCCAACCACACATGAGAAATGAGTGTTCTTGGACTTTTTGGAAAGGTGAGAGCAAGATCTACAACTTTCATGTTGAACAAATTTTCATTTGAAACATTTTTGGACACGTAATTTTGAGGAGAAAAACTTTCCATTTTTGGCAATTTTCAATTACGAGTCACTTTCTACTTTTGGAAAGTTTCCATCTGATTTTATTTTCTTCATTCTTGATGTTTGAAATGTCAAATGAAACTTGTTTCAACATGAATGAAGTGTATCCAACCCTCTCCCACCTCCAAATCCATCAATTCAGGCACAGTTGACCACAGTTGACTTTTTCAATTGATAGATGAATTTGGCTATGCACTGATCCAGTTGAGCCTCAAACTCCTGTTGAAATGGCTCAATGATGAAACCCTAGCTTCCATAAGCTCAATACAATCATGAAATGATCCCCATATCCATTGTAGACCCCATCTCCTTGCCAAGCCTTGACTGGCCCAATGCAGATGATTTAACTGATTAGGGTTGACCAGTGGTCAAAACCCTAATCCCAAGGTATCTGATCAATCTCTTGGTGATGACAAAACCATGATGATGGTGATGTACCATTGCAGCCAAGATAAAGCTCAATCTCTTTGAGAATCAAGAAACCCTAATTTGAATCACACATCCTCAGATGATTAATGATCAATTCAATCAATGAAACCCTCAGGCTTGCATCTCAACCCCTTTATCTTCTGATCAAGACTTAGGAGGATGACTTGCCCAATGTTGCCACATGATATGCAACATGCTAATGACTAATGACCTAAAAAAATGATATGCAATGTGTTATGCTAGTCCCAAGAGAGGAGGGCAAATTTTGAGGTGTTACAGCTGCCCCTATTCAATCCACTGTGAACCTGTCGATATGAATAGCCTCGGCTTTCAGATGATCAGGATGAAGGGTGATTGAATACCAAGAACAGACGAACAATTTGCACTCTGATGGGAAATAATTAACAATGCCTATCAGAATCGGCAAAGAAACACAATCTCTGAAGAAAAATCCGTCTGGTACGGAAAAAGTCGGCCTGATCACCGAAACAGCAACATCGACCTGGATACCAAAACAAATGGTAACGCAGGGATAACCATGGCCTGAACACCACATATCCGCTGGGGATTATCATCTCTTTCTTTGCTTTTCTTGAACCCCGAAATTTTAATAATCTTTTTTCATTTTCTTGATCCCCGAAAATTTTCTTTCGCGCAAATGATCCTGGATCACTGCATTTAAACCCCGATATCTTGTTTGCCAAAATAATGAACCCCATTCTCCATTTGAACCCCGGTCGCCTGACGATAACTTGTGATCGCCATTGTGAACCCCATTCTCCAGAAAATGCCTCAACATTTCCCTTTCTCCATTTGAACCCCGATCTCCAGAAAATGCCTCAACATTTCCTTTTCTCCGATTGAACCTCGTTCTCCGCTTTCTTGTGATAATTCCGCTGGCAACGCCGGAAATAACACCAAACACCACTCTGAGGGCGACATATCAGAGGGTATACCTTCACAAAAGGAAGGTAACATGTGCATCTCTTCCTCAGAAGACACCCATAACGACCTCCGTTGGCCTCAGCCAAAGTCTAAGGTGACACATGAACAGAAGATAATCCTGCGGACCTCATCCCAGATTTAATCTTCAACTCCACTCTCTATTTGGACCCCACTCTCCAGAAAATGTCTCAACATTTCCCTTTCTCCAATTGAACCCCGATTGTCGCGCTGATCGCGTAACGTCCTTTGATTTTATTTCCATCTCCGTCAGACGGAAAAAATTCTTCCAGTATCGCACTACTGGAGAACATTGCTGATCTGACATCATGATGCTAAACTCCTCAGAGTAACACCTTCACCATCCGGCGAAACTAAATCTCAAACGGTAACCACGGCTTAAGTCGCGCTGATCGCGTAACATTCCCATCTCAGTCCGACGGAAAAGTTTCCTCCAGTATCTCACTACTGGGGAAGTACTGTTGATAAAAACGGTGCCAAACTCCTCGGAGCAACACCTTTACCCTCAGGCAACCACTTCTCAAACGGTAACCACGGTCTGAGACTAGCTCATGCTTGCAATATGATGCATGATTGATTTTTCTGCGTAATGCTCCACAATTATGGAAATGCTACGCGATTTATTATGCAATATGCTATGCCATTTTTCATGATGTATGTATAAAAGCATCCCCCTCAAGGGACTCTTCTAGGGAGCTCGAGACACTCTGCTGAGGAACTCGCCAACACTCCGCTTCCACCCTGCTGGGGAATAGCACTGCTGCTGGGGAAAAATCTCCTTTGCACCCGATCCGCTTGGGGATATGCTGGGGATAGAACCACCAATGCACTCTGTGGGGATACACCAGTCTTGACTAGCTGGGGATATCAATCCCGACTCTGTTTGAGACACCACCACACACAGATACTTCCACTGGGGAAACTGCAACCTTCAAGCCTGACGACTGGGGAAGCATCAATCTGCAACCCGCTGGGGATAACCATCCTGACCCTGCTAGGGAAGCCATAGACCTTGGATCTGCTGGGGAATTAGTCCCCACGACTCTACTTGGGGGGGAGGACAGTCTGGTACCGAACACCAGACGACTCGTCGAACCAGGGCACTCAATATCCAACCCCAGTGTCAGCTTTCCACTTTTGAGAGCTCCCAGACTCGTCTGGACTTTTCTGCTCCATCATCTTGTACTCCAAACCGCTCTGTACTCGACGAAGAGCGAACTCCTGGGATTTATACAGACTTTCCAATCTTCCGACTTTGAAGAGTCTTCTTGATTAATATCCAGGATCGTCGTACGTCCTTCCGTCGTCCTTTCACCATTTCTTCCTCCATTTGTCCCTGACTGGACTCCGTGGGGACCGCTCGTCAAAAGCTTCCACATCACAACCTGCAAGTGAGTGAAAATATCTAACAGTACCTGCAAAAGAGATCGTTAGATAAAACCGTGCCCCAGGCGTGTCAAGATTTCAGCACTTGGGTCACTCAACCTTCTGAATAAGATTTCAAGCTTTCAATCTTATAAACATGCATTGGAAGGGACTTGTATGTCTTAAAATGAAAAGATTCTTTATCAAAATAATTGGATGTTTTTGCAATCAAAGCGGTAATGAAAAACAAAAATAAAATTATTTGACTGAATATGCATTTTATTGATTGAAAAAGTGTGGCTCAAATGAGCAATACAAAGAAGCAATTCCTGAAAAGAGGTAATTGCGCACAAAAGGAAAAATCTATCCTAATGGCAATGTGAAACCCGTGATCTCATCGAGTTCCAACTCGGTTACACCCCATATGTCCTCAGACTCTCCGTGCTTTCTGCCTTCTGAACAAGACGCTTCTGATTGATCCCTACCGGGTATTATCCATGATGCTTTAACCAAAGCGCAAACGATCATGCCAGACGCAGTTGTTCGTCTCAATCCCTCTTTTGCCTGGACCGCCCTTTCGGGTTTTCAGTCCACCGGGATACCCTTTTTTGCCTGGACTATTTTTTTATTTTCGTCCAGCGGGTCTTTTTATACGAAGTATTTTTTAACTGCATCCGCATTCACAGGGGATGGAAAATCTTCGCCATCCATGGTCGTTAACAACAAGGCTCCGCCAGAGAAGACCTTCTTAACCACGAATGGACCTTCATAATTAGGTGTCCATTTGCCCCTTCGATCATTTTGAGGAGGAAGGATCCTTTTCAGCACCATATCACCCACGTGATATACCCGAGGTCGTACCTTTCTGTCAAAAGCACGCTTCATCCGTTGCTGGTATAACTGCCCATGACAAATGGCTGCCAGCCTCTTTTCTTCAATCAGGCTCAACTCTTCATACCGGGTCCTTACCCATTCAGCCTCTTGCAACTTCACGTCCATTAGGACTCTCAAAGAGGGAATCTGAACCTCGACCGGTAGCACGGCTTCCATTCCATATACCAACGAGAAAGGCGTTGCCCCAGTAGATGTACGCACCGACGTTCGATACCCATGCAATGCAAACGGCAACATCTCATGCCAGTCTTTATAGGTCACCACCATCTTTTGCATAATCTTCTTGATATTCTTATTGGCTGCCTCAACCGCCCCATTCATCTTCGGACGATAGGGAGAAGAATTGTGATGCTCAATCTTGAATTCCCGGCACAGTTCCGCCATCATCTTGTTGTTCAAATTAGAACCATTATCGGTAATGATTCTCTCGGGAACCCCATATCTGCAAATGATGTCTCTCTTGAGAAACCTGGCAACGACCTGCTTCGTCACGTTCGTATAAGAGGCTGCTTCTACCCACTTGGTGAAGTAATCAATAGCCACTAATATGAACCGGTGCCCATTCGAAGCCGTAGGCTCTACCTTTCCAATCATATCAATGCCCCACATAGCAAACGGCCATGGAGACGACATTAAACTCAGCGGATTTGGAGGCACGTGCACCTTATCAGCATAAATCTGGCATTTATGACACTTCCGCACGAAATTAAAACATTGGGCCTCCATTGTCATCCAATAATAACCTGCCCTCAGCAGCTTCTTTACCATTGCATTCCCACTGGCATGGGTACCGAACGATCCTTCATGAACCTCTTTCATCAACTAGCTTGCTTCTTTATCATCAACGCATCTGAGCAAGACCCAATCAAAATTCCTCTTGTACAGAACCCCATCCTTATTCAGATAAAACACCATGGCCAACCTCCGCAGAGTCTTTCGGTCCTTCTTAGATGCTCCCTCAGGATACTCTTGAGTCTCCAGATAGCGCTTGATATCGTAATACCACGGCTTCTCATCATCAGGCGTTGTATCAACAGCAAACACATAAGCCGGTCTATCCAGACGACCTACCTCCACACTGGGGAACTGATTCCACCACTGCACCTTAATCAAGGCAGCCAGAGTAGCCAAAGCATCTGCCAAAGGATTCTCTTCTCTGGGCACATGATGCAACTTCACCTTGGTGAAAAACGTCAACAATCTCCTCGTATAATCCCGGTATGGAACTAAATGAGATTGATGCGTATACCATTTCCCGTTAACCTGATTTATAACCAGAGCTGAATCTCCATATATGACAAGGTTCTTGATTCTCAAATCAATCGCCTCTTCAATCCCCATTATACAAGCTTCGTATTCAGCCACGTTGTTGGTGCACTCAAATGTTAGCCGGGCAGCAAAAGGAATGTGGGATCCTTTCGGCGTAACCAAAACAGCACCAACACCGCTTCCATTCACGTTAACGGCCCCATCAAACATCAGAATCCATTCGGATTCAGGGTCAGGCCCCTCCTCCGGGATCGGTTCCTCACAATCTTTCGATTTGAGAAACATGATGTCCTCATTAGGGAATTCAAACTTCATCGGTTGATAATCATCAATGGGTTGCTGAGCGAGGTAATCAGATAATACGCTCCCCTTGATTGCCTTCTGAGAGGTATACTGTATATCATATTCTGTCAAAATCATTTGCCACCTCGCAACCCGTCCGGTCAATGCTGGCTTCTCAAAAATGTACTTGATTGGATCCATCTTGGAAATCAATAAAGTGGTATGGACCAGCATGTACTGCCTCAGTCGGCGAGCAACCCAAACCAAAGCATAACAAGTTTTCTCGAGCAGTGAATATCTTGTTTCACAGTCGGTAAACTTTTTGCTAAGGTAGTATATGGCATGCTCTTTTCGACCAGACTCGTCATGCTGCCCCAATACACACCCCATAGACCCCTCGAGGACCGTCAGGTACAGAATTAACGGTCTTCCCTCCACAGGAGGCATCAGAATCGGAGGCTCCTGCAAATACTCTTTTATTTTTTCAAATGCCGCTTGGCAATCATTATTCCACCTGACCGTTTGATCTTTTCTTAACAACTTGAAAATTGGTTCACACGTGGCTGTTAGATGAGATATGAACCGTGAAATGTAGTTCAATCTACCTAAGAAACCACGAACCTCTTTCTCTGTTCTCGGTTCAGGCATGTCTCTTATCGCTTTTACTTTAGCAGGATCAACCTCGATTCCTTTCTCGCTTACAATGAACCCCAGCAATTTACCGGACCGCACTCCGAACGTGCACTTGTTCGGATTCAACCTCAGTCTGAACTGTCTCAGCCGGTCGAACAACTTGGCCAGATCTACCAAATGCCCCTCCTCTGTTTGGGACTTTGCTATCATGTCATCAACATAGCATTCAATTTCATGATGAATCATATCATGAAACAAAGTCACCATGGCTCTCTGATAAGTAGCACCGGCGTTCTTGAGACCAAATGGCATCACCTTGTAACAAAAGGTGCCCCACGGTGTAATGAACGTTGTTTTCTCCATATCATCTGGCGACATTTTGATTTGATTATATCCAGAAAAGCCATCCATGAAGGAAAACACCGAGAATTGAGCTGTATTATCTACCAACACGTCAATGTGAGGTAATGGAAAATCATCTTTCAGGCTAGCTCTGTTCAGATCTCGGTAGTCCACACACATTCTCACTTTCCCATCTTTCTTCGGGACTGGCACAATGTTCTCAACCCAAGGCGGATAATTAGTGACAGCAAGGAAACCAGCATCTCACTGCTTTTGCACTTCCTCTTTGATTTTCATTGCCATATCAGGTCGAGTTCTGCGCAACTTCTGCTTCACTGGAGGACAATCTGCTCTCAACGGTAGCTTGTGCACAACGATATCGGTATCCAACCCTGGCATATCTTGATAAGACCAGGCAAAGATGTCGACATACTCTTTTAACAATGCTACCATTCTGCTCTTGACACTTTTCTCCAAAGCAGCCCCGATTCTTACTTCTTTCTTGACCTCGTCGGTACCCAGATTCACAACCTCAATCGGTTCCTCATGCGGCTGAATCACCTTCTCCTCTTGTTTCAACAACCTGGCTAATTCCCCTGGCAGTTCACAATCTTCTTCGCCTTCTTCGGCTTGATAGATCAGATTGTCGAAGTCATACGAGGGTGTAACAAGATTGTTATCAATGAGATTCGGAGATTGATCGCATCTGCATGAATGTTGATTCATGCATTGCTTTAGAACCGGAACGAGACAAATTGAAAAGAAAAAAAATGAAAACATTGCCATTTTTATTTTGTTTTTATTTTTAAAACTGTGAAAATAAATGAAAAACAGGGAACACCGCTTTTAACTGAAAAACATCCTTTTATTAATGATGCAAACTTGCAAATTTAAACATGAGGTGGCCCTTACAATGAACCATTACGTGTCGGGCAACACGTATGGCTTTCATGCATATAAAAATCAAAACAGGAAAAATATTACTCTTCCAGCAGAGTGACCCGGATGATCTTTTCAGCCTTCCAGTTCTGGATTCCCATCCCTGGTGCGCACGGCTTTATCCATTGGTCTATTTCGCAGTCGCTATCAGCTTCCTCACTCATCATGCAGATGTGATCCGGATCCAGCATTCCGGCACTAGTGAAGGTGACCGACGTACGGCGTCCTCTGCCTTGTCCTGACGAGCCTCTGTTCGGCTGATACCCCACTCCGAAGCGGTCCTTCTTTGCGGAGATATCCATCATCCTGCCCCAGCCAGGAGCCTCTCCATTCTTCACCACCTCGGCGGCCTGCTTGTACGAAGCAATGGACGGTTTCTCCTCTTCCTTGGCAAACAGAGCATTCTCTACCTTAACGGTTTCGAACGCCTGACTTGGCGTCTCCCATATTTCGCCGTCCATCTCCACGTATTTGAAAGATGAAAGGTGGCTGACAAAGATATCCTCCTCTCCGCAGACGATGACAACCTGTCCTTCCCAGATATATTTCAGCTTTTGGTGCAAAGTCGAGGTCACTGCCCCAGCAGCATGAATCCACGGCCTACCCAACAAGCAACTGTATGCCGGCTGAATATCCATGACGTAGAAAGTCGACTTGAACACCTCCGGGCCTATCTTCACAGGAAGCTCAACCTCTCCAAATACAGCCCGCTTCGACCCGTCAAACGCCCTTACTATCAGATCAGTGGGTGTCAGAATCAGCCCGTCACAATTCAACTTTGCCAGAGCCTTCTTCGGCAACACATTCAATGAGGAGCCGGTATCAACCAACACATGCGAAAGCACGGCCCCTTTGCATTCCATTGCAATGTGTAGAGCCCGGTTATGATTTCTCCCATCCACAGTCAGATCCATGTCTGTAAAACCCAACCCATGGCTGGCATGAACGTTAGACACTACCGTCTCCAACTGGTTAATGGTTATCTCTTGAGGAACATAGGCTTTCTTCAAGATCTTCATCAAAGCCTCTCTATGCCCCTCAGAGCTTAACAACAACGACAGAATCGAGATTTTGGAGGGAGTCTGCTGCAGATGGTCAACCAACTTGTACTCGGATTTCTTGATGATTCTTAAAAATTCTTCTGCATCATCATCAAGTTTCTCTTCCGACCCCACAGGCGTCGGTGTCACATCAGGAGTACCATTATTCACCACTGCTTTCCCTTTCGCCCTGGCTAAAGTCTCAACCTTTTCTTTTTTCTCTTTTTCTCCTTCTCCTCCCCTCAAGGCGTCAGGAGCAAACAGTCTTCCACTACGAGTGAACCCACTGGTACCGGCATTATCCACCTTTGAAACGGTGGTTTCACTTGCAGTCTGATCTTCTACTTTCTCTCCGTTATAGTAAACTTCTCCACCATAATGCCATGGCACGACATCATCTTTGTCATACGGAATTGGTCCAGGTACCGTGATGGTAACTGGAGCCGCCTCAGCTAGATTTGACAAATCCACCGGATCAAAATAAATTGTTATGGTGGAGACCTCATCTTTTCCCCTATCAACCTTCTCAATCAGAATACTTCCACTATCCATCAAACCCTGGACAGTCTCTCTCAACAAATCACACCCATTGATAGAAATAGGGCATGCAACACAATCATCACCACAGCCCGGATAGACCCCATTTAACAACAACTTCCTCTTAACCTCAGCCAGAGGAGTCTTCAGTTGATCAACAGACAACAACCCGATTCGGCCCTCCTCAGAGACAGCATTCACTCCCCTTTGACCATGTGCGGGCATGGGATTAGCATTGACGTTGGGAGATGGTGCGAAGTTGATAGCCTTCGAATCCACCAGGTCTTGAACCACGTGCTTAAAAGCTTTGCAATTCTCTATGTTATATCCGGGAGCACCCGAATGGAATTCACATTTTGCATTCTCATCGTAATTGGCTGGCCTCTGATCAGGTCTCAAAGGTGCCTAAGTTCTTAACTGTACCAACCCCAAGTCTTGCAATTTCTTCAATAGGAAAGAGTATGTCACAGGCGGCCTGTCAAAATGCCGATCACTCATCCTCCCCCTGACTTGATATCCAGCCCTCTGAGGCCTCTGCTGAAATGGTTGTCTTTGCTGTTGAGGTTGCTGCTGTTGCTGTGCAGGCTGATTATCAGCAGGAATAGTTACTGCAGCAGTGTGTTGGAAGTAACGATCCCTACTGGGTCCTCTCTGAGCATAAAGCGCGCTCGTATCACCCTCTTTCTTTCTCTGGCCATTACTGAAGGGCTTCTTCGACCCTGAAGAAGAAGCATTACCCTGAATCTTTCCGAGCTTCAACCAGCTCTCAATCCTCTCGCCAGCCACCACCATATCTGAAAAGTTGGTGACCGGACAACCAACCATTCTCTCGGCGTATGCCCCCTGCAGAGTGCCCATGAAGAGATCAGACATCTCTCTGTCCACAAGTGGAGGTTGCACTCTGGCAGCCAATTCCCTCCATCTCTGAGCGTATTCTTTAAACCCCTCGTTATTCTTCTGAGACATACCCTGTAGCTGGGTACGACTCGGGGCCATATCAGCATTGAACTGATACTGTTTAAAGAATGCGTCCCCAAGATCTTGCCAATTCTTAATATCTGAGGACTTGAGCTTGGTGTACCACTCCAGTGAGCCTCCGGACAGACTGTCCTGGAAGAAGTACATCCACAGCTTTTGGTCCATGGTGTATGCAGAGATCTTTCGGACAAACGCCTGTAGATGAGTCTCGGGGCAGGAACTCCCATTGTACCTATCAAATGCGGGCGCTTTAAATTTCTGCGGGATCACAATCCCCTCCACTAGCCCCATATTTGACATGTTGACCACCCCCAGGAGTGGCATAGCTCTCCAAAGCTCGGATCTTCTCAGCCAGCAGCTGAATCTCTTTGTTTTATGGTGGGGCACCGTACTGTCCAAACGGTTCGTTGTACATCGAGAACTGATCAGCCTCTCTGTCTTCCTCTCTGTCATCTTCAACCCCGAAGAATGGCGGGAAAAGACTATCCTTCAAGTTCTGACCAGGTTGAGCACCAGCAGCACCAAAACCAGCAACATTATTCACTATACCCACGGTTGTTCTCTTGCCACCATCTCGAGAACCACCCAGCCCCTGGTTGGAGACACCATCCAGGTTCACACCACTATTAGCCGCTGAAGCCCGCTCGAGCTTCTCGACTTTGTCAGCTAGAGCTTTCTGACCAACTGCAAAACCTTGCATGATGTTGATCAGCTCGGTCATCTTGTCTTTCAGCTCGAGGATATCAGTATTCGGGAGATCCATTAGTCTGGGAGTATTGCGGCGCGTGAAAGATCTGTGCGGGCGTGTTGAATGCAAAGGTACAACTCTGCGAGCACGAGCAATGATTCCTGAAACAATCAAGCACGTTAGAACTGATACCTGCAAAATAAAAACATGTTATTATGATCATGCATGAATGCAGTATTTATCCATATGAGGAACACTTTGTCTCTCGATCCTGGCTTCATCGAGACAAATAATAATCCGGCAGCAATATTCTGACATTCAGCATTCGATCTCATCATACAGATCGAAGATATATGATTTTAGCAAAATACCCCCAACCATGTGTGTGTGTTGTGTAAGTGCATACGGTAAAGCAAATAAAGCTTGAAGATCGATCACTGAATGAAAATAACCATCACATAGCAAAATGCACAATAAGTGCCATAGTCATACATCAGATCAAATACAACTCTCCAGAATCAGAAAGGAAATACAAGCAAGTGAATTCCGTCAACAAGCCTGACGGTAATCCACACAAATGATAAAGCTAGCCTGATAAGGGTCCCACAGATGGCCCTATCTCATCAACCATCTTCGCGAACTCTGCGGCGAACCTGAGCTCGGTGTTCTCCTGCTGTAATCTCCCCACCTCCTTCTGGTGAATCTTCATCTGCCTGAAGTAATGATCTCTCTCAGTAACGTAATGATCTCTCTCGGTGATGATCTTTGCTTTCTCCACTTCCCACTCTGCAGCGAGGACTCTGGATCTGTCATCCCTCTGATCCCTTACGAGAATTTGCCTCCTCTTCTGATCTTCAATAACCTTTGAAGCTCTAGCCAATCTCTCTTTGGTGATGTCGTGCTCCTTTGTTGAAGATGCTAAAGCCTGACTGACCTTCCCATAGTAGGCAGTATCCATCTCAAAGCACACTGATCTCTGGGTCAAAGAAGCTATAGGCAACATCGTCCTTTAAACCGGGCCTCCTCATGTCTAAGAAGTCTCTCAACCAGGATCTCGATCAAAAAGGGTCCCTGCATATGGGTAAACATGTGTTAGATGCAGATAAATGCAAAATGTAATGATGCTGATGAATGAATGCAATGCATTGCCATCCTCCAAGTCATCTGATCATCTGTTGCATTGAAATCCTGATTTCTGAACTGATCACAACCATCTGAGGGAATATGTAACCACAAATCCAACTCAAGGGTTCCGAAATAAACGGAACTGAAAGATACACCATCATCATCATCACCAAACAATCTCTGAGCAGATACCCATAACCGTCTCTGAATCGGCCCGGGGAATCCTGAAATAAACGGATCCCCACTGATAAATAACTCGGACAGTACTCCGGCGTCTCAGAAATAAATGGCCATAAATCCGACTTATAAATAGGACTCTGATCCGCGGAACCAATAGTCACCATCAAAGTCACCATCTGTAAGAATCACCCTCCCCTCACAGGTAAATTCTAATCAGGTCATCCTAAGGCGGATAATAGTCTCGACAATCGGGCAGAGATACTCAATGGGTTTGCCCTTTCGGGTGTGCCATTGTAGCTCCCTTAAGATCGTCTAAACCAAAGATCCGGGAAATGATCGGTCACCGAAGTCAATATCTCAAAAGAGGTAACCCAACCAAAGTGGAAAACCCCACTGAGGAAGAGCACTCTCGGATGAACCTCGTCCGGCTTGTGGTATGTCACGTTGCAATAGCATGCCCAACCGGCATGTGAGGAACGTGAGACCACACTAATCCTAGGTGTATACTCGGGCCTGGGTTTTAGCCCCACTCAGAACACCCACCCCAAAACAGAGGAACCACCTGCACAGAGGACGGCAACATGATAGTATGATGCATGCAAATATTTATGCAAATATACACACAGTCAGAATAATAAATGCAATAAATAGAGCACAAGCAACCTAAACTATCCTAGAACGCTAGGAGAGACTCGCTTAGGGAAGATGGACCAGCACAGGTCAACATCTTGTAAATCCCCAGCAGAGTCGCCAGCTGTCGCATCCGCGAAAAACAACCGGCGGGCTAAAACAAAAACAACACAGAGCCGCCATCGTGCGTTATTTATCCCAAAGAGGGAAAGGAAACGCTCAGAGTAAACCTGGAAAAAAGCATGGTCTCGCGACCAAAGAGAAAGGGATCGGGAGTCGGTTATGCGTAGGGAAGGTATTAGCACCCCTACGCATCCGTCGTACTCGACGGGATCCACGCTCAAAAGATAGGTTAAGGTTGCTAAAACAAACATCACACACACAAACAACACAGGTGGGGAAAGAGGAAAGGGCTCGCTAGGACATCACATCCTATGCCTACGTATCTCGTCTGGAACGAGAATCAGAGCTGCCGTAGTTCGGCTCACGCACGCCAAACAGGACACACACAAACACAGGCAAACATGGAACCCGAATGCCAATCGCTGGACTTACATCGGCTTCCGAACCAAACAAACACAATCAGGATACGGACAGCCAATCGCTGGGCTTACATCCATATCCTGACACACAAGAGGGAACAAACAACACTCACAAAAAGAAAAAAAAGTGCCCGGAGAGACCTCGCACGGTCTCCTGCCTACGTACCTCATCTGGTATGAGGATCAGGGCGACGTAGTTCCCCTGAACGGGAAAGAAATTCTAACCAGATACAAAGGGAGACACACTACTAGGGAGCTGTACTCGAGCCTAGATGTTATCATGCATCATTGCCCTATGTTATGGTTTCTATCCTAACTTGCACAGGCAAGCTAATCCTAACCAGGAAAAGCAAAACACACATGCTCAATCAAAATAAAGCAAACATTCACAAGTAGCACACACTATATCCAGTCAAGTGAGGCTCAAACAAGGGTGAGGCTGCGAGAGCAAGCCAACTGTACAGGGTAGTGTTCGGTCTTAACCCTGACATTGAGTGTCAGGGTGAAGCAGATGAAAGGTGAGTGAAGATTAGACTTCACAGCTCTTATCCCTGGCCGGGGAGAGCTTCAGACAAAGGAGTGTGGGTCCAGAAAGTGGGAACCCTTCTACACTCAAGACTCTGACTCGACTGTACAACTGTACAAGATCTTGGGTTAATGTCCCAATGCATCAACATAGTGGTGTGAGCAGAGGGACGACTCAACAAGAATAGCGGGAGATAGATTGCATATCTCTCTTATCCGCCAATTGCCTTAATCAAGGTCTTTTCCTGCTTGGGGACAAAGTTAAACAATCACAAACATCGCCTCTTAAGGAGGACTTCAGACAGTTGCCTGGCCAAGTAACAGGCCAGGTCTTCCAGACTACATGGAGACAAGAGAGTCTACCTCAATTGGTTTATACAACCAAGCAGCAGCACAAGCAAGTTCAAAGATGAACTGTTAGCGACTAAAGTACCTGAAATCAAGCTAATTCAGTCAGTATACCAATCACAGAGTCAAAACAAACAGCATAAGAACCAACAGACAATGTATAATCAGACAATGCAATGTGCAAAGCACAATCAACTCAAGTGAGCCAAACACAAGCTCAAAGCAAGTGAGCCAAGCATCCTACAAAACACACAAGTTAGTTCACAACAATTAACCAAATTCAATCAACTTGAATTAACCTCCTTAGAGCATTTGCTGTTTAACCTGAAAAGCACATCCAAATGTGAGAAACAAGACCCCTAGGACAAGCCTAGGGTCCCAAGGAGATGAAAAATCCAAAACAGAAAGTGAAAATTAATCAAAATCACAATCAATCAATTAAAAACAACTTCCAGTTGGTCCCATATCAAAAACATTCACCAATTGCATTTCATAAGCTAAACATGTCAAACTATGCAATTTGGAATCACATTGGAGCAAACAGAATGATCACCATCAAATCAATATCAAAACAGCTCTATAAATTCCACAAAAATTCAAGTCTAAACAGAACATATATCATGTCAAGCACACCAAATTTTAGCTCATTTAGATCAAGGGAAGTAGGTCAATGAAATTCATAAAGTCCAGACAAGTTCAAGCAAGCCAACACAAGGTATCAAAACAAGCATCAACTTCCACCAATCATAAAACAGTGACAAAACATGATAAACGAATGGGATCAAAACCACAATAACCTATAATGTGTCTAGAAGTCACATGTCAAATTTCACATCCATCCAATTAATGACCAGAATTTCACAAGCCAAATACAAACATGTGTCACAAAAAATCAACAAATGACCAAACAAGGGGAAAAATTCCAATCAAACAGGAAATGCCATCAATAAATCCAGAAAAATTCACATGTAATCTCAACATCCATATGCTCAATCATGCAAAAATTCAACTCAATCCAATGTCCCTAAGCACATCAAATAAAATCATGAAATTCACCAAGCATGGTGTGACACAAATTGTCACACCTCTAATCAAAAATTCATATCTCATCAACCAGGGATGCAAAAATTGCAAACTATACATAAAAATCACCAGCAAAGAGTCCAGAACAGGCATGCAAAATTTCATGAATTTCTATGGAAGCATCATCATTTTATGAATGATATGGTGAGCATGGTACACAAATGATACATTCAAGCAATCCCTAGGCAATTTATTTTTTTCATACGTACACAAAAATATTAAAATTCATCATAAAAAACTACACATCACAAGGAGAATAATGCAAAAAGTCTCATCAAATTTGGACAAGAAATGAATCACTTATGAATTTTTGAAGTTCATTGATCAAAATGAAATGAAAAATGAAAAAGAAATGAAATAATACAAATTAATATGAAATAATGGCATAATTGTAAATAGGAGAAACGAAACCAAAACGCGGCGCTTAACTAAATGCAATGGCGCTATGTGATTGGTCAGTGGTGGCGGTAAACAGAATTTCAAACGCGAGCCAGGCCAAACAGGATCAAACACGCGTATTCTTCATCATCTTCGTCAAACAAATTCCAGAAATCACACATGAACAAATCTTAACCAAAATGATCATGCCATACATCAATGGAACCGTCTAAACATGTACATCATGGATATGGCAAGCATTTGACCTAACTCTAAACATATCAACTGGATCGAGCGAAAATAGGTTTCACATCCAAACTTCTAATCAAGATATCTCACTCGATTCTCAACCAAATTCAAAACCACGAGTTGCATGCTATTCTATGTTGAGAGATCTATCTAAGCCACATCACAATTCAAGCAATGGTTGAGATCGAAAATTTACCTCTTGATGATGGCAGTGCTCGATTCTTGTGTTTCCAAGTGTGAAAGGCGAAAACAGATGCAGTTCAATGCTATGGAAGTTGAATAGAATGGATGCCTTAGCTCAACTATGCTCCAGTTTGAAGAATCAACAAAATGCCATGGATGAGCTTGCTTCCAACAGTCCAAATTCCTCAATGTTTTGGCCTTGAATTTGCGAAACAGATGCACACAATCACTGGTAGATGATAGATCAAGCACGAATTCACACTATGGATGATGAATCTTGATGAAAATGATGAAAAAGTGTGTGAAAGTTTTGAGAGAATTGGGAGGTTTTTGGAGAAAAGTTTGTTAGATCTTGAAAAATGAAATGTGATTATGATTTTCTGTTACAAATATCCTTTTATACCAACTCCTAATCTATTTACTAATCACAATTAGCAAAATCAAAATGAATTAGCAAAATGAGTTTTCAAGTGAAATGGCCAATATGTCCTTTTGCAAAATCAGCCAATGCAACAGTAAAAACCAGTTCAAGCAAGTCCAAAATGATGCTTATGATGTGTTGGAATAGGCTTTGTATGGAAATGCCATGTATTTTTCAAATTGCCTATTTTTCCCACCAATTTTCAAATAGTCCACTTGAAAAATGACATTTTGCCATGATGATTTTTGATGAAATGTGATAATGCATCATGAAAGTACATGTAAAATGTGGTTTGCTCAAAGAAAAATCACCCAATTTGGCCATTCCATGTGAAAGTTATGACACTTTGAATTTAGGCATTTTTGAAAAATGATTTGATCATAACTTGCCAACCACACATGAGAAATGAGTGTTCTTGGACTTTTTGGAAAGGTGAGAGCAAGATCTACAACTTTCATGTTGAACAAATTTTCATTTGAAACATTTTTGGACACGTAATTTTGAGGAGAAAAACTTTCCATTTTTGGCAATTTTCAATTACGAGTCACTTTCTACTTTTGGAAAGTTTCCATCTGATTTTATTTTCTTCATTCTTGATGTTTGAAATGTCAAATGAAACTTGTTTCAACATGAATGAAGTGTATCCAACCCTCTCCCACCTCCAAATCCATCAATTCAGGCACAGTTGACCACAGTTGACTTTTTCAATTGATAGATGAATTTGGCTATGCACTGATCCAGTTGAGCCTCAAACTCCTGTTGAAATGGCTCAATGATGAAACCCTAGCTTCCATAAGCTCAATACAATCATGAAATGATCCCCATATCCATTGTAGACCCCATCTCCTTGCCAAGCCTTGACTGGCCCAATGCAGATGATTTAACTGATTAGGGTTGACCAGTGGTCAAAACCCTAATCCCAAGGTATCTGATCAATCTCTTGGTGATGACAAAACCATGATGATGGTGATGTACCATTGCAACCAAGATAAAGCTCAATCTCTTTGAGAATCAAGAAACCCTAATTTGAATCACACATCCTCAGATGATTAATGATCAATTCAATCAATGAAACCCTCAGGCTTGCATCTCAACCCCTTTATCTTCTGATCAAGACTTAGGAGGATGACTTGCCCAATGTTGCCACATGATATGCAACATGCTAATGACTAATGACCTAAAAAAATGATATGAAATGTGTCATGCTAGTCCCAAGAGAGGAGGGCAAATTTTGAGGTGTTACACAAAGTCGTCAATTTCTCTATCTGACCAGTTAGTTCGGCTACTGTCTCCTCCTCCTTTGCCTTCCGAGAAGTTGAAAATGCATCCCATTGCTCCTGCCACCCAGCTAATTTACCATGAGCATCTACTAACTGCTGCTTAACTCGCCTCAACTCAGAACTGGATGATCTCAAGGCTTCGTCTGTCTTCCTGAAGAAGTCCGCCTCCACAACAAATCTCCTCTCTGCTTCCTTTTGCACTCTGACGGCTTCCCCCTTCTGATATTCTGCCTCCTGGAATTGATGCATACAATCTTGCAACTTCTCACTTAACTCTGAATTCTTGGTTTGAAGTCCCTCCATGGCACTCTTCAACTTGTCGTACTCCTCTCGGCTCACCATTGTTGACTGCTCAGGAGTAGGTGGATACAAAGGTTCTTCAATAGGGAACGGCAGACCAAACTCTTCGACTCTTCCTTGAAGCCATTCTTCATACCGAGGGTAAGTTCTACAATCTCCTTTTCCAAGGACGGTTCTTCCTCTTTTGATCACCTTGAGCCAGGCCTCAGCTGCCTTACGGGATACCGTCAAATCAGGCGAAGAATGGAAAAACAGAGATTCTTCCACATCCTTTTCCAAAGGCGGAGTTCTTAAAGCATACCCAAACTGTCTAACTGCTAGAGAAGGATTATAGTTGATTCCTCCTCTTCTTCCTACCAACGGAACATTTGGGAAGTTCCCGCAACTATGAATAATATATGCCCGAAGCAAGCTCCGGTCGGACCACCAAGGAATATCTTCAGCTCTCAACCCCATCAATCTCTTCGACCAACTCAACGAGTCCTTGACATTAACGAACACTCCTGATTTGGGTAGGTGAGAACTGAACCACCTATAAAATAAAGGCACACAACAATTCAACAATCCCCCTTTTCTATTCTTATTTCTGTGGTGCACTGAATGAAAGAAATCTCCTAGTAAGGTCGGTACTGGATTTCTCAACACGAAGAGGCGTATTGCGTCCATGTCCACAAATTTGGCGACATTAGGGAACAAGACAATCCCATACACACAAAGAGCCAACACAACATTGAAACCCCTCTGGTTACCGTCTTCCAGCTTCTTCTTTGCTTCTCCCAGTAAGAAACTCAGATGAAAACCACTAACTTCTCCCTTCTGACACATATTAGCCTTCCAGACTGATTCCTCCAAATATGTGGCTGAAGCAACCATGCTGAGATCGGGCAGAAACTCAGAACTGTAGAACAATAACTGTGACCTGATAGGAACTCTGAGAAAACTGGCAATCTCCTCCAGAGTAGGGACCAAGATATAATCCGGGAATGTGAAACACCTCAATGGAGGGTCATAGAACTGTAGCAGTGTGAATAGGGCGTCATGTTGATCTTTGGAAAGAACCGTGACGAAACTTAGAATCAGACCGTAATCCTCTCAGAATCCTTCTAGAGAACCAGGATCCATTAACTGCATCAACTGTTGGATGGGCTCCAGACAGACCACCGGAAACTTGTAGGCGACAAGTCTCTTTCTGCCAATATCCATCTTAAGAGAACCAGAAAAACTCCGACTGGAATCAAGAAGAAGATGTAAACCCCCTTGAAATGGATAAACATGTGTTAAATGATATGAATGCAAATGATGTGATGATGTGAATGCAGTGCAGTGGTATGTCAATCAGGATTGCTGTATCTGCTTGAACATATGTCGGGTTACACTGTCTGAAGAGAAAACCACTGAGGAATATAATACAAGATCAAAGCTCTGCTCCAGAAAACTGGGTTGGTTGGAGGTTAAGGTTTCCTGAATTTAGCCCGCCCCTCACTGGTAGGTTCTAAGAACAGAAGTTCGTCAACTTCAGCCCTTCAGTCGCGAATAATACGTTTACCACTGAAGGTTTGGCATTATTACGGGATAAAAGACCTCCACTGACTCCCCTCAACAGGACATCCTAAAGCAAGTTCCCAGTCTCGGGGTCCTCGGATTGATCAGCGAGAATGCGCCCACCAGAGCAACATAATCACGTCTCGGAGGAGAGGCCTCGACTGAGTTCTCGGGAAGTGGTCACCAGAGTCAACGATTTCTAAAGGAATATCATGTCGTTACGGAACATCCGTAGGACATAATATATCCAAGAGAAACCTCGTCTGGGTGTGGTTCTTCACGAATGACTTAACGTAGCAACATGCCACGCAAGCCTCATGATCATCCACTCTAAAACCTGTGTGTACACTCAAGCCTGGGTAATGGGCTTATCTCTCGTAGAACATCCCATCCCAACAAACAAACAACAACTCCAACAGATACAACAGATGCATGCAAGCAGGTAAGCAAATAAATGTACAAAAGCATGAACACCCAATGAACAAGAAATCACACGAGCTAGGAGGGACTCGCTTAGGGAAGATGGACCAGCAAGAGGTCAACTTCTTGGTCCCCAGCAGAGTCGCCAGCTGTCGCAACCTGAAAAATACAGTGCGCGAAAAAACAACCGGCGAAAGAAAATGACAGAAGAGTCGCCACCGTGCGTTATTCATCCCAAAGGAGGGAAAGGAAACGCTCGAAGTAAACCTGAAAAAGGAAAGGACAAGACGGGGGCTCGCAACCAAATCTTGGGTTCGGGAGTCGGTTATGCGAATGGAAGGTATTAGCACCCCTACGCATCCATAGTACTCTACGGGATCCACTTTTGTGGTTTTTGTCTAAAGGGTGTGGGTTTACCTAATGTGTTTATTTACTAAAAAAGTTAAGAGAAATGACTCGCGCGGATGTCGCATCCACTGCATACGTATCTCATCTGAATATGAGAATCAGAGTCTTCGTAGCTCGGCTGACCTATGGGTTGGGGGATGTGTGCTCGCTAAGACATCGCGTCTTATGCCTACGTATCTCATCTGGAATGAGAATCAGAGCAAGCCGTAGTTCGGCTAACTACGGGGTTGTGGATTGGGTTTTGGACGAACGACGTTACTACGCAATCTACCGGATGCTCGACCTTTGGAGACTTACTCACCTGTAGTAGAAGGAGTAAACGTGTGTTATGGAGAAGAAAAATCAATGAAGGGTTTGTTTGCATTGTAGGAACGCGCATGCAAAAGGGTAATGAGGATAAGACCTCATAGCTCTTAACCCTGGACAAAGGAACTTGCATAAAGTAAACACAAAAACATTGCCTCCTATCGAGGTCTTCCAGCTAGGAAAGCAGTAAAATGCGGGAAAAATGTAAAAGTACCACGCGGATAAAGATCCGAAGTAACAACAATTAGAGGAATGGGAAACCCTGAGATCCTTCCAAGCTAACATCATCAAAGAAAGTGGAGAAAGTGGGTCAGTACAGGTAATCGGAATGAACCTCCAGGGGTTATCCCACAAATAAAGTGGGAAACCACGCAAGTTATCCCTGCAAAAGTCATGTGCCTTCACAAAAACTCAACAAAAGGGTTAGTGAAACAAGATAGGGTAACCAAGAGTTGCCCCTAAATCAAAATGTAACCACATGAATAATTCCATCAAAATTCACAAAAAGCTCACAAAAAGCAATCAAGGGTAGGAGGCCTAAACCTCTTGTCAAACACATGCATCAAAAGGGTATCAAATTCACCCATAATACCTCATACATTTAGAGCATTCAAATTAAAGGCATAAAGATGATGGATATATGGCAAACCTGATTGGAGAGATTGATTAAGATTGAATGGTACGGCCGGATCTACAAAGTAATACTAGGGTTTGTGTGAGGCGAAGTGAACTTCTCAGGGCTGCCTGAAGGTCGCTGCAGAGTAGTTCCTAGGTTTCCTTCTCTCAAAATCTTTCTCCAGTGAATCTCCCAGTGTAACTCCAAGTGTGTTTTCCTCTACTGAAACTTCAGTATTTATAGACTGATTTTCGTGGGTAGTGGGCTCAAATGAAGGAGACCCAAGTCCAAAAAAATTTGTTATATTTTATTTATTTATTTTTAACTTCTTTTTTTTTTCATTTTTTTTTTTTTTTTTTTTTTTCGATTTTTTTTTTCCAGGAAAAATGAAGGGTAAATTTTGGGGTATTACACATACTAATGTCGGTTCCGAAGCATAGTCAACATCAATCATCCAACTCGTACACTCATGATGCCAAATTTAATTACTCGTTTAATTAATTGATTCATTCTGTCTTTTAATCATATTAATACAGAAAATAAACAACTATCAGAGTCATGGTTTCGTAAGTGGCTCTGATACCACTGAAGGAGAATTGCGATCCAAAACGCAGCGGAAATTAAAATTTTCTCCTTTAGAGATCCTTACGAATGGTCATGATCAGTGATAGAATATTTACCTCTTGTGACGATTGAAACCTTTGGTGCAGATCTCTTGTGACGATCAAAACCTTTGATGCAGATCCACGGAGAGATCATGAACGTTAAATGACAACGTCTTTACTCAGTCCACACGAACGGATTCCTTCAATCTCAGTGCTAGCTGGTACGAATGAAGGCTTTGAGTGAGAGAGAGAAAACGAAAATAATGCAACCGCAATGAATGCTTCTGCACAAGGGTTCTATTTATAGAACCACTTGTGTGGGCTTCAAGCTAAAAAGCCCACTTAAGTGTATTTTGGCCCATATCTTATAATATGCCCAAAATCACTTAAGCTCATGGTACCTTACCATATTTCGTATTCTACTTAAGTACACCGTACCTTTACGATGTTCTACAATTCACTTAAGGGCACCGTACCTTACGGTGTTCCTTAGTTATTCTATCTCTCATCAATCTGTCCTTTGTGTGTGACCCTGTAGGTTTTCGCGGCATTGGCAATTATATTAAATCATGTGTTTAACATAATAAATAGTGAGCGGTATCTAGCAACACATCACTGCTACCCAAGACACGAAAATGTCATGTGGTCTGACAATTCCTTCTACGATAATACTTATGTGTATAATTACCCTTTTGCCCTTATGTCTATATTGAACACAAGGCATAGACCGTGTCATCCTTGTCCAGTTCAATATTGGGCCCATAGACATTTATCCTGTTATGCAGGATGGGCAAATTCCATCTAGGTCCCTCATGTCCCTTAGCATGCTTCGTGGAGTACCCATCAATTGTCTTTATGGTTATCCAGTTACGGACAATGTTAGATCAGCAATAAAGCACTCGACTCTACATCTAGGGTCCATAGTGGTTTCAGGTCGAAGAGTGGTATACACTATTATCACCATGAGAATAACTTATGACGTTTTGCATAAGTTTCTATATAGTATTCTCATAGTGGGTCAATTCGGTATAAATATTACTCTTAATATTCATACCTATGTTTAAGACTTGATAACTCCTTATCCATGATCCATGAGATGTGATCATCAGTTTATATACATAATAGTCTTAATGCTTTAATGTCATCCCACTTCACAATAAAGCTCGACTACAGATACTTTAAGAATAGTGTCCTTATGTTTAATGTGATCTCATGATTAAGTCATACTTGATACATTAAACAGACTAGCTATTCTAGGGACTTTATTAAACAAACGTAATAAAGAAAAAGCCTTTTATTATTAATAAATAATTCGATACAAGTACCAAAAGTATTGACCTCTAGGGCTTACACCAACAGCATGGACGAAGCAAGCACATCGAAATAAGGTTACATTATCTTCGAGAGCAAGTAGCAGAAGCGAAACTGAACTTGGAACACTGCAGAACTGAGAATGAGATTACCGACATCATGATGAAATGAGTGCAGGTCGAAGTATTCAAAAAGTTAAGATCTATAATAAATATAGATAGTTTAGACACAATGAAGTAGATGGTGTATTGAGAATGTAATTCAGGATGTCGAAGCATCTTGTTGTCGAAACACCTAGGTGTCGAAGTGTCAAAATGTTGAGGAGTTAGTCTTAATATGAATTTGTTACTTAGGCCCAATTTTGTAGTGTTAGCAAAATTAGGTATTTAGGGATTTCATTGATGAGCAAACAAATCCAACTTTATAAATAGGGAGTAACCCTTATTGATTGTAAGATAACACATACTTGCAGTTTCAAAGGAATACATTCTCAGTTTGAGAGCAGAGAGTTACTCTGTAGAAATTCTTCTTTTTATTCCTTATTTGAAACCCTAATATTTATTTCTTCCCCAATTCAATTTTTGTTTCTTTTTCATTACCATTGTGCACCAAAAACTTGCAACAAATGTTGGTTGATTCACTCGAGTAAAGAGTGAAGAACAAGAGGAGTAATCAATCAGAAAGATTGGTTCTTGTTCATCAAGATTCGGGTCAGAATCTCCATAGATTTTGGTGAATTTCTTGATGGGGAATTAGTGAATTTCCAATACTATTTGGTATCATGTAGATTTTAGTCTCGCATTTACATTCTGAAAAAGTATAACAAAATTTGATTTGTGTTTTTGAATTTTCATTGTTTAGTAATATGAAATTTTGTTTAGAAATTGATTATTTAATTTTTTTTATTTGACTCAATAATATTGGTGTTGTATGTGGCCGTAAGAAAAACTGTATTTTATGATTATGGTGTGTGGTCGTCTTTCGGCTAGAATGACCTTCTTGGAATTGGAAAATGACCAAAACATTATAGATTTTTAAGATTCAAGGTAGTGCACTGACAACGTAAAATAGTTTTATACAATCATCTAATAAAAATTCATTTATTTGTCATGTCATTAACGTAATTTAAAAAACTAAAGCGTTATGTGGTTGGATGCACGTCATTGATTGGTTGATAGTGTAAAATTATTTTATATTGTCGTTGTATATTCTTTTTCCCTATGTCATACCCCAATTTTGTCCCGGCATTCTAAAAATTCTCATAAATTTGGTTTTATTTTCAAATTGCATTAGTTGTACAACATACCTTGCATTTTCATCATGAATAATACCTAAAATATCAGTCGGGATAAATTATTGAAAATACAGACAAATCGGTTGAATCATTTCTCAAGAACGTGCACAAATCAGCGGGTAAAAAAGTTTCAAAATTAAAAATACAGACACCGGTATTATTAATCTACGATTCACATAGTTTAACCTGGTGTGCTCGTTGTATTTTTTCAGCGGCTGTTTCGGTTGCATTTCGACCCGCCTGAGCCTTTTAACCGGTGCAAACTTATTCCAGAATTTGAAGAAATGCTGTATTTTTTTTCAATAAGTATATTTTGTGCTGATCATTTTAGTGTGCCCGATTTAATTTTCCGAGTAAATTTATACTCGATTTCTATTTCTAATCGATCAATATATATATTTTTTTGGTTTAGTTATTTAATTAAGGTAATTTGAATTTATTTGAATCAAATATTAATTGGATTTTTTTTTTCTTTATGATTTTCTTGAATGATAATTGTTTTAAAAATAATAATAATATATGTGCATTGGATTCTATTCTATGGACAACTCATATTTCCCCCACACACACGTTACCACACTCACAAAAGAAAACTCTCACGTTATCTCTCCCTCAGAATCACCTCAAAAGTCCCTCTTCTATCTCCACACGTCTCACACACGTTTCTCTCAACAAAATTACTACCTCTCTTCTGTCACTATTCAACTACACACTCTAAAAGAAAAGAGGAGAATTAATAAAAAAACTTCTTCTTCTTCTTTCCCACAAACTTCAAACAACCTCACGTCGCTCTCTTTCCACCACCGCTCACACCATCCACCTCACGCTCAAACCCACCGTAAAAACCACTCTGCTCCCTCACCCTTTCACTCACGAAAAGAAAAAGCAAACGAAAAGAAAAGAAATTAAAAAAGCTCCTTCGTTTTCATCTCTCTCCGGCGAGCGACCCTGTTTCTCTCCGATCTACCACCACGAAACCCTCATAAATCTCCACCATCAAAACCCTCCGACACCACCGCACGACCAACCCCTAAATCCATCATCAACATCAACATCCGCCGACAAATCCACACCCAAACTGCGCCGGCCAAACCCGTCCTTCCTCCATCATCGTCCGCGAACCTCTCATTAACCACAACCTTATCCTGATTCACTACTCTCAACTCTCCTTTGCTCCGCCGTTCATCTTCAGCCACTGGATTTCAAAGCTCCACCGCATAGGAATTTGGTGTCCGTCGGATCCCGTCTCAACGTTGTGTTGTTGATTTCCCAGAATCCTCTAGCGTCTCTATGATTTGGACGAGACCATTCCGGTATCGCACAATGTTGCTGCTCCGACGTGGGTTAATCTGAGTCTTCGTTGGTTTACGGTAATTTGTTTTATAAGATTTATAATGATGAACATTCTGCGATTACTAAAAGCAAATTCTGATGTGGTATATGGATTTCACGATGGTGATGATAACTCAATGTTGAATCCAGTAAAAGAAATAATGCTTGGTTGTTCATGTTTTTGAGCCGATTTCATGGCTGTGCAAAATAAATTACGGCTAGGCAAATATATGGTGTTTTTTCTTGTTTTAGTGTGTGCTCTGGGATTTCGTATTCATTTTTCGTGTTTTGTTCCGGTAGTATGCTTGTTAATCCTGGTGTGCTTTGGTAGACATCAACTTCTATTATAATGATATTTGTTTTGTATCAGGTTTATGTTATGCTCTTTAGTACTAGCTGTTTGGGTTGGGTTGCTTGAAAGATTTCTTATTATGCGGTGTGCCGGATTGATTTCAATGTTAATATATAACGATTCGTGCTGCTACTGCATTGTGGCTATAATTTTTATGGATATACAACCTATGATAGATTAACATTAGATTTACAATTCAAGTTCCATATCTTGTGAATAAATTATTACTATTGTTTTGCTGTTTGAATATCACAAAAACAAGCCTTAAAATTACTATTGTTTTGCTGTTATAATTTTTATAGATATACAACCTATGACAGATTAACATTAGATTTACAATTCAAGTTCCATATCTTGTGAATAAATTATTACTATTGTTTTGCTGTTTGAATATCACAAAAACAAGCCTTAAAATTACTATTGTTCTGCTGTTATAATTTTTATGGATATGACAGATTAACATTAGATTTACAATTCAAGTTCCATATCTTGTGAATAAATTATTACTATTATTTTGCTGTTTGAATATCACAAAAACAAGCCTTAAAATTATTGACTTTTTTTATGCTTCAACATCTAAGTTCATAAATCCATGCACTCTTGAAAACTTAGAGTTGAATGAATTTTTCTTGACATATTATTATGAGTTTTTTTTCAAAGTTGAATTTTATTCCACACTACTTGAATTTTATTTTAATGAAATGTATATGTGGAGTAATGAGTTTTGTTGATATTACAATGCTGGAATATTTTGGATTTAATGGGATGATAATTTTAGAAGTTAATATAGTTTGACTCAAAGTTTTAACTATTGAATCCATAAAGTAAAGTGCTAAGTAATAACTATTAATCTCTAAGCCTTCAATTTCTTGGGCTCTAGTTGATGATAAATATCATTTTCATTATTAATTGATTTCCAATTTGAAGAGTAAAATATGCTGCATCTATTGTAGTTGTATGGTTTGAAATTCAATTGAGCTAATATGAGTGTAGAGTGATAAGCTTAATTTATAAAAGTATCATTCTATTGTTGTTAATATACTAATATATGGTGGAGTATAGGTGCAATTGGGATTGTCACAATTTGTAAAACAAATATAAAACATGTTTAGTTATCATGCTATACAATTTAGTAATGTTAGCAATTGATTCATTCTATATCCTATTATCTTAAAAATAATCTAATTATTTTGGTCCAATACCATTTTTTTAAAAATTCAAATCAAATCATTTTATAATAAGAAACAAAAAGGGAGATGACTTTGAGTCTTCAATTTCTCTCCTCGATTATTTGAATACAAATTCTCTTACTTGGTTAGTCGAATAATCGTCATTTCTAATCCACTTAAGCATAAATTAAATCAAACGTTCTTACAATGTATAAAAATGAAATGGGGGATGGTTTTAAGCCTTTAACTCCTCCCCTCGATTGTTTGAATACGAGTTTTCTTACTCGGTCAGTTAAACACTCATCATTTCTTTATAAACTTCTAAACCCAGATTAAATCAAATTATTTTCATAATAATGAAATGAAAAAGGAGATGACTTTGAGTTTTCAACTTCTCTCCCCAATTGTTTGAATACGAGTTCTCTTACTCGGTCAGTCGAACAATTGTCGTTCTTCCGCCAACTTAATTGAATTATTTTCATAACAAACTGTACGAAAAAGGAGATGGTCTTGAGTTTTCAATTCCTCTTCTCAAATGCTTGGATATGAGTTGTCTTACTCAGTCATTCGAGCACTTGTCGTTTATTCTAAAGTACATCAATCATATATGACCTTGTTTTCATAAATACTCAGATGAAACAGAGAGTGGTTTAGAGTCTTCTATTCCTCCTCCCGATTATTAGGATACGAGTTGTCTTACTCGATTATCCGAGTATTCGTCATCCGTTCAAAACACTTTAATTATTATCAAATCCTTTCTATAATTAAGGATGAAAAAGAAAGCGGTCTAGAGTCTTCTACTCCCTTTCCCGACTGTTAGGATACGAGTTGTCTTACTCGACTATCCGAGTAATCGTCATCCAACCAAAAACATCTCAACCAATCAAAACATCCGACATATTAATCCAACTTGTCACCCCCGTGTGACTGAAACTCTTTTCAGAAAGAACATTGTTAATCCTTTCTAATGCGCACAACAAGCCAATGCTTAAGCCTCCGCCGAGAGTAGACAAGCCAGCGTTTAGCCTTTAGAACGTGATCTAAACAGTTGTTCGATAAAAGACACCAACCAACCGTAGTTCCCCGAACTACGAATGCTCTGATTTCCTTATTACACCATAAGGATACGTAGGCAGGAGATTGTTGTATCTTCGCGAGCACACTAATAAAAAAACCCCTCTTTCCCTTTCTGAGGTTCTCATCCATTTCTATTTTTTTTATAACCCAAAGATAACAAACAAACATAAATTAACACTCGAAACACAAATTAGAACTAAAAGGTTCCCGTTGAGTACAACGGACGTAAGGGGTGCTAATACCTTCCCCTTACGTAATCCACTCCCGAACCCGAATATGGTTGCGACGACCATTATTCCATCTTTCAAAGGTTTTATCGATATTTTCCTATTCCTTCATTGGGATAAATAAAGTTCGGTGGCGACTCTGTTTGAACACAAATTTTTCCGCGACCATCGCGAGAAATCGTATTTTTCGAGATGCGACACCCTAGACTTTTTTATAATTTATCAACATTTATATTTCAACTGTTAGTATGAATATTAGTCAAAGTTGAATCTCGCGATCATTTTTAACCATGGAAATGTGCTATTCATCCATCCATTTGTTCTTTTGACATGTTTACAATAAGAGGAATATGAATTGCACACCATTCAACAATTTCATTAACACATTTTAATTCATTATGTTATCTCATCAATTTTTCAATATTTTACTTGTTATTAACCTTATAAATACTTTTAATTTATTTACATTTTGAAAAAAATACAAATTAATTTTTGATTTGTGTATTTTGAATTTTAATTGTTTAACAATATGAAATTTTGTTTAGAAAATGATTATTTAAATTTATTTTGCAATTTTATTCAATAATATTGGTGTTGTATGTGGACGTTTTATTTCATGATTATGGTGGTCTAAAAAGTATAGGAGTGTGCGTATTCTCCCTGCAAAATTCATTAATGGAGAAAAGAAAAAATGATAAGGAAGAGGGTTAAGATCTCTTTCTATTATTTATGAATAAGACATCCATAGATGAATAATTCTCCATCCCCATACCTCAAATTTGCAGTAAAAGATTGAAACTTGGCTATGGAGTTCTTCTTCTAGCTATGATTGTCTCTTCCACTCCAAACTCCCATTTTCTCCCAACTTTCATGTAATGCCACTTCTCTCTCCCTATGTTTATATTTAAACAAATAAAAACATAATTTTATTTTCATTATTTTCACCCATTCCTCTCAACTCTTGGTGATCATCTCCTCACCACACTAATTACATTAATATTCTATTCTCCTCCCCAAAAATCCTCAGTTCTCATATTTCCCTACTATTTTTATTATTTAATTAATTAATATTAATGATAATTCTAATAAAATTATATTTACCCACACTAAACCTAACAATACACACAAAGGCTCTGTCAATTCTCGGAGATTTTTAATGGGTATTATGTTGAGTATCTAACCTGTCAATTATCCGAAAGGCTCAACTATCTTCCCTGAAGTGTTGTTCTTTGTTAACTCTCAGAGCATCTCTCAGTTGTTATGTAATTGTTTGAGGCCTTACTATGTTAATTCTCAGAGAGCATCGGTTGTAGAATGATTACTCCATCAATTCTTAGAGGATCTCCTGTTTGTTACCTTCATCAACTATTTCAAAACTTTTAATTTCAGCAGTGTTCATATTTATCATTCATATTTATTCTTGGACAGAAGTTTCCGCGCAAGTATCAAAAGGATGTTTCAACAAGACAAAATTAAAATTTGACTCTGTTGATTCTTGAAGAAAGCTTTCAAATGACATTAGTTGAAAGCTCACTTCATTAGCTCTTAGGGTATCTTTTGTTTAGTTATTAAATAGAAATGGTATCTTCTAATCCACAAAAAAGTGTTTCAATGATGTCAAGTCGAAGTTTTTTGTGATAGTTCATGAGGAATCTTCTGATGGTTATCATTCTGCATTCCATCTATTTAAAAAAATAAAAAATTGTATTTTCAGTATGGCTATTTGAAAGTCTTATCGGTTAACTTTTAGGGAACTTTAAGAATGACAATTCATGAGAGGATCACTTTGTCAATTCTCAAAGGATCTTTTTGATGATTGTTATTTTAAATTTTGCCTTGTCGATTTACAAAGAATCTTTCAATGATTGCCAATTTCATGTTTTATATTTCAAAAAACAAGTTTGTCTATACTTGCTTAAGTTGAAGATTTTCTTGGTAAATTCTCGAAGGACCATTCAAATGGTGATTATTTGGAAGTTCACTTGGTCAAATCTTCAAGGATCTTATGGTGATTGTCATCTTGAAGGGTATTGTTGATAATTCCTGAGAAATATTTTCAATGATGGTAAGTCACATTATTTCTTGTCATGCATTTAAAAAAAACTTAAAGAAAATTTCTTTCCATCCTCACGTGTTAAGACGAAAGAACTCTTGATAGTTCTCGGAGAACCTTTCAAATAACAGTTAGTGGAAAACTCACTTCATTAGTTCTTGGAGGATCTTTTAATAACTTGTTAATTGAAAGTCAGCTCTGTTAATTCTCGAGGAATACTTTCTGTATTTGACATTTAAACTTGTTCGTTGTTAAGTCTCAAGGAATTCTTACGACGACCGACGACTAAAAGTTTACTTCGTCAACTCTCGGAGAAACTTTCAACATGTGGAAATAAATAGTATTCTTTGTTAAGTCTCAATGAACAAGTCAATTATCATTTTTTGGTATAAATTCATCATCAAGGGCGAAACCATGATTGGGGTATAAAGGTAACCATTTTGTATCCCCAACAAGGTTAATCCTTCATAAATCACTTTCATTTTCCATTTCCAAAGACAAAACTTTAGGGTCTTTTCATATCTAATAGATTTCTATCCTGAAAGTATGAACACTGTGATAGTTCATCCTCTCGGATTTAAGGAAATTATATAGTGGCATCTGTCATACCCTAATTTTGTCCTACTTTAATTGCATTGCATTTTCTCATTTCATCTACATCAACATAACCATTGCATCTAGTAATGTACTTTTACCAGTAAAAAAATTAGTCATCTACATACATACAATAAAGTCCAATGTCATAAGTTGGCTTTTTGATCCTAATTAATTATTTTCATTCTCTTTTACACCGGTCTCATTTTCATCTACATCTTGCATTATTCCTTAATTTACATTTGGAGAAAAAAGTCAAAGTCAAAAATTTGACTCTTGATTTTTCTTTATCTAGGTTCCATTTACACCTTGTCTCTTAGCCTTTCCTTTTGTTTTAATTTGTGACTTAATTCTTTTGATCTTATTGAATTTTGAATCATTTGTCATTTTAGAAGTTTCAAAATTAAAACAGAAGCATCTTTTGTTCAATTGAGTAACTGTTTACTCACATATTGTTGCACAATCCTCGAGATCGATCTTTGGGAAACATCCCTCTTATTACTACATCGGAAAAATAGTACACTTGTTATTTTCCCGATCACCCATACATAATGCCCACTTGCCATACTAAAGTTTATAACATAACAAGTATTAGGTGTATGGCCACTTATACCACAATAAAAGCATGTAGGCACAAAATTACTTTTATACCTAGGAACATATGATTTCTTTTTATGAAATCTCTTCTAAGGATGTTGATCAACATTTTGTTCTTTATTCACTTTTTCCTTATTGTATTGGTCATTTTCCTTAATAAGTTCGGAGTGCGCCTAAGAAGGGGGGTGAATTAGGACCAAATAAAAATTCTAGTTTTAGAGATAAGTTTGTTCTTATTTTTCTGGTTTGGTGATGAGTTTTGAAAGCGATAAAGTGTAGAAAAATAAAGAACACAAGGATGTATCCTAGTTCCCTTCATATTCCGAAGGTACGTCTAGTCCCCCTTCAACACGAAAGAGATTTACTATCTATTATGACTTGTACAAGACAAACACAATCACCAAGAACAACCTCTTGTGATTTACCAAGTTGATATGAGAACAATCCTCTCGAACTCAATTCTCTTGCTTCCAACAATCCTGGACAACAAGGTGTTTACAAGACAAACAATCTTATTTTCAATAATTATGAAAAATAAGATATGGATTACAACAATAGTTTTTTAGTGTAAAGTTTGTAGTATAATGATCACACTAAGTGATATATCAATGTACTTGATCTTCTTTATCCAATGACAATAATTCACAAACACAAAGGTGTTAGATTGCTCAAGTATTTTCTGGTTTGAATGATTTGAAAATATGCAAAAAATATCTTGAATAAAAGTTAATAATAAAAAATGTGAATTCTGAAAATTTTAAGAGTTTTAATTGGAAGAGGTGAAATTTGAATTTGAAAGATAATGTATTTATATGTGCATAACACCTCTAATGAAACATGGTAATATTCTAAAAAATATCATGAATAATTGTCAAGTTTAAATGAAATGATTCCATGAAGTGGTGCAAGAAGAGGTGTTAGTAAAGCTATTGATTTTTCAAAAACGCACAGTGGTAAATCGATTTGCATAGTGGGTAAAGCGATTTCCCTGTGACAACGTTTAAAATTTTTTAAAAACTTACTGTGGTAAATCGATTTCCCTGTGGTAATGATAAAAATTATTTCAAAAACTTTTACTGGTAAATCAATTTACCTAGTTGAAAAATATAAACTATTTACTTCTATAAATGTAAGGCTTTAGTGATAAATTGATTTCCCTAATAGGTAAATCGATTTACCCAATTGAAAAAATAATTCTTTGCATTTGGAAATGTATAGGCTTCAATGGTAAATCGATTTCGCTAAGAGGTAAATCGATTTGCCCAGTTGAAAAATGAAAACTATAAGCCTAAGACATTTTCCATGCACAGGAAAAGGTTATGCAATGATTGTTTGAATACTTGAGCATATAAGATTTTGGTGAAGGTAAGTATTCACATTATACCTTCTTGAAATGCAATAGCTTAACTTCTTAATTCAAGATGCTTTATCATTGAGTAACATCTTTGCCTTCTTGTCACTTGGAACTTTGTCTTCATCAAAATACATTCATCATAGAGAAGCTTGACTTCACACACTTATCCTATTTTTCAAATTAATCAAATTAATTAAAATTATAATAAATCCCAATAATTTCCAACACCACAAATTAAATCAAGCAAGACATTAAAATAAATTAAAAACAAGGCATTTAGCTCGATTAAAATAATTAATTTAAAAATAGGGGTGTTACAATTATATCTCTTTCTCAACCGTTGTGAAATGTGTAAAACATAGTAGTGATTTAAGAACTTTTGGTAAAAAAATTTAAAAGGAGGAATTAATAAACAAAGTCTTTAGATTTTAAAACCACAACTAACAATCTAAATCAGTTGTGATTTATGAATCTAAAGACTTCTCTTATATGTATTTGACTATTTTGCTTAATAAATTTTAGGAACATGAAATTGAGCTAAAATTTCTTGGTGCAAGTGAAAAAGGCACTAAGAAAAAGGAAAATCTTATACTTAAAGCTACAAATGTCAAAGACATGGAATTATAAGATTAAGAGTATCAAAGTAAAAGTAATTTAGATATGGATCTTCTATTTTCTAAATTCGAGGAATTCTCAAGCCACAAAATATAACCTCCAAAGTTCTAGTAGTAAAATAAAGAAAGATGAACCTTCATTTCAACTTGTTTCCAATGCAGAAAGAAATGTCATGTAAAGCCAAAATATTCACATAATCAAAGAAAATGTAAAAGATACAAAAGATCACAAAAAGATTCAGAAACAACTTACATTGCATGGGACAAAAACAATATATACCCCTCTAGTGAATTTGAAAAGGAGGAAGAAATTCATCTATGTCTCGTGATAGACCACAAAGAAAAAAGGTAAAAAATTTAACTTCTAAATTTACTTATAATGAGATCTTCCTCATCTATAAATAACTAAATAATGAATTAAGTAAATTAAAAAATGTTTTTGTATGTAAAACAACTACAAACACTCATCAAAAAGAAAAAGAAAATTTATTAGAGGAAATAAGTCATCCTAGAGAAAAACAAGTTCTTTTAATTCACGACTCTCCCTCTACTTCTTCTTCTTCTGATACTTTTAATAAATCTATTGAGTGCACAAAGTGCAAAGCTTTAGAAAACAAAATCAAAGATTTTCATAACACACTTCACAAGTTTACCAAAGTGAGAGACAACATGAATCTCATTTTAGACAATAAAAAAACAACCTATAATAAAATTAGTTTATGTTATGAACATAAGAACAATACTAAGGTTTTTAGTTAAACAATTAATGCGGCTAAGACCTATAATTTAATATGTTGAAATGTTACCATTATAGTGAAAATAATCATATTTATTTGTCTTGTTTAATAAGAAAGAACCATGAGAATAACATGAAGTAAAATACTTATTTTTATTTATTTTACTTTTATAATAAAAATTATGATTATGACTCTTATAGGACTCCTACAAAGAATTTATATTCCACTAATGCAAGACGACCCAATAAATTTTGGGTACCAAAAGTCAAAAAATTAAGTTGTGATGCTTATGTGATTAATAACTCAATATCAAATAATATCTTAATATTGGTTGTTCAAATCATATGATCAAAGATTAAAGTATATTCTCTTCTTACTCCTAAGAAAGGAGATTTTGCTTTAAGGTGACAACAATGGTAAAATTGTTGACTCCGAGATTATTGGTAAGAGTTATAATCTTACCTTTGAGTTGTTTTGATTGTTGAAAGCTCATTACACAATTTACTTAGTATTAAGTAAATTGTGTGACAAATTTAATAAAATATGGTTTAATTCTTCTATATGAAAGGTCATTAAACCTCACATACAGATTAGTTTTTATTTTTCTTTTACACTTATTTTTAAATTATAAAAAGACCATGACTATAGAAGAATTCATACATGTTACCTTTGATGAAACTAACCTTATTTTTTTAGTTGAGGTGAAACAAATTGTTTGTGCAAGTATTCTAAGAAAAACCTTCTTAGATAATATGCATAAATGAGGAAGAACAAACTCAAACATGAATATCCTTGAAAGATCATCTTGACAAATAACACAGGAAACATCTCAAAAGGGAAAATCTATCTAAATGCATACATAAATCCAAAATCCATACTAAAGGCAAATAAATACTTATACTTAATGAGCTAGTCTCAAAGTTGGATGTCAGTGAAAAACCTTATAAACGAATGAGAAAGGTTAAGAAACTAATGTGTTTAGAAGTGATGTAAGCACTCCTTTATATAGGAAAAAATGGATAAAAATGGCAACACTACATGGACCTGATCGTTTCCTAATCGATTAGAACACCAACCTAATAAATTAGGATAAGCCGGAAAAGGAAACCTTAATATTCAAAATCACTTAATCAATTACAAGACTTCCTAATCGATTAAGAGGATTTACTACTGCTCTAGTCGATTAGATGAAAGACCTAATCAATTAGATAATGAGTTTTTCTTTCTTAATTAATTATAATGCTTCTTAATTATTTAAGTATTTACCCATATTGGTTTTAAGAAGTGTTTCATATTCATAGTTAATTATTTTTCTAGAAAGTTATGGATACTTCGTTATGGTACTTGTTGAAGGAGAATTGCGATCCAAAACGCAGCGGAAATTAAAATTTTCTCCTTTAGAGATCCTTACGAATGGTCATGATCAGTGATAGAATATTTACCTCTTGTGACGATTGAAACCTTTGGTGCAGATCTCTTGTGACGATCAAAACCTTTGATGCAGATCCACAGAGCGATCACGGACGTTGAACAATGACGACGTCTCTACTCAATCCACACGAACGGATTCCTTCAATCTCAGTGCTAGCTGGTACGAGTGAAGGCTTTGAGTGAGAGAGAGAGAGAAAGGAAACGAAAATAATGCAACCGCAATGAATGCTTCTGCACAAGGGTTCTATTTATAGAACCACTTGTGTGGGCTTCAAGCTAAAAGGCCCACTTAAGTGTATCTTGGCCCATATCTTATAATATGCCCAAAATCACTTAAGCTCATGGTACCTTACCAAATTTCGTATTCTACTTAAGTACACCGTACCTTTACGATGTTCTACAATTCACTTAAGGGCACCGTACCTTACGGTGTTCCTTAGTTACTCTATCTCTCATCAATCCGTCCTTTGTGTGTGACCCTGTAGGTTTTCGCGGCATTGGCAATTATATTAAATCATGTATTTAACATAATAAACAGTGAGCGGTATCTAGCAACACATCACTGCTACCCAAGACACGAAAATGTCATGTGATCTGACAATTCCTTCTATGATAATACTTATGTGTATAATTACCCTTTTGCCCTTATGTCTATATTGAACACAAGGCATAGTGTCGCATTACGCGAAAAACCGGCGGGAAACGGAAACAACAGAGCCGCCACCGTGCGTTATTTATCCCAAAAGAGGGAAAGGAAACGCTCGAAGTAAACCTGGAAAAGACATGGTCTCGCGACCAGAGAGAGATGGGATCGGGAGTCGGTTATGCGAAGGGAAGGTATTAGCACCCCTACGCATTTGTCGTACTCGACGGGATCCACGCACAAAAGGAAGGATAAAGGTTGCTAAAACTGCTCAAACATCAAACACTGGCTGAAAGAGACACAGGAAAACAAGAGAAACTAACTCGGCAGGATATCGCATCCTGGGCCTACGTAGTCTGTCAGGCACAGACATCAGAGTCGACGTAGTTCGGACTAGGGGGGAACGTGCTCGCTAGGATGTCGCATCCTATGCATACATATCTTCTCAGACTAAAGAAGAATCAGAGCACTCGTAGCTCGGCTAACGCACGCCAAACAAAACCACACAGGAAACTGACTGCCAATCGCTGGACTTACGTCAGACTCCACACAAAAAGGCAAACATGGAGGTCGAATGCCAATCGCTGGACTTACATCATACTCCGAACCAACAAACACACACACAGGAAACCAACTGCCAATCGCTGGACTTACGTCAGACTCCAACAAACAAACAAGACACAGGAAACCAACTGCCAATCGCTGGACTTACGTCAGACTCCAACACAACACAAAAGGGGTTGCAAAAGAAAAAGGGCGCCCGGAGAGATCAGCTCATCTCCTGCCTACGTACCTCATCTAGTATGAGGATCAGGGCGACGTAGTTCCCCTACGCAGGGAAGGAACTTCTAACCTAACCAGAGACTGGGAAATGACAAACTAGAAGGGAGACTAACTCGAGCCTAATAGTTATCATGCAAATTCACCATGGTCCTAGGTTAAGGTTTCTAGCTAACTTGCACAGGGAGCAAGCTATCTTAATCAGCACAGGCAAAGCAAACAAATAGCACACACTATATACAAACAAAGTGGGCTCACACAGGGTTAGGCTTTAGTCAAGGGGTCATGTCAACCTCGACAAACAAGCCACTGTATCAGGGTGATGTTAGCTCTTAACCCTAACATTGAGAGTTAGGGTGAAGCAGATGAAATAGGAAGTGAGGGGTGTGCCTCACAGCTCTTATCCCTGGCCAGGGAGAGCTTTGAATAATAGAAGGTGTGGGAGTTCAGAAAGTAGGAACTCTTCTCCACAAGGATTAGACTCTATAAGATCTTGGGCTTTTACTCACTATGCATCAACACATGTGGTGTGAGCAAGATGAGTGACACACTGAGTAGCAGGAGATGGACTACACATCTCTTTTGTCTGCCAATTGCCTTATCAAAGGACTTTTCCTGCTTAGCACAAAATTAAACACTCAAAGACATTGCCTCTTAAGGAGGGCTTCAGACAGGTGCCTGACCACATAACAGGCCAGGTCTTCCAGACTACATGAAGAAGAGAGATTATACCTCAATGCTCAAGCAATCAAGCACAAGCAAGTTCACAATGAACTTAAGCAACTAATGTACCTGAAAACAATCTAACTCAGTCAGTATACAGCTTAAAAAGTCAAACAGACAACAAGTGCAAGCTACAATGTGCAAGGCACAGGCTCAACTCAAATGAGCTAAATCACCTACAAAACAAGTCAATATTAGTCAACATTCAACAATCAACCAACTTTAAGCAAATGAACCAATCTCCTCAAGGCCATATGCTTCTTATCCTGAAAACAAAGCTCAAACATAAGCACCAACCACTAGGACAAGGCCTAGGGTCAAAGAGGGAGAAATAATTCAAAACAGAACATGAAAATTGACAAGAATCAAGCTCAAGCAATTAAGAACATCATCCAAAAGGTCTCATGTCTATAGCATTCACCAAAATCATTTCACAAGTCAAATAAGGCAAAGCATGCAAATTGAAAGCTCATAGAAGCAACAGAATGAACAAATCCACATTAATTCAAAAATGGATCAATAAATCTCAATAAAAATCATGGCTAAACAGAACACATCACATGATCATCCCACCAAAATTCAAGGCATTTGGACAAGTAGAAGCATGGTAATCAAATTCATCAAGTCAAGGTAAGCAAAACAAGCTCAAATAAGGCATCAAATGGTGCATCAAATTAGCACAAGCCTAAAACAGAACTCAAACATGATAAATGTCCCAAACCAAAGCCACAATAAACTTCAAAGTGTCTAGAATCAATGTGCAAAATTACAAGTTCATAGGATAAACATCCATCATTTCACAAATCATTGAAGTTCATGACTATTCAAAAGTCCACAAATGGTAATCCAGAAAGAAAAATCCTAAACAAATCAGAAATGATTCCAAAAAATCCACAAAAATTCATGATCAATCCTAACATCCAGAAGAAGCATCATGCAAAAATCACATCATTTAGCATTTATTTGGCATGGCAAAGAAAATCAACAAGTTGAGCAAGAAATGGTGTGACACACATTGTCACACCTTCATTAACCAGATCATAACTCAACAACCAGAAATGCTAAAAATGTAAACTCTATACCAAAATGTCAATTAGGATGTCTAGTTTGAGCATGCAAAGTTTCAAGAGCATTGGATGAAATCTCATCATTTCATGAAGCAAATGGCAAGCAAGGTACAAGATAGCACACATGTGAACATTCCCTAAGCAAAATTAAATTCCAACCGTGCACAATTTCTGGAAAAAATCTCATAAAATACTAGACATGATGAGGAACAACATGAAAAATTCCCAGGTCATTTGGATCATCCATCAATGAGTTATGAATTTTCTAAGTGGATGAAAAAATAAAAAAAACCATGAAAGGAGTATGTATGAACATAGATGGAAAAATGAACTAAAATGCAAAGGCACATGTGAAACTGTCTCCACCAAGGATTGAACTGAAGAGGAATTTGAAAGTGGCGCGTTTCATCATGAAACGCACCGTTTCATTAAGTCTACTTGGCACGGCAAGCAGCGTGAACCAATCGATTAGCCACGTGAACGCCAGCGTGGACCAGTGCATGGCTTATTAACACAAAACTCATGCAAACGCGTGCTATTGAAGATCAAATGGCTTCTGGAAAACGAAAACCCTAGGTGTTCATACAAATTCAACGTGTTCTTGAGCTCAAGAACACTTTTGTCCAGAAATCAACAACAATTACATCAATGGACTCGTATTTCATCATACAACATGGATCAAGGCTTGGATTGTGCTAATTCACACTATATCAAAAGATTCGAACGCAAGAACATTCACATGCCAAACTTAAAATCAACATAACTAATTCATTTCTGCATGGATTTCATGGATTCAAAGCTCAAATTATTCACCAATGAAAGATCTACAACATGCATCTATCAATTTCATGAATTAAGAAAGTCGAATTCTAACCTTCAAGAGAATGCAGAACTGGAATTGTAGCTTTCAGGCCTTGAGAAGTCCAAACAGCGCTTCCTCAGCTCTTGTATGATGATTTGGATGAATGCTTGATGATCAACCTTGCACGATTTGGCCAGAAAATCCAACTGCCATTGATGGAGGTGTAGCACCTCAAATTTGCACCTACCTTTTGTACATTCATTTTCATATTAGGTCATTAACATAACATAGTCCACTGCATAACATTGCATTGTCCTTTGCCCAAGTGCAAGCCATCAGACAAGATTAGGTCAACTGGTTAGGAGGATCAGTCAAACAAGCAAGCAAATGCATTTCTCAAGGAAGCAAGGCCCTAGAGTTGGTCCAACATGTTCACATGACCTAGGGGTCCTTTTGAAGTGGTTTGGTCAAAGATTGGGTGCTCAGAAGTCATCAGTCATTGTTCAATCCACCAGAAACCCTAGAAATTCAATTGTGGTCAACTGTGGTCAACTGTGCCTGAAATCAAGGATTTGAAGGTGGGAGATGGTTTGAAAGGCTTCATTCATGTCCATACAAGTCTCATTTGACATTTCAAAGATCAAGATTGGAGAAAATAAAGTCAGATCAAAAGTTTCCAAAAATAGCAGGTGACCTGTAATTGGAAACTGCCAAAAATGGAAAGTTCTTCTCCTCAAATTTACATCATCATACAAGCTTCAAATGAAATTTTGTCCAACATGAAAGTTGAATATCTTGCTCTCACCTTTCCAAAAAGTCCAAGAACACGCATCTCTCATTTGTGGTTGGCAAGTTATGATTAAATCATTGTCAAGAATTTTTGAACTTCAAAGTGGCATAACTTTCAAACCATTTGGCCAAATTGAGTGAGGTTTTTTGCTACAAGTCACATTTGACATGTTCTATCCAAATCCTTCATCACATTTCATCAAAAATCATCCAATCAAAATGGCATTTTTCAAGTGGCTTGAATTTAAAAAAGGAGGGGTAAAAAAGTGACTTTCAATTTAAGCATTTTCTACACATTCTACCAATTGCATCTGACTGAAAATGATATTTGGAGTTTGCTTAGGCCCATTTTCATGCACTGTAGCATGCACTCCATGCACATGGAGGTGATTTAGCAATTTGCACATAACACTTACATTCATTAATCCCTTTGGTTTGGCTTAAGTTTAATTAACAAAGTTCATTAACAACTGGTATATATGAATAATTCTAACAGAAAAAGGGATTAACATTCACTCTGACTCAGATCTAGATCTAAAAAGTAAAAACTCTCTCAACTTTTCCTCTTGATTTTTCTGCAAAAATTTCCTTAGAACAGCACGAATTCCTCATTGATTCACATCCACAAGCACGTTGGAAGTGAATTGGAGCAAAGTTTCATCACCGTTTCAGCTAGAACAGCACTGTTACATTGAACTTCTTCCATGGCAAGTGTTGATTGGAGCTGCTTCAAGGATTGTTGAGCTGAATTACATCGTTTATTCACCTTCTCCATCATCATTAAGTGTCTGTTTCGCGCTTACACGACCAAAGAACTCCAGATTCAACACTGTCGTCACTTGGAGGTAAATTCTCGACCATTGCAGTTCACGAAATTATGCTATGTATTTGATAGATCTTGCATCCATGAGTTCACTGAACTTTATAGTTTTGATTTTCGTTGAGTATTAAGAGAGTTATCATGATTTGAAGTTTCATATGTGAATGTTATTCTGTTCGATTCTTTCATGTTAGCACGAATTAGGGCAAACCAATGTAGGATTATTGATGAGCATTAGGAGATGAACACATTGGTATATCATTTGTTGTTTTTGGTTGCAAAATGCTCATGAGCTGGAATTTGTTTGAAGAACACATGAAACCTAAATATTTTGTCTAGAATTCGTGTTTTGATCTTCATCCCCGTGGATTTGCATGAAATTTTTGTTTCCAGGCCATGAATCCAATCAGAGCATGCCACGCCCTTAAGTGAAACGCGGCGTTTCACTTAAGTGGCTTAGTATTTACGAAATTGCCACTGCAGCCATTTAAATCCATTTAATCAATTTCTTTTTTTCAATTTTTATTTCATTTCACATGTTGATCTTCCAAAAATCATAAGTCAACGAATATTTGTCCAAATGAGATGGGATTTTTTGCACCTTGTTCCTCATGACCTCTAGTATTTTATGGTGATTTTTCCAGAATTTATGCACGGGTGGGTTTTTAAATTGCCTAGGGTTTGTTCATGTGTGTCCAATTTGTGTATGCCTTGCCATTTTGTTTGTGAAATGACGGTGCTTAATCCAATGAGGCTGACATTTTTTGTGCTTAAACTAGACATGTTCATGGTCTTTTTGGTATAGAGTTTGTGATTTTATCATTGCTGATTGTTGAGATATGATGTTTTGAATAGAGGTGTGACAATTTGTGTCACACTATTCTTGTCCAACTTGTTGATTTTTGTTACCAAGCTTAATAAACTCAAAATGGTCTGGATTTTTGCATGAGGATACTTATGAATGTTGGGAATGAATGTGAATTTTTCTGGAATATTTGAATGCATTTTCTATTTGATTGAGATTTTCTCCCCTGCTTGACCAATTGTTGACTTCTTGTGAGACATGTTTTTATTTGATTTGTGAAATTCTGGTTATTAATTGGATGGACTTGGAATTTGGCATGTGTATTGTAGACATTTTGAAGTTCACCATAGCTTTGGTCTCATTCATTTATCATGTTTTGCCTCTGTTTTATGATTGCTTGAAGTGGATGCATGTTTTGATGCCTTGTATGAGTTTGCTTGATGATGCTTTGACTTCATGAATTTCATTGACTTGCTTCCCTTGGTCCAAATGAGCTGAAATTTGGTATGATTGACATGTTATGAATTCTGTTTGATCATGAATTTTTTGAGGATTTATTGAAATGTTTTGGTATTGATTTGATTGTGATCATTCTGTTTGGTCCTTTGAGGTTCTAGATTGCATGTTTTGTGCCTTTTCCTTCATGAAATGATAGTGATGAATGATATGAATGTGAAACCACTTGGGTTGGATTCTTAATTGTTTGATCTTGATTTTGGATAATTTTCACTTGCTGTTTTGAATTTTTTACCTCCTTTTGACCCTAGGCTTGTCCTAGTGGTCTTGTTTCTCATGTTTGAGTTTGCTTTTCAGGTTAGGAAGCAAATGCTTTAAGGAGATTAATGCAAGATTGATTGAGTTTGGTTGATTGTTATGCACTAACTTTGTTTGTTTTGTAGGATGCTTAGCTCACTTGCTTTGGGCTTGTGCTTTGCACATGTGATTGATTGTGTTGACTGTTGGTTCATATTGTGTTTGTTTTGACTTTGTGGTTGGTATACTGACTGTATTTGATTGATTGCAGGTACATTAGTTGCTAATAGTTCTCTTGAGAACTTGCTTTGATTTGCTTGATAGCATTTGCACTGAGGTATAATGATCTCTTCTCCATGTAGTCTGGAAGACCTGGCCTGTTACTTGGCCAGGCACCTGTCTGAAGTCCTCCTTAAGAGGCGATGTTTGTGTTTGTTTACTTTTGTCCTTGTACATATTCAAAGACCTCCTAAGTGAAGAGGCATTGGCAGACACAAGAGGTGTGTAATCCACCTCCTGCTATTCTGTTGAGTCGTCTCTTAGCTCACATCACATGTTGATGCCTTGTGGATATTAACCCAAGATCAGTTGAGTCAGTGTCACAAGTGTAGAAGGGTTCTCACTTTCTGGACCCACACTTCATTGTCTTAAGCTCTCCCAGGCCAGGGATAAGAGCTGTGAAGTCTCATCTTCACTCAACTTTCATCTGCTTCACCCTAACTCTCAATGTTAGGGTTAAGAGCTAACCTTACCCTGTTACAGTGGTTTGTTTGTCGAGGTTGACATGACCCCTCGACTAAAACCTAACCTTGATTGAGCCAACTGATTGCATATAGTGTGTGCTATTTGTGCTTGTGTGCTTGTTTTAGCTTGCTTCCTGTGCAAGTTAGGTTTAGTTTGGCTTGCTTCCTGTGCAAGTCATGTTTAGGATAGCTTGCTTCCTGTGCAAGTTAGCTAGAAACCTTAACTTAGGGATGATTTTGCATGATAACATCTAGGCTCGAGTCGTAGTCTCCCTAGTTGTGTCTCCCTCTGTTATCTGGTTAGGCTAGTCATGTGTCCCTTCGTAGGGGAACTACGTCGCCCTGATCCTCATACCAGATGAGGTACGTAGGCAGGAGATGAGCAGATCTCTCCGGGCGTCCTTTTTGTTTTGTCTTTGTGTGTGTTTGGTTCGGAAGCTGATGCAAGTCCAGCGATTGGCATTCGGGTTCCATGTTTGCCCGTGTTTTGTGTAGGAGTTTGACGTAAGCCCAGCGATTGGCAGTCGATTTCCTGTGTTGTTTTGTTTGTGTGCGTGAGCCGAGCTACGAATGCTCTGATTCTTCTTCGTCCGAGAAGATACGTATGCATAGGATGCGACATCCTAGCGAGCATGTGTCTTTCCCAATCCGAACTACGTCGACTCTGATGTCTATGCCTGATAGACTACGTAGGCCCTGGATGCGATATCCTGCCGAGTCAGTCTTGTTTGTTTTCTATTTCTCTTTCAGCCTGTGTAGATGTTTTGAGCAGTGTTTTAGCAACCATTTTCCTTCCTTTTATGCGTGGATCCCGTCGAGTACGACGGATGCGTAGGGGTGCTAATACCTTCCCTTCGCATAACCGACTCCCGATCCCATTCTCTTTGGTCGCGAGACCATGCTTTTTTCCAGGTTTACTTCGAGCGTTTCCTTTCCCTCTTTTGGGATAAATAACGCACGGTGGCGGCTCTGTTGTTCTTGTTTCCCGCCGGTTTTTCGCGTAATGCGACAGCTGGCGACTCTGATGGGGAATAAAGAAGTTGACCTCTTGTTGGTCCATCTTCCCTAAGCGAGTCTCTCTTAGCGCTCTCTAGGTTAGGGTTTTGGTTGCTGTTTGCTGTTATTTATTGCATTCATTATTTATTGTTTGCATTTATGTTTGCATTTATGTTTGCATTCATTCATATTCATTGTTCATTTGGCTGGCTGGTTGTCTGTTTCTCTCTGTTGGGGTGGGAGTTACTTGAGGTAAAAGGCCCAATACCCAGGCCATGAGTGAAATCTAGGATACTTAGGAATAGAGTGATTCATGGGAAGCGGGTGGTATTGCGCCACTTAGCGGAACATTGGTATCACGAGCAGTTCAGACCCTGGTGGGATATTATCGTTGCATACTTCGGGTGTGTATATGATGATATTCTGCGAAAGGTTATTTATGTTGCGTTTCTCTCGACCTTACCCTGGCCTAGACGACACCCGGGAGTGGGGAGGGGTTGATCATTATTACAGGTACAGTTGGTGACTTGTGGTCCTGTTGGTGACTTTGGATTCAGATGACAGTTTCTCAGTTGACTTTGGGTTTCAGATGGATTTGGGGTTCTGAGTTTAAACCGAAGCTTCGATCCTGTGTTCTGAGATGCGCAGCCAGCCAGTCTTGTCTGCATCATTTGCATCATAGCATGTTTATTTTCAAAAAATACGCAAACAAAAAAAAAAGAAAAGAAAAAAGAAAAACTAATCTCTGCATGCATATCATTTCTCAGGTACATTCCAGAGTCTGTTCACTGAGAGAGATGGCAACAGTCCCAGAGTTGAAGCGGAAGACTTGTTCCTACATCTTTCACCGTGAGCCTTTGACGTCCCTGATTGAGTTGAGTAGCCTTATGATCAGTGGTAACCAGAAGGGGTTTGTTGACCAGTATGGAGATATTCTGACCCTGTTGAAGATGGTAGTCGATCCGGTGCCGTTGCAGACTCTTCTACAGTTCTACGACCCAGAGCTTCATTGTTTCACCTTTCAAGATTATCAGTTGGCGCCTACTCTCGAGGAGTATTCTATTCTGCTGAGCGTCCCGATTCAGCATCAGGTTCCTTTCTTGGATGCGCCTAAGGAAGTTGATTTCAGAGTCGTTGCTCGAGCTCTCCATTTGGGTATCAAAGAAGTCTGTGATAGTTGGAAGACCAGTGGTGGTGTTGAGGGTTTGCCTTTGAAGTTTCTGTTGAGGGTAGCTAGAGAAGAAGCAGAGAAGGGGAATTGGGAAGCTTTTCATGCCCAACTAGCTGTTATGATCTATGGGATCGTCCTGTTTCCGAGTATGCCCAACTTTGTTGACTATGCTGCAGTTAGTATCTTCATTGGAGGAAATCCCGTTCCTACTCTGTTAGCTGACACTTATTATGCCATTCACAGTAGGCATGGTAAGGGTGGAGCTATCAGATGCTGTCTCCCGCTTTTGCTCAGATGGTTTCTGTCCCTCCTGCCAGTCAGTGGACCTTTTGTGGATGCTCAGAGCACGCATAAGTGGACTCAGAGGGTTATGTCTCTTACCTCCTATGATATCAGATGGCAGTCATACCGGATGGATGTGCAGAGTGTTATTATGAGCTGTGGAGAGTTCCGGAATGTGCCACTTATAGGGACTAAGGGTTGCATCAATTACAACCCGGTTCTTTCTCTTCGCCAATTAGGGTTTGTGATGAAAGGAAGACCACTTGAGGCTGAGGTAGCTGAAAGTGTGTATTTTGAGAAGCAGAGTGACCCGGCTAGATTGGAGCAGATAGGAAGAGCTTGGAAGGCTATTGGTGTGAAGGATGGATCTGTCTTAGGGAAGAAGTTCGCCATTGCTATGCCTAATTACACTGATTGGGTCAAGAAGTGAGTGGAAACTTTGTTGTTACCCTATGATAGGATGGAACCGTTGCAGGAGCAACCACCTTTGATCCTTGCTGAGAGTGTGCCTGCTGAGCACTACAAGCAAGCCCTGATGGAGAATCGCCGGTTGAGAGAGAAGGAGCAAGATACCCAGATGGAGCTGTATAAAGCCAAAGCTGATAGGTTGAACTTGGCTCATCAACTCAGAGGAGTGTAGGGAGAAGATGCTAATAGACTGAGAAGCAAGAAGAGATCATACGAGGAGATGGAATCCATGTTAGATGCAGAACACCGGGAGTGCTTGAAGCTGCAGAGAGCCGAAGCCAGTTACCAAAAGAAGATCAAAGACCTGGAGAAGCAACTCAGAGACAAAGGCATCCAGTTGAAGAAGGAGGTTGACTCGAGGCAGGCATTAGAGACCCATCTTGGAGGAGAAGTTGTAGAGCTTAGACGACAACTGAAGGAGAAGATCACCCCTCTACCAGAATGTTCAGAATGCGCCCTGTTGATAGACCAGTGCCAGTACCTGAAGACTCTCATTCCGGAAGACCGTTTGTCTTAGATTATATCTTTGATGTGTATGTTGAGAATCACCTCCAGGCTTGTTGGATGGGATTCATTGTTGTATTCCGATTGTATGGATCTTTGTTGACTTTTTTGTATGAGCCTGTTGCTCTTATCTATAGATAAGGTTGTTGGTGTTTCATTTTGGTCTCATTTATCTTGTATATGTTGTTCTCTTGTTGCTGCCGGTTGCCATCTTTTAAGGATGAATCAGGCTCTTTGAATGCCTGAGAAATGAGCATATCATGTGCATCATACGCATCATTAACATCATACTCATAACATTTTGCATAGCAGGTGTTCTTGTTCGTGACTTCTCACTTTGGTTCCTGTGTTCAGGCAGGATAGCTGATCAAAGACCGCACCGGTACTCAACGAGACTGAATCATCAAAGGAATATGGATCAAGTGCAAGCCGAGTTAGCTGAGATGAGGGCTAACATGGCCTAGTTCATGCACATGATGCAAGGGGTTGCACAAGGTCAAGAAGAACTCCGAGCTCTAGTTCAGAGACAAGAAGCTATAATTCCACCGGCCAATCAAGCTCTTCCAGAGGGAGGCCCGATCAATGACAACCCTACTGTGGCTGTGCCCATCAACAACTATGCTGTAGGGGACGAATTGAGAGGTATTAGAGTCAACGGTCCACCGATTGCTCCAGAGACCGCTAATGCCAGAGTAGTCCGTGCTCCGGCCCGTAATCACGCTCCGATTGTTGACAGACAAGAGGATATGTTCACTCTGCTCAGTGAAGATGAAGACGTTTTGGGAAGGGTTGATGAGAGGGATCGTAAAGTTGATGCCCTTGCTGAGAAGATCCGGGCTATGGAATGTCAAAACTCCCTCGGTTTTGATGTTACCAATATGAGGTTAATGGAAGGCTTGAGAATCCCTTATAAGTTCAAGGCGCCGTCCTTTGACAAGTACAACGGCACTTCTTGCCCTCGCACCCACGTGCAGGCCTACTATCGGAAAATCTCTGCCTACACGGATGATAAGAAGATGTGGATGTACTTTTTCCAGGACAGTCTATCTGGGGCTTCCTTGGACTGGTACATGGAGCTTAAGAGAGATTCTATCCGCTGTTGGAGGGATCTGGGGGAGGCCTTCTTGAGGCAATACAAGCACAACATGGATATGGCACCGAGCCGGACTCAGCTGCAGAGTCTTTGCCAAAAATCCAACGAAAGCTTCAAGGAGTACGCCCAGAGGTGGCGTGAACTGGCTGCAAGAGTACAACCCCCTATGCTGGAGAGGGAGTTAACCGACATGTTCATTGGTACTCTTCAAGGTGTATTTATGGACCGGATGGGGAGTTGCCCATTCGGTAGTTTCTCTGATGTCGTCATCTGTGGTGAGAGAACTGAAAGTTTGATCAAGGCTGGAAAAATCAATGATGCTGGTTCCTCATCTTCCAAGAAACCTTTCTCTGGGGCACCTCGCCGTAGAGAAGGTGAAACTAATGCTGTACAACACCGAGGGAATGTGTACAGAGGAAATCAGAACAGAAATCAGTATCGCCCGGTGGCTGCTGTAACCATCCCGGCACCTCAACCTCGCCAACAACAACCAAGAGTTCAACAACCACCACAACAACAACAACAACAGCAACGTCCGTATCAGCCCAGACAAAGGATGCCTGATCGACGTTTTGATCCGTTACCCATGTCGTATGTCGAACTGCTGCCCGAACTACTCAGGTTGGGGTTTGTTGAGTTGCGTACGATGGCTCCGCCTACAGTATTGCCTCCTGGGTACGACGCCAACGTCCGTTGTGATTTTCATTCTGGGGCACCATACCGAGAAATGTCGGGCTTTCCAGCACAAAGTCCAAGATTTGATCGATGCCAAGGCGATCAACTTCTCTCCGGTACCTAACGTCGTGAATAATCCTATGCCTCAGCATGGTGGGCATAGGGTGAACAATATTGAAGGGGAAGAAGCTGAAGATCTGGTTGCTAGTGTTGACGATGTTCAGACTTCTCTGTTGGTTGTGAAGGGACGTTTGCTAAATGGGGGTGTAGACCCGGGCTGTGACGAGGGCTGTATTGGTTGTGCTGAAGTTGATAATGGTTGTGACCAGTTAAGGGCCAGTATCCAGGGTATGATGGATGAGGGTTGTCTGCAATTCACCAGGGCTGTAAAAGATCGTGGGACAGTGTCAACTGTCACCATCTACTTTAAACCGTCTGAAGGACGAGGCCAAAGGGTTGTTAGTGCGCCTGCAAATAGTGGTACCCCAGTTACCATTTCCGCGCCTGTAACCATCAGTGCTCCAACTACTGTCGTTGCGTCTGGAAGCAGACCAGTTGAGAATAGTAAGGTTGTGCCTTGGAGGTACGACAATGCCTACCGGAATAACAGAAGGGCCGAGAATCGGGTCAGGCCGACCAATCAAGCGCCAGTAACTATTGTGGCACCTAGTAGAGCTCTGGCAGTTGTGAATCCAGTTGTGGATAACGTTGGTGGTCCTGGAGGTTTTACCCGTAGTGGCCGGCTGTTTGCGCCTCAACCGTTGAGGGATGCCAATGCTGAGGCATCTGCTAGATCAAAGGGCAAACAGGCCGTGGTTGAAGAGGAACCATCTCAGAAGGAAGTTGAGGGTTCATTTGAAAAGGACGCGGAGGAGTTTATGAAGATCATAAAGAAGAGTGACTACAAGATCGTAGATCAGCTCAACCGGACTCCGTCCAAAATCTCTATTCTCTCTTTGCTGTTGTGCTCTGAGGCGCATCGTAATGCCTTATTGAAGATGCTGAATATGGCTTACGTACCTCAAGAGATTTCCGTCAACCAACTGGAGGGTGTGATGGCCAATGTGAGCACCAGGCACGGTGTAGGATTCACTGACCTGGACCTAACGCCTGAGGGTCGCAATCATAACAAGGCCTTGCACATCACCATGGAGTGCAAGGGAGCAGTGCTGTCTCACGTATTGGTAGACACCGGGTTGTCGCTGAATGTGCTGCCCAAGCAGATTCTGAAGAAGATTGATGTTGAAGGGGTTGTGCTCACTCCTAGTGACCTTATTGTGCGTGCATTTGACGGATCCAAACGTTCTGTGTTTGGAGAAGTTACCTTGCCGGTAAAGATAGGTCCAGAGGTCTTTAATATAATCTTCTATGTTATGGACATTCAGCCCGCCTACAGTTGTTTGTTGGGGCGTCCGTGGATTCACGCAGCAGGGGCAGTCTCGTCGACTCTCCACCAAAAGCTCAAGTATGTCTGGAACGGTCAGATTGTGACCGTGTGTGGTGAAGAAGAGATTCTGGTGAGTCACCTATCCTCGTTCAAGTATGTCGAGGTGGATGGCGAGATCCACGAAACCTTATGCCAGGCGTTTGAGACTGTGGCTCTTGAGAAGGTGGCGTACGCTGATCAGAGGAAGCCAGGTGCTTCGATTGCTTCGTACAAGCAAGCCAAGGAGGTGGTTGATTCCGGCAAAGCTGAGGGTTAGGGCAAGATGGTGGACTTGCCTGTCAAGGAAGACAAATTCGGCATTGGTTATGAGCCTCTCCAAGCAGAGCAGAATGGTCAAGCGGGTCCAAGTACCTTTACCAGCGCTGGGCTGATGAATCATGGCGACGTCTTCGCAACTGGTAGTGAAGACTGTGACATTGATTGCGATCTAGACAACTGGGTTCGCCCGTGTGCACCAGGGGAGTCTATCAACAATTGGACGACTGAAGAAGTGGTCCAAGTTACTCTTCAGACAGAGTAATTTTCTTTTGTTTTTTCATTTTGCATGAAAACCCTACGTTCTGCCCAAGGCGTAGCGGTTCATTGTAGGGCCTTATCATGTTTTAATGATTATCATTAATAAAGGACGTTTTGCAATCAAATTTTGTGATCCCTGTCTTTCTATTTTTGTTTTCGTTTTTTCAAAACAATAAAATGGCAATGTTTTTTGTTTTTGTGACTTTCTTGAACTCTTTTTATAAAATAAAACATTAACATGCAGAAGTGATCTCACGGTATCCACTATGAACAACCCTGCTATGGCTCAGTATGATTTTGATAATCCCATCTACCAAGCTGAAGAGGAGAGTGAGGAAGACTGTGAACTCCCCGTAGAATTGGTCAGATTACTGAAGCAGGAGGAAAGGGTCATCCAACCTCATCAGGAGGAGTTGGAGGTTGTTAATCTGGGTACTGAGGACGCCAGAAGAGAGATCAAGATTGGGGCTGCTTTAGAGGACTCTGTCAAGAGGAGGCTGATTGGGATGCTGAGAGAATATGTGGAGATATTCGCCTGGTCATATCAAGATATGCCTGGTTTGGATACTGACATTGTGGTGCATCGACTACCCCTCAGAGAAGAGTGTCCTTCGGTCAAGCAGAAGCTTCGGAGAACGAGTCCTGATATGGCTGTCAAGATCAAGGAAGAGGTTCAGAAGCAGTGGGATGCGGGTTTTCTGGCTGTTACCAGTTATCCCCCGTGGGTGGCCAACATCGTTCCTGTGCCGAAGAAGGATGGCAAAGTCAGAATGTGTGTCGATTACCGGGATTTGAATAGAGCGAGTCCGAAAGATGATTTCCCATTACCTCACATCGATGTATTGGTTGATAATACGGCTCAATCCTCGGTATTCTCCTTCATGGACGGTTTCTCGGGCTATAATCAGATTAAAATGGCGCCAGAGGACATGGAAAAGACGATGTTCATTACACCTAAGGGCACTTTCTGCTATAAGGTGATGCCATTTGGGCTGAAGAATGCCGGTGCTACCTATCAGAGGGCAACGACGACTCTCTTTCATGACATGATGCACAAAGAAATTGAAGTGTACGTGGATGATATGATTGCGAAGTCGCAAACAGAAGAGGAGCACTTGGTTAATTTGCAGAAGTTGTTTGACAGACTGGTAAAGTTCAAGCTGAGGCTGAATCCAAACAAGTGTACGTTTGGGGTGAGATCCGGGAAGCTGCTAGGCTTTATTATCAGTGAGAAAGGGATTGAGGTTGATCCAGCAAAAGTCAAAGCTATTCAAGAGATGCTTGAACCGAAAACGGAAAAGCAAGTCCGCGGATTTTTAGGGAGGTTGAACTACATTGCAAGGTTCATATCTCACCTAACCGCCACGTGTGAACCAATTTTCAAATTGCTAAGAAAAGATCAAGCAATCAGGTGGAATGATGACTGTCAGAAAGCTTTTGACAAGATAAAAGAATATTTACAGAAACCTCCGATCCTGATCCCTCCAGTTCCAGGGAGACCTCTGATAATGTACCTATCAGTAACCGAGAACTCGATGGGGTGTGTATTGGGACATCATGACGAGTCTGGTCGAAAAGAGCATGCCATATACTACCTTAGCAAAAAGTTTACCGACTGTGAAACAAGATATTCACTGTTCGAGAAAACTTGCTGTGCTTTGGCCTGGGCTGCTCGCCGACTGAGGCAGTATATGTTGAACCATACTACCTTATTGATTTCTAAGATGGATCTAGTAAAGTACATCTTTGAGAAGCCGGCTCTCACCGGGCGCGTTGCTCGATGGCAGATGATTCTAACAGAATATGATATTCAATACACGTCTCAGAAGGCCATCAAAGGTAGTATTCTGTCAGACTACCTTGCCGAGCAACCAATTGATGATTATCAGCCTATGATGTTTGAATTCCCCGATGAAGACATCATGTATCTGAAGATGAAAGATTGCGAAGAGCCTCTTGTCGAGGAAGGACCGGATCCTGATGACAAGTGGACAGTGATGTTTGATGGGGCTGTGAATATGAACGGTAACGGTGTTGGGGCAGTGCTCATTAATCCCAAAGGTGCACATATACCTTTCTCTGCCAGATTGACTTTTGACGTCACCAACAACGAAGCTGAGTATGAGGCTTGTATCATGGGGATAGAAGAAGCCATCGACTTGAGAATCAAAACGCTTGACATTTATGGAGATTCCGCTCTAGTGATCAATCAGGTCAATGGAGATTGGAATACGAACCAGCCGCATTTGATTCCGTATAGAGATTACACCAGAAGAATACTGACGTTCTTTAAGAAGGTGAAGTTGTATCATGTCCCGAGGGATGAGAATCAGATGCCTGATGCCTTGGCTACTTTGTCTTCTGTGATCAAAGTTCATTGGTGGAATCATGTGCCACATGTTGCGGTGAATCGACTCGAGAGGCCTGCGTATGTGTTTGCAGCCGAGTCTGTTGTGATTGATGAGAAACCGTGGTATTATGACATCAAGAACTTCCTCAAGACTCAGGAATATCCTGAAGGTGCGTCAAAGAATGATAAGAAAACCCTAAGAAGGCTAGCTGGAGGCTTTTACTTGAATCAGGATGATGTGTTGTATAAAAGGAATTTTGACATGGTCTTGCTCAGATGCGTGGATAGACACGAAGCGGACATGTTAATGCAGGAAGTGCATGAAGGTTCGTTTGGTACCCATGCTGGTGGTCATGCAATGTCCAAGAAACTGTTGAGAGCCGGTTACTACTGGATGACTATGGAATCTGATTGTTTCAAGTATGCTCGGAAATGCCATAAATGTCAAATTTATGCTGATAAGGTGCATGTACCACCAAGCCCGTTGAATGTCATAAACTCGCCTTGGCCGTTCGCCATATGGGGCATTGACATGATTGGGAAGATTGAGCCTACTGCTTCGAATGGACATAGCTTCATCCTGGTTGCGATTGATTACTTCACCAAATGGGTGGAAGCGGCTTCCTATGCTAATGTTACCAAACAAGTGGTTGCCCGGTTCATCAAGAAAGAAATCATCTGTCGTTATGGACTTCCCGAGAGAATCATCACTGACAATGGTTCGAATCTCAACAACAAGATGATGAAAGAGCTTTGCAAAGATTTCAAGATTGAACATCACAATTCTTCTCCTTACAGACCGAAGATGAATGGTGCTGTAGAGGCGGCAAACGAGAATATCAAGAAGATTGTGCAGAAGATGGTCGTTACGTACAAGGATTGGCATGAAATGCTTCCTTTCGCTTTGCATGGGTACCGTACCTCAGTACGTACGTCGACCGGGGCAACCCCGTACTCCCTTGTGTATGGTATGGAAGCAGTCCTACCAGTTGAAGTGGAGATCCCTTCTCTGAGGGTTTTGTTGGATGTCAAGCTGGACGAAGCCGAGTGGATTCGGACAAGGTTTAATGAGTTGAGCCTTATCGAAGAGAGACGGCTAGCAGCTGTGTGCCATGGGCAGTTGTATCAGAGAAGGATGAAGAGAGCCTTTGATCAGAAAGTGCGTCCTCGGAGCTATCAAACTGGTGACCTAGTTTTGAAGAGGATCCTTCCTCCCGGTACAGATAACAGGGGCAAGTGGACTCCTAATTACGAAGGTCCATATGTTGTGAAGAAGGTCTTCTCCGGTGGAGCCTTGATGCTTACAACTATGGATGGTGAAGATTTTCCGTCCCCTGTTAACTCAGACGTAGTCAAAAAATACTTCGCATAAATTGACCCGCTGGACAAAAAGAATAAAAGAGTCCAGGCAAAAAAGGGCATCCCGGCGAACCAAAAAACAGAAAGAAAAGGTTCGGGCAAAAATTAGGGATAAAATGAAGAATTTGTACACTCGGTAAGTCGAAAACCCGCAAGGGCGGCTTAGGCAAAAATGGGTATCCCGGTGGATTGAAAACCCGAAAGGGCGATCCAGGCAAAAAAGGGATTAGAGCGAAGACTACAATCTGAGTTATCTGTACTTCATCGCGCTTCGTCGTCTGCCATCTCAAAAGATGTGATCGGTCCAGTCATTCTTCTTAGAAAGCAAGGAGTTGGGAGAAAAACTGATGATCTGTGAGTTATAACAGAGTTAGGAAGTAGTGGATGCCGTGTTCACATTGCCATTAGGATAATTTATTTTCCTTTTGTGCGCAATTACCTCTTTCTAGGAATTGCTTCCCAATGTATTTGCTTTTTCAGGCACATTTTCAATCAATAAAAGTCATTATTCAGAAAAATAGCTCTTTTGTTTTTATTTTACTGTTTTGTTTACAAAAAACGTCCGAATTTTTGATAAGCATTGCATATAAGAACATGAAGGCTAAACAATAATGTGCAAAAAGATAAAACATTTGAAAATCATTTTGAATGTCGAGGACACTTGAGCGTATCTTGTCCATGTATCCCCTGGGGGCATTTTGTTGTGCTGTTTTGCAGATTGGCATCTGTGAGGACGGTTCCCCAGCAGATATTTCCCTAAGCAAGTATGGAAGCTATCAGAGCTATGTTCCCCTGCGGAGATGTCTGTGGATAGGCTATTCTATTCCCCAGTCGGTCTAAGGATTGCCTATACCCAGCGGAGGTGTCGGTAGTTTATTCCCCACCAGAATTGTGCTTTTCCTCAGCAGAGTGGTGTGTTATCCCCAACAGGGTTGCTTTCCCTAGCACTCGAGTAGAGATTGGTATTGATAATTTTCCGCAGCAAGTCCCCGAGTGGAACGGGTTCAATGAAATTTATCTCCAGCAGTTATCCTATCTGTGGACTGGATGGGTCGTCCCCAGCGGAGTAGCATTTATTTCCCAAAGCAGAGTTTTTCCTACTTGTGGATTGGTTGGCTCTCCCCAGTGAAGTCACCAGGTTGTCCCTAGCAAGTCGCCTTATTACTCCCCAGCGAGTTGTTTGGTTTACTCCTCAGCACAGTCACTTTGGTTCGTCCTCAGCGAGTTGTTTTGGTTGTTCCCCCAAGCTGAGTCCCCGAGTGGATTAGGTCCTGAAGGATGTCCCCAGCGGAGTTTATCCTTTCCCCAGCAGCAGTGTTTTTCTCCAGCATGAGTGAGAAGTCGGTGCTCTCCCCGCAGAGTACTCCTCAGCAGAGTCTCCCCACAGAGTTGGAGTATTTGATCAGTTTTGGCTCCCCGGCGGAGTTTTCATCATTTGCATTTTGCATGTAGTGATCATTGCATCCTCAAAACTGCGTAGCATTTCCATTCAATATGGAGCATTACGCCATAGAAAAATTCAAACATATGCATTCATGTGTTAATATAACCAGACCGTATCCCCGGCAGAGGCGGATCTTTTGTTCAACGTCTGTACAACACGTTTGCTACAGTTGCTCCTGACAGCATTCAGGATTGATATTCCCCAGAGAGGTTTATTTCCTCACCCGTCCGAGAACGGAAAGCTTGTTTCTCCCCAGTGCGATCCCCAGCAAGTGGTCAGCCTTGCCTTGACGTATTGAAGATGTCATTCTTGTGATACCGGTAAGTGTCATGTCAGCACCCGCGTGTGTTCTTTCTTTGGTGTCGGTAAACGCCATTGTTTCGGTGTCGGTAAACATTAGGTCTCATCCCAGTCATCGGTAAATGTCTGGTCGCCTTTGTTTGATGTCGGTAAACATCATCTTTCGATGTCGGTAAACGTCGAGTTTTTTTCCCAGTCATCGGTAAATGTCTGGTCGCCTTTGTTTGATGTCGGTAAACATCATCTTTCGATGTCGGTAAATATCGAGTTTTTTTCCCAGTCATCGGTAAATGTCTGATAATTCCCCAGCTAGAGATCCCCAGTAGAGTCGTCGGTAAACGTCCTGTCTAGTTTCCAGTTGCAAGTATTTGTTTTTCCTTCCCCAGTAAAGTGCTCACCTTTCCGTTGGTGTCGACAAACGTTAAGCCTCTCCCTATCGTCCGTTGACGTCTGGTCGAGTGTTTCCCCAGTCATCGGTAAATGTCTGTTCGTTTTTGGATGTCGGTAAACATCATCGTTCGATGTCGGTAAACATCGAGCCTCGTCCCAGTCATCGGTAAATGTCTGGTCGTGCGTATTTCTTGTTGATAAAAATCAAAAATCCCCAGGAGTCGTCGGTAAACGTCTTGTCTGATTCCATTTGCAAATATCTTTTTCCTCCCCGGGTGGAGACGCCATCGGTAAATGGCCCTGTTTGCTTCGATATCGGTAAATACCGAATGCCCAGTTTAGCCGCCATCGGTAAATGGCCCCGCTTTCTTCGATATCGGTAAATATCGAATCCTCAAGTTGATATCGGTAAATATCAAGTTGCTTTGAAGCCACCATAGGTAAATGGTCTTGCTTCCTTTTAATATCAAGGGGTTTCCCAGCAGCCATCGGTAAATGGTCTCGCTGAAGTTGATATCGGTAAATATCAAGTTTCCGGTATTTAGCCATCGGTAAATGGTTTCGCTTTCCTGAAGTTGTCGTGCAACTGTCATCGGTAAATGACTTGGCTTTTCTTGTATCATATCCAGTAGAGTGCAAATTTCTACGGTTCTTCGGTATTCAATCCCTGTTTACCTTGAAAGTCTGACAGCCGTTGCTCTCATCCGTTCAGGTTCCCAGCTGATTGAATAGGGGCAGCTGTAGCACCTCAAATTTGCACCTACCTTTTGTACATTCATTTTCATATTAGGTCATTAACATAGCATAGTCCACTGCATAACATTGCATTGTCCTTTGCCCAAGTGCAAGCCATCAGACAAGATTAGGTCAACTGGTTAGGAGGATCAGTCAAACAAGCAAGCAAATGCATTTCTTAAGGAAGCAAGGCCCTAGAGTTGGTCCAACATGTTCACATGACCTAGGGGTCCTTTTGAAGTGGTTTGGTCAAAGATTGGGTGCTCAGAAGTCATCAGTCATTGTTCAATCCACCAGAAACCCTAGAAATTCAATTGTGGTCAACTGTGGTCAACTGTGCCTGAAATCAAGGATTTGAAGGTGGGAGATGGTTTGAAAGGCTTCATTCATGTCCATACAAGTCTCATTTGACATTTCAAAGATCAAGATTGGAGAAAATAAAGTCAGATCAAAAGTTTCCAAAAATAGCAGGTGACCTGTAATTGGAAACTGCCAAAAATGGAAAGTTCTTCTCCTCAAATTTACATCATCATACAAGCTTCAAATGAAATTTTGTCCAACATGAAAGTTTAATATCTTGCTCTCACCTTTCCAAAAAGTCCAAGAACACGCATCTCTCATTTGTGGTTGGCAAGTTATGATTAAATCATTGTCAAGAATTTTTGAACTTCAAAGTGGCATAACTTTCAAACCATTTGGCCAAATTGAGTGAGGTTTTTTGCTACAAGTCACATTTGACATGTTCTATCCAAATCCTTCATCACATTTCATCAAAAATCATCCAATCAAAATGGCATTTTTCAAGTGGCTTGAATTTAAAAAAGGAGGGGTAAAAAAGTGACTTTCAATTTAAGCATTTTCTACACATTCTACCAATTGCATCTGACTGAAAATGATATTTGGAGTTTGCTTAGGCCCATTTTCATGCACTGTAGCATGCACTCCATGCACATGGAGGTGATTTAGCAATTTGCACATAACACTTACATTCATTAATCCCTTTGGTTTGGCTTAAGTTTAATTAACAAAGTTCATTAACAACTGGTATATATGAATAATTCTAACAGAAAAAGGGATTAACATTCACTCTGACTCAGATCTAGATCTAAAAAGTAAAAACTCTCTCAACTTTTCCTCTTGATTTTTCTGCAAAAATTTCCTTAGAACAGCACGAATTCCTCATTGATTCACATCCACAAGCACGTTGGAAGTGAATTGGAGCAAAGTTTCATCACCGTTTCAGCTAGAACAGCACTGTTACATTGAACTTCTTCCATGGCAAGTGTTGATTGGAGCTGCTTCAAGGATTGTTGAGCTGAATTACATCGTTTATTCACCTTCTCCATCATCATTAAGTGTCTGTTTCGCGCTTACACGGCCAAAGAACTCCAGATTCAACACTGTCGTCACTTGGAGGTAAATTCTCGACCATTGCAGTTCACGAAATTATGCTATGTATTTGATAGATCTTGCATCCATGAGTTCACTGAACTTTATAGTTTTGATTTTCGTTGAGTATTAAGAGAGTTATCATGATTTGAAGTTTCATATGTGAATGTTATTCTGTTCGATTCTTTCATGTTAGCACGAATTAGGGCAAACCAATGTAGGATTATTGATGAGCATTAGGAGATGAACACATTGGTATATCATTTGTTGTTTTTGGTTGCAAAATGCTCATGAGCTGGAATTTGTTTGAAGAACACATGAAACCTAAATATTTTGTCCAGAATTCGTGTTTTGATCTTCATCCCCGTGGATTTGCATGAAATTTATGTTTCCAGGCCATGAATCCAATCAGAGCATGCCACGCCCTTAAGTGAAACGCGGCGTTTCACTTAAATGGCTTAGTATTTACGAAATTGCCACTGCAGCCATTTAAATCCATTTAATCAATTTCTTCTTTTCAATTTTTATTTCATTTCACATGTTGATCTTCCAAAAATCATAAGTCAACGAATATTTGTCCAAATGAGATGGGATATTTTTCACCTTGTTCCTCATGACCTCTAGTATTTTATGGTGATTTTTCCAGAATTTATGCACGGGTGGATTTTTAAATTGCCTAGGGTTTGTTCATGTGTGTCCAATTTGTGTATGCCTTGCCATTTTGTTTGTGAAATGATGGTGATTAATCCAATGAGGCTGACATTTTTTGTGCTTAAACTAGACATGTTCATGGTCTTTTTGGTATAGAGTTTGTGATTTTATCATTGCTGATTGTTGAGATATGATTTTTTGAATAGAGGTGTGACAATTTGTGTCACACTATTCTTGTCCAACTTGTTGATTTTTGTTACAATGCTTATTAAACTCAAAATGGTATGGATTTTTGCATGAGGATACTTATGAATGTTGGGAATGAATGTGAATTTTTCTGGAATTTTTGAATGCATTTTCTATTTGATTGAGATTTTCTCCCCTGCTTGACCAATTGTTGACTTCTTGTGAGACATGTTTTTATTTGATTTGTGAAATTCTGGTTATTAATTGGATGGACTTGGAATTTGGCATGTGCATTGTAGACATTTTGAAGTTCACCATAGCTTTGGTCTCATTCATTTATCATGTTTTGCCTCTGTTTTATGATTGCTTGAAGTGGATGCATGTTTTGATGCCTTGTATGAGTTTGCTTGATGATGCTTTGACTTCATGAATTTCATTGACTTGCTTCCCTTGGTCCAAATGAGCTGAAATTTGGTATGATAGACATGTTGTGAATGCTTTTTGATCATGAATTTTTTGAGGATTTATTGAAATGTTTTGGTATTGATTTGATTATGATCATTCTGTTTGGTCCTTTGAGGTTCTAGATTGCATGTTTTGTGCCTTTTCCTTCATGAAATGATAGTGATGAATGATATGAATGTGAAACCACTTGGGTTGGATTCTTAATTGTTTGATCTTGATTTTGGATAATTTTCACTTGCTATTTTGAATTTTTTACCTCCTTTTGACCCTAGGCTTGTCCTAGTGGTCTTGTTTCTCATGTTTGAGTTTGCTTTTCAGGTTAGGAAGCAAATGCTTTAAGGAGATTAATGCAAGATTGATTGAGTTTGGTTAATTGTTATGCACTAACTTTGTTTGTTTTGTAGGATGCTTAGCTCACTTGCTTTGGGCTTGTGCTTTTCACATGTGATTGACTGTGTTGACTGTTGGTTCATATTGTGTTTGTTTTGACTTTGTGGTTGGTATACTGACTGTATTTGATGGATTGCAGGTACGTTAGTTGCTAATAGTTCTCTTGAGAACTTGCTTTTATTTTCTTGATAGCATTTGCACTGAGGTATAATGATCTCTTCTCCATGTAGTCTGGAAGACCTGGCCTGTTACTTGGCCAGGCACCTGTCTGAAGTCCTCCTTAAGAGGCGATGTTTGTGTTTGTTTACTTTTGTCCTTGTACATATTCAAAGACCTCCTAAGTGAAGAGGCATTGGCAGACACAAGAGGTGTGTAATCCACCTCCTGCTATTCTGTTGAGTCGTCTCTTAGCTCACATCACATGTTGATGCCTTGTGGACATTAACCCAAGATCAGTTGAGTCAGTGTCACAAGTGTAGAAGGGTTCCCACTTTCTGGACCCACACTTCATTGTCTTAAGCTCTCCCAGGCCAGGGATAAGAGCTGTGAAGTCTCATCTTCACTCACCTTTCATCTGCTTCACCCTAACTCTCAATGTTAGGGTTAAGAGCTAACCTCACCCTGTTACAGTGGTTTGTTTGTCGAGGTTGACATGACCCCTCGACTAAAACCTAACCTTGATTGAGCCAACTGATTGCATATAGTGTGTGCTATTTGTGCTTGTGTGCTTGTGTGTTTGTTTTAGCTTGCTTCCTGTGCAAGTTAGGTTTAGTTTGGCTTGCTTCCTGTGCAAGTCATGTTTAGGATAGCTTGCTTCCTGTGCAAGTTAGCTAGAAACCTTAACTTAGGGATGATTTTGCATGATAACATCTAGGCTCGAGTCGTAGTCTCCCTAGTTGTGTCTCCCTCTGTTATCTGGTTAGGCTAGTCCTGTGTCCCTTCGTAGGGGAACTACGTCGCCCTAATCCTCATACCAGATGAGGTACGTAGGCAGGAGATGAGCAGATCTCTCCGGGCGCCCTTTTTGTTTTGTCTTTGTGTGTGTTTGGTTCGGAAGCTGATGCAAGTCCAGCGATTGGCATTCGGGTTCCATGTTTGCCCGTGTTTTGTGTAGGAGTTTGACGTAAGCCCAGCGATTGGCAGTCGATTTCCTGTGTTGTTTTGTTTGTGTGCGTGAGCCGAGCTACGAATGCTCTGATTCTTCTTCGTCCGAGAAGATACGTATGCATAGGATGCGACATCCTAGCGAGCATGTGTCTTTCCCAGTCCGAACTACGTCGACTCTGATGTCTATGCCTGATAGACTACGTAGGCCCTGGATGCGATATCCTGCCGAGTCAGTCTTGTTTGTTTTCTTGTGTCTCTTTCAGCCTGTGTAGATGTTTTGAGCAGTGTTTTAGCAACCATTTTCCTTCCTTTTGTGCGTGGATCCCGTCGAGTACGACGGATGCGTAGGGGTGCTAATACCTTCCCTTCGCATAACCGACTCCCGATCCCATTCTCTTTGGTCGCGAGACCATGCTTTTTTCTAGGTTACTTCGAGCGTTTCCTTTCCCTCTTTTGGGATAAATAACGCACGGTGGCAGCTCTGTTGTTCTTGTTTCCCGCCGGTTTTTTGCGTAATGCGACAGGAGGTAACTTGCAACAGTCTTCAAATCAGCTCGAAAATGGATAGATCTTGCTTCCAAAGTGTCCAATTATGCTTATGGATGAAGGATTAATCAAGAACAAAGCAATGTTTATGGAGAAATTTGATGAAAAAGTGAGAGAACCAAATGAAGAAAATTGTGAAAATGGATCTAGATCTGGAAATTATGAAGTGTTAATCCAATTTCTGTTATGCTTTAGCTTATATATGATGTACTAATGATGTATGCTAATCACAATTAAGCCAAATGCCAAGGATTAATGAAATTGAAGTGTTGATGCAAATTGGCAAATTCACCCTCATGTATGTAATGTAATGCTACAGTGCATGATTTTAGCCTTGGAATCATTCAAAAATCTGTTTGGAGGCTAATGCAAGTGATGAAATGTGAAGGCAATGCATAATTTTCAAATTTAAAAGTTCCCTCCAAAATTCAAATGAAAAGCCAAATATTTTTGTGATGGAAATGCATGGCCTAAGATGCATGAATTAGATAGTGCATGTCATGAGAAAAATGTTGCAAAAAGAGCCATCTCATTTGGCCTTATGGTTCAAAAGTTATGCACTTGTGAAGTTCAAATTGACTTGACAATGATTGATCCATATCGTTTCAACCACACATGAGAAATTGATGTTCTTGGACATTTTGGAAAGGTGAGAGAAATATCTTAAACTTTCATGTTCAACAAAATTCCATTTGAAGCATTTTTGGTGATGTAAACTTGAGGAGAAGACCTTTCCATTTTTAGCAATTCCAAATTACAGGTCACTTACTATTTTTGGAAAGCTTTTCATCTGACCTCAAATTCTTCATTGTTGATGTTTGCAATGTCAAATGAGACTCGTATGGACATGAATGAGGCATCTCTAACCATCTCCCACCTTCAAATCCATGATTGAATTGACAGTTGACTTTTGTTGACTTTCTAGGGTTTCAGATGAATTGATCATTGACTGATGAGCTTTGAGCCTTCAATGCTTGACCAAACGACTTCAAAATGATCCTTGGGTCACATGAACTCATTGAACCAACCCTAGGGCTTTGCTTCCATAGGAAATGCACTTGCTTGCTTGCACAACTGGATCTCCTGACCAGTCTTGATTGATGAACTGATGACTTGGCAATGGACAATGCAATGCTATGCAGTGGACAATGCAATGCTAATGACCCAAACATGAAAATGTATGTACAAAATGGGAGGTGCAAATTTGAGGTGCTACACATAGACCGTGTCATCCTTGTCCAGTTCAATATTGGGCCCATAGACATTTATACTGTTATACAGGATGGGCAAATTCCATCTAGGTCACTCATGTCCCTCAGCATGCTTCGTGGAGTACCCATCAACTGTCTTTATGGTTATCCAGTTACGGACAACGTTTGATCAGCAATAAAGCACTCGACTCTACATCTAGGGTCCATAGTGGTTTCAGGTCGAAGAGTGGTATACACCATTATCACCATGAGAATAACTTATGACACTTTGCATAACTTTCTATATAGTATTCTCATAGCGGGTCAATCCGGTATAAATATTACTCCTAATATTCATACCTATGTTTAAGACTTGATAACTCTTTATCCATGATCCATGAGATGTGATCATCAGTCTACCAACATAATAGTCTTAATGCTTTAATGTTATCCCACTACACTAAAGCTCGACTACGGATACTTTAAGAATAGTGTCTTTATGTTTAATGTGATCTCATGATTAACTCATACTTGATACATTAAACAGACTAGCTATTCTAGGGACTTTATTAAACAAACGTAATAAAGAAAAAGCCTTTTATTATTAATAAATAATTCGATACAAGTACCAAAAGTATTGGCCTCTAGGGCTTACACCAACAATCTCCCACTAGCACTAGAGCCAATCAGGCATACCCTTAATACCCATAGATCTAGTATGACCATCATGCTTCTGCTGCGCAAGATGCTTTGTCAGTGGGTCAACAATATTGTCAAGTGTAGATACTCTGCATATTTTCACATCTCCTCTATCTATTATCTCTCGAATGAGATGATAACGCCTAAGTATGTGTTTGGATCGTTGGTGAGATCTAGGCTCCTTGGCTTGTGCGATAGCACCATTGTTTTCACATTAGAGACCAATGGGATCCACAATGCTAGGAACTATGCCAAGTTCACTAATGAACTTTTTGATCCAAATAGCTTCCTTTGCTGCACTTGAGGCAGCAATATACTCGGCCTCAGTTGTAGAATCAGCAACTGTATCTTACTTTGAACTTTTCCAGCTCACAGCCCCACCGTTTAAGCAAAACACATAACCAGATTGTGATCTAAAGTCATCCTTATCTGTCTGGAAGTTAGCATCGGTGTATCCAATTACAGCCAACTCTTCCTGACCTCCATATATCAATAATGAGTCCTTAGTCCTTCTTAAATACTTAAGGATATTCTTGACAGCTACCCAGTGAGCATCACCAGGATCAGATTGGTACCTACTCGTTGCACTTAAAGCATACGAGACATCTGGTCGAGTACATAACATGGCATACATGATAGATCCTATTGCAGATGCATATGGAATCTTATTCATGCGATCCCTTTCTTCCTTAGTTAAAGGGGATTGTGTTTTTGATAGACACAGGCCATGTTGCATAGGTATGAATCCTTTCTTGGAATCATGCATATTAAAGCGTCTCAACACTTTGTCTATGTATGTACTCTGACTTAGGCCAAACAATTTTTGTGATCTATCTCTATAGATTCTGATTCCTAATATATAGGCTGCTTCACCTAGGTTCTTCATAGAAAAGCATTTCCCCAACCAAGACTTTACTTGTTGTAGGGTAGGGATATCGTTTCCAATGAGTAATATGTCATCTACATATAATACCAGGAAAATGATCATGCTCCCACTAACCTTCTTATAGACACAAGGCTCATCTTCGTTCTTGATGAATCCATATTGTTTTACTGTTTCATCAAAACGAAGATTCCAGCTTCTGGAAGCTTGCTTCAATCCATAGATTGATCTTTGTAACTTACATATCTTTTGGGCTTCCTCTGGTATGTCAAATCCTTCTGGCTGTGTCATGTACACATCCTCAAGAAGATTTCCATTAAGGAAAGCAATTTTGACATCCATCTGCCATATTTCATAATCATGATATGCAACGATAACAAGTAAAATCCGAACAGATTTAAGCATTGCAACTGGTGAAAAGGTTTCATCATAGTCAATCCCATGAATTTGTTTATATCCTTTTGCAACCAGTCTTGCCTTATAGGTATGTACCTTACCATCCATGTCAGTCTTCTTTTTGAAGACCCACTTGCATCCTATAGGGTTAACTCCTACAAGAGGCTATACCAAGGTCCAAACTTGGTTTGTGTACATGGAATCCATTTCAGATTTCATGGCTTCTAGCCACTTCTCAGACTCGGGACCAGTTATGGCCTCTTGGTAGGTCACAGGCTCATCTTGATCCATGAGTAATACATCACCTTGATCAGTTATGAGATATCCATATCTCTCAGGTAGTTGACGTATCCTGCTTGACCTACGCTGGTCTTGTTCTACTTGAGCAGGTTGCTCTTCCACAACTTCTTGTGTTTCCTGCTCTAATTCCTCCATAGGTGTATCTATGCTTTGTGATTCTTGAATTTCTTCAAGCTCTACTTTCCTCCCACTGGTTCCTTTGGAAATAAAATCCTTTTCTAGGAAAACTCCAGTTCGAGCGACAAACACTTTGCCCTCAGAAGGATCGTAGAAGTAATACCCTCTTGTTTCTTTAGGATACCCCACAAATAAGCATTTGTCAGATTTGGGCTCAAGCTTAGTTGAAATTTGTCGTTTCACATAAACCTCGCAACCCCAAATCTTTATGTAAGACATATGTGGTTTCTTACCACTCCATATCTCATATGGTGTCTTCTCAACCTTTTTGGATGGAACACGGTTAAGTGTGTAAGCTGCTGTCAATAGCGCATATCCCCAAAAGGAGTTTGGAAGATCGGCGTGACTCATCATGGATCGGACCATGTCCAACAGGGTTCGATTTCTTCTCTCAGACACACCATTCCATTGGGGTGTTCCAGGAGGAGTAAGTTGGGATAGGATCCCACACTCTTTCAGATGGTCATCAAACTCTAGGCTTAAATATTCACCACCTCGATCTGATCGAAGAGCTTTAATATTCTTACCTAGTTGGTTTTGTACTTCATTCTTGAATTCTTTGAACTTTTCAAAGGACTCTGATTTGTGTTTCATTAAACAGACATAACCATATCTACTGAAATCATCAGTGAATGTGATGAAGTACTGAAAACCTCCTCTGGCTGGTATGTTCAGTGGACCACATACATCAGTATGTATGAGGGCCAAAAGATCATTAGCTCTTTCACCTTTTCCTGTGAATGGAGACTTTGTCATCTTTCCAATTAAACAAGATCTGCATGTCTCATATGATTCATAATCAAAAGAGTTCAACAGTCCATCTTTATGGAGTTTGGAAATGCGTTTCTCATTTATGTGGCCTAATCGACAATGTCAAAGGTAAGTTGGATTTAACTCATTAGGTTTCATCCTTTTAGTATTAATGTTATAAATAGGCATTTCAAGTTCAAGGACATATAGTCCATTGTTCATTTGTGCAGTAGCATAGAATATATCATTCAAATAAATTGAACAACAATTGTTCTTTATTACGAATGAAAAACCGAACTTGTCCAAACAAGAAACGGAAATAATATTCCTGCTAATTGCTGGTACATAATAACAGTTCTCTAACTGAATTATTAAACCACTAGGTAAAGTCAATTCATAAGTTCCTACGGCTAAGGCAACAACCTTTGCTCCATTACCAACTCGTAGGTCGACTTCACCTTTTGCCAATTTTCTACTCCCTTTTAGTTCTTGCACATTTGTACAAATGTGAGAACCGCATCCAGTATCTAATACCCATGATGCAGAAGTAGATAAATTAATTTCAATAACAAAAATACCTAAAGTTGGAGTCTCTACTCCATACTTCCTATCTTCCAGGTACTTTGGGCAGTTCCTCTTCCAGTGTCCGGTCTTACCGCAATGGAAGCAGGTGCCTTTCTTTTCTATGTCTCCACTAGGCTTTAAAACAGTACTAGTGGGTTTGGGTTTGGCAACTTCCTTGCCTTTCCCTTTATCATGTTTGAGGATAATCCTCAGGTTTCGGTACCAATTCAGAAAATTTGTCCCACACAATTTTTTCTTGTCAAGGTTTGATCGTAATATGTTGTTAGAGGTGTTTGTTGTCATGGTAATCTACACAAGGATTAATGAAAATATAAGTATCATTGACATATTTAATTAGGCCTTTAATTAAATATGCTCCCACTATTTTATTCAAAACAAATGATCCTCATCATTTGATTCGGAAAATCCTGTTGGAAGATTTTCTAGTGGGTCGAGATCCTTATTTCACTTCGTTCTAAGTCCGCGTAGGCGGATTACACAAAACTAGGTTATTTACGTAGGAAATCCTTCCAATTGTATCTCATACAACTCTCGAAAATTTCAGTTGGGTGAATAACTCCTTATTCCAATCCATCATATGGATCATTCCCAACTCTTGCTTCTAAACATATATATAATCTTATTATAATTTGTTTAGTTAAGTTTGACTCATTGTTTTAACAGTTGGATATTACAATTATCCCATCGCACCTTACTAATATATAGATCATGCACCTCGCGTAGGCGAAACCTACATTATTCATTACTAGTCTTGATGAGTGTTAAAACTTGGAAAGCATAAACTTAATATTTAATTTGAGGGAATTGCAATTGTTCTGATCTCACCGGCTTATTTATCATATAAATCGTCTCACATGCATCAACATATATTCACATGCATCAACATACATACACATGCATCAACATACATAATGAAACAGTTATGACCCCTAGCGCAATTGTTCTCCCAAGCCAATGAGAGAACCTAAGTTAACCTAATAACGATCTAAGCTTCTCCAAGCAAGATCTTCAAGGTTGTCCTCCTTTGATATTGAATTCTTCTCTAAGCTTCTCCAAGCAAGATCTTAAGGTTGTCCTCCTTTGATATTGAATTCTTCTCTTTCTTCATAATATTGTCTTCTTTTCTTTCTTCATAACATTACATTACAGAAGAAACTCGTTTTACATACGAGGGATTGAGATGAGAAAAGAAGTTACATTAAGAGATTAAAAAGAAGAGGCACGACACGCAGGTCGTATTTAAAAAACCCAAAACAAAATGAAGGAAGACTAAGGCCATAACTGATCACCATAAGGCAATAATGATAAACACATTATTATTATTATTATTATTAATTTTAATTCCTTTAATTTATTAAAACCAAATTAAATTTCGGCGACCGATCATACTACGCAGAGTTAGCCGGGGGTTCCGCTGCCCGGTCAGCGGACGGTGGTTCCGCTGAACAATTCATTTGAAATGGACATCGTTTTGCATCAACACAACTCTTGCGCAGTCACAAAACTGAAAACCCCGAGAATTCTGACTCTGTAAATGTGACGACCGTCACAAGCATGTTACGACCGTCACAAGCTTGTTACGACCGTCACAGGCCCATGACAAACGTCACGCGGCCAAAAACAGAAACGCCTAGAATTCTGGATTTGTGAGTGTGACGACCGTCACAAAGCACGTGACGACCGTCACGTCCAGCTTGTTACGATCGTCACAAGCTCGTGACGAACGTCACGCGACCAAAATAACAGAACTTTGAAACAGTCAACAAACGTGTTCCAAAAAGCCCTAAATTCACAACTCCTTGACGGTACAACCCTTGCGCCGTCACTAACCCTAATGCACCAATTTCAGACCGTCAAACACACCTCGATTGTTGATTCAGTGTGATTGATCAACAGGTCATTGCTTCACCATACTAATGTCGGATTCTGAAGCAAGTGACCATTGATCGCTCAAAGGAAAACAACCACTTAGTGTTTGAATGAACGAAACAGAAACAGTATATCATATATACCGTACTTTGCATTAGGATTACTTATATCATATATAAGTTGATCGGTCTTAATTGTGTAACCTATGGACGATCGATGTATCGCTACTTCACCATACTAATGTCGGTTCCGAAGCATAGTCAACATCAATCATCCAACTCGTACACTCATGATGCCAAATTTAATTACTCGTTTAATTAATTTATTCATTCTGTCTTTTAATCATATTAATACAGAAAATAAACAGCTATCTGAGTCATGGTTTCGTAAGTGGCTCTGATACCACTGAAGGAGAATTGCGATCCAAAACGCAGCGGAAATTAAAATTTTCTCCTTTAGAGATCCTTACGAATGGTCATGATCAGTGATAGAATATTTACCTCTTGTGACGATTGAAACCTTTGGTGCAGATCTCTTGTGACGATCAAAACCTTTGATGCAGATCCACGGAGCGATCACGAACGTTGAACGATGACAACGTCTCTACTCAGTCCACACGAACGGATTCCTTCAATCTCAGTGCTAGCTGGTACGAGTGAAGGCTTTGAGTGAGAGAGAGAGAGAGAGGAAACGAAAATAATGCAACCGCAATGAATGCTTCTGCACAAGGGTTCTATTTATAGAACCACTTGTGTGGGCTTCAAGCTAAAAGGCCCGCTTAAGTGTATCTTGGCCCATATCTTATAATATGCCCAAAATCAATTAAGCTCATGGTACCTTACCATATTTCGTATTCTACTTAAGTACACCGTACCTTTACGATGTTCTACAATTCACTTAAGGGCACCGTACCTTACGGTGTTCCTTAGTTACTCTATCTCTCATCAATCCTTCCTTTGTGTGTGACCCTGTAGGTTTTCGCGGCATTGGCAATTATATTAAATCATGTATTTAACATAATAAACAGTGAGCGGTATCTAGCAACACATCACTGCTACCCAAGACATGAAAATGTCATGTGATCTGACAATTCCTTCTGTGATAATACTTATGTGTATAATTACCCTTTTGCCCTTATGTCTATATTGAACACAAGGCATAGACCGTGTCATCCTTGTCCAGTTCAATATTAGGCCCATAGACATTTATCCTGTTATACAGGATGGGCAAATTCCATCTAGGTCACTCATGTCCCTCAGCATGCTTCGTGGAGTACCCATCAACTGTCTTTATGGTTATCCAGTTACGGACAACGTTTGATCAGCAATAAAGCACTCGACTCTACATCTAGGGTCCATAGTGGTTTCAGGTCGAAGAGTGGTATACACCATTATCACCATGAGAATAACTTATGACACTTTACATAACTTTCTATATAGTATTCTCATAACGGGTCAATCCGGTATAAATATTACTCCTAATATTCATACCTATGTTTAAGACTTGATAACTCTTTATCCATGATCCATGAGATGTGATCATCAGTCTACAAACATAATAGTCTTAATGCTTTAATGTTATCCCACTTCACACTAAAGCTCGACTACGGATACTTTAAGAATAATGTCCTTATGTTTAATGTGATCTCATGGTTAAGTCATACTTGATACATTAAACAGACTAGCTATTCTAGGGACTTTATTAAACAAACGTAATAAAGAAAAAGCCTTTTATTATTAATAAGTAATTCGATACAAGTACCAAAAGTATTGGCCTCTAGGGCTTACACCAACACTTGTTGTAATGAAGTACCGTCAACTATGAGAAAGATTGAGTTTCTTGAACAAACACAAGAAATCCTATTAGGATTTCACGAAAGAGAGAGAGAAAAGGGAATAAGAAGGAAAAAGAACCAGGATTGGTTAGAATTGTTTTTCTATTCACTTACTCAATTAAGGTTCAAAGATTGCAAGTGAATAACAATAACTAACTCCTCTCAACAACCTGAGAGAACTAGTCTATTTATAGACTACTAAGCTAACTTAAGCCACAAGCTAATTTAAACATTTGGTATAAACAAACAGACCCAATTTGACATGCTAACAATCCTAGCAATTTCGGCTACTGCATGCTTGAGCATATGTCGACTACAACATGCATGATCAACATGTGAACAAACTTCGATTACATGTTAAACCTTTGTCGAACCAAGAAGCTACCCTTGTCGAGACTATAATTCGACCTTGTCTTTCCTAATGTGAGCATAGGCTAATCAATCAAATACTCTAAGTCTATCGAGATTATGTGGATATTTCGACCATACTTCTTCAGGTGTTTTCATCCGTAGAGTAGTCGAGGGGAACCTATTTATCAGGTATGCTGCAGTCACAATAATTTCTTCCTAAAACACCTTCTGCCTAAAACACCTTCTTTAATCCTACACTAACCAACATTCACCTCACTCTTTCCGTAATAGTTCGATTAAACCTTTCAGCTAAACCATTTTGTTGGGAAGCTCCTGCCGTAGTTCTGTGCCTTGTGATATAGACGCATCATAATAGCCATCCAAAGCCTCATTGCAAAATTCAAGACCATTGTAGGTCCCCAATCTCTTAACCTTCTATCCAGTTTGGTTTTTGAACAGGGTCTTCCAACTTTTGAAATTTTCAAAAGTTTCGTCCTTAGCTTTCTGAATGAATACCCATATCTTTAAGTATTCAAAATTGGGAGATTGTTTTACATAAACTTCTTCATTGATGTAACCATTCAAGAAAGAACTCTTGACGTCCATTTGGAAAAGTTAAAAATTTAGTGAACATGCATAAGCAAGCAATAAACAAATAACTTTTAACCTTGCAACCGGAGCGAATGTTTCTTCAAAGTCGATTCCTTCTTCTTGATTATAACCTTGAGCCACCAATCTTTCTTTGTTTCAAACAATTATACCATTCTCATCAAGTTTGTTTTTAAACATACATTTGGTACCTATGATGTGCTTATCACTTAGTCTAGGAACAAGTTCCCAAACTTGATTTCTCTCGAATTGATTTAATTCTTCTTGCATAGCAATCATCCATTGATCATCTCCTAAGTCTTCATAAATCTTGGAGGGTTCTACTTGAGAGACAAAAGCCATGTTCAAGCAATCATCCTTGAGATTTAGTCTTGTTGAAACTCTTTAGCTCAAGTCACCAACTACTTTGTCTATTGGATGATCACGATGGGTTCTCCATTCTTAAGGAATATCATTATGGTTAGAATCTTGTTGTGAAACTTCTCGTTGTTGCTCCAATTGACTCACACTTTGATCATTAGAGACTTCTTCCGAGGGTAGTTCTATAATATCATCATCATCACAAACAACTATGTTCTCCCTAGAGGTATTAGTTTCATCAAAGGAAACATGTATATATTCTTCAATAGTTACAGTTCTTTTGTTATAAATTCTATAAGCTTTACTAGAGAGGGAATAACCAAGAAATATACCTTCGTCATATTTCTCTTCAAACTTCCGTGATTGTCTTTGTCATTGTTGAGGATAAAACACTTGCATCCAAAAATGTGAAAGTGCGCAATGTTTAAATTTCTTCCTTTGAAGAGTTCATATGGAGTATTTTTCAAGATAGGTCTAATTATGACCTGATTTCCAATATAGCGTGTCGTACTAACCGCATCTGCCCAAAAGTACTTTGGTAGATTTACGTCACTAAGCATTGTTCTTGCAAGCTTTACTAGAAATCGATTCTTCCTTTCTACTACTCCATTTTGTTATGGAGTCCTTGGTGCTGAAGAGTTATGAGAGATACCATGTTCTTCACAAAATTATTCAAAAGATATATTTTGGAGTTCTCCACCATGATCACTTCTTATAGATACAATCTTTAATGACTTTTCATTTTGAACTTTCTTCACATACTTTTTAAATGCTTTAAAGGCATCACTTTTCTGAATAAGAAATAAAGTCCAAGAGTATCTAGAAAAAAATCATCAACAATAACTAAGGCATATACATTACCTCTGAAGTTACTTGTTCTTGATGGACCAAATAAGTCCATATGCAACAATTGAAGTGCTATTGTTGTTGACACCACATTCTTTGACTTGAAAGTTGATTTGATTTGTTTTCTCTTTTGACAAGCATCACACAATTTATCTTTGACAAACTTTATCTTTGGTAAACCAATGACAAGGTCATGTTTGACTAGTTTATTTAAATGTTCCATATGAATATGGGCTGCCCTTTTATGCCAAAGCCACGAGTCTTTGTTTTTTACCATGAGACATTTTACTTTCAAAGACAAATCATATAAAGCTATCATAAAAATATTATTGATTCTTTTACCTTTGAGTTTTACCTAATTGGTTACTTCAACTTCAATCAAGCACTCATCTTTGGTGAACTTGATCTTGAAGCCCTTGTCACAAAGTTGGCATGCTTAGAATATTATGCTTTAGTCCTTTAACATAAATTACATCTTCAATGGAAGTGAAAGGTAGTGCTCCAACTTTTCCTTTGCCAAGAATCTTTCCTTTATTGTTGTCTCCATAGGTGACCTATCCCTTGGCTTTAAGCACTAGATTTGAAAATTTGCTTATATCTCCCGTCATATGCTTTGAACAACCACTATCGAGATACCATAGATTTGATGTGGTCTTCAAGCATACCTACAAAACAAATTATGTTTTGTTAGGTACCCAATGTGCCTTGGATCCTTCATAATTAGTATCTTTCTTAACCCACACATAATACCCACTTCCCACACTAAAGTTTCTAACATAGCAAGCACTAGGTGTATGACCACTTATACCACAATAAAAGCATGTAGGCATAAAGTTACTTTTATACCTAGGAACATATGATTTCTTTTTCGAAAATCTCTTCTTAGGATGTTGATGAACTTTTTGTGCTTAATTCACTTTTTCCTTGTTGTATTGGTCACTTTCCTTAACAAAGATAACTTTATATGTACTTGGTTTGTTAAACTTAAAATAACCAAAACCGCTTTTATCATTTGAATATCTTTGTTAGCTAAGAACATTTTCTAATCTAACTTTTCCTTTTTCATATCTTTCAAGAACTATTTTTAATTGAACAATTTGGAAAGTAGGTGAATCACAATTATTTCATGTAAGATTTTGTTTTTCCTTTTCAATAAAGTTTTTTTTCTATTTCAAAATTCTTTTCCATGATGTCAATCTTTTATTCAAGAGATAAGATTTTTTTCTTTTGAGTTGACACCGTTTTTAACAAAATATTATATTCATTTAGAAGTTCATGAATAACACCTTGAGTATCATTATGAGAGGATGTTTCATTACTAACCTCTTCTTATTTATCACCATAATGGTGTGAAGCTACCAATACAAGATTAACACATTTTTTTCGCTTTCGGAATCGGAAGATGAACTCACTTCATTATCTTCCCATGCAATGTAGGCTCTTTTAGATTTTGAATCCTTTCTTTTGTTTAAAATATTTTTCTTTGAGAGTTTTGGACAATCTGTCTTTATATGTCCTTGCTTTCCACATTCATAGCAAGTGATGTTTTGAATATACGTAGATGCTTCATTCTTGTTAAAATATTTCTTCTTTTTTGCAAAGTTAGAATTTTCGTTAGTACCAAAATATTTACATAACCTTTTTACAAGAAACATGAAGTTCTTGTCTTCCTCCAGATTGTCTTCTTTTTCAACTTCTTTGGAATCAACTTTTAAGGCAATGCTTTTGGAATTCTTGTCTAAATGTTCATGCTTTTCAAATCTACCAAGTTCCGTCTCATATTCTTGAAGTTTCCCAAACAATGTTGCGGACGTCATCGTTGATAGATTTTTCTTTCTGGATATCACCGTCACTTTCGGTTTCCATTCCCTGGTTAAAGATCTGAGTACTTTAAGATTAAGTTCATCATTAGTTAAAGTCTTACTGACATTTTCAAGTGATTCGTCAAATGCACAAATCTTTTCTGCAAGTTGAGAATTGATTCTCCGGGCTGTATTCAAAATAATTCGTATTCTTGACTTAACATATTCAATCTTGATCTTTTAAATTATGCGGTTCCTTCATGTGTTTCGACCAAAGTATCCCAAATTTCTTTTGTCGTTGTACATGTTGAAATGCGAAAGATCTCATCCATGCCAAGAGCACCTTGAAGAAGATTTATTGCTTTCTTGTCATAAAGAACCCTTTTCTCATCATCTTCATTCCGTGATGCTTTGGGCTTAGGAGTTCCAGCGCTATTAACAACCGAAGTAGGAATGAAAGGACCTTCTAGGACAACTTTCGAAACATCTTTTCCTTGAGACTCTAGATGCGCATTCGTTAGTATTTTCCAAAAATCGAAATATTCTCCATAAAATAGCGGGGGCTTATTATTGCTGCCACCGTCTCTAAAAATAGGATTTGAATTTGCGGAAGTCATGGATCTTTTAGGAGCAAATTACTTATAACTTGCTCTGATACCAATTGTAAGTTCGGAGTGCGCCTAAGAGTAGGGTGAATTATGACCAAATAAAACTTCTGGTTTTAGAGATAAGTTTTTTCTTATTTTTCTGGTTTGGTGATGAGTTTGCAAAGCAATAAAGTGTAGAAAAATAAAGAACACAAGGATGTATCCTAGTTCCCTTTATAATTCGAACGTACGTATAGTCCCCTTTCAACACGAAAGAGATTTACTATCTGTTATGACTTATACAAGACAAATACAATCACCAAGAACAACCTCTTGTGATTTACCAAGTTGATATGAGAACAATCCTCCCAAACTCAATTCTCTTGCTTCCAACAATCCTGGACAGCAAGGTGTTTACAAGACAAACAATCTTATTTTAAATAATTATGAAAAATAAGATATGGATTACAACAATAGTTTTTGAGTGTAAAGTTTGTAGTATAATGATCACACTAAGTGACATATCAATGTACTTGATCTTCTCTTCCAACGACAATAATTCACAAACACAAAGGTGTTAGATTGATTAAGTATTTTATGGTTTGAATGATGTGAAAATATGTAAAAAATATCTTGAATAAAAGTTAATAATAAAAAATGTGAATTCTGAAAATTTTAAGAGTTTTGATTGGAAGAGGTGAAATTTGAATTTGAAAGATCATGTATTTATATATGCATAACACCTCTAATTAAACATGGAAATGTTCTGAAAAATATCATGAACAATTGTCAAGTTTAAATGAAATGATTCCATGAAGTGGTGCAAGAAGAGGTGTTAGTAAAACTACTAATTTTTCAAAAGCGCACACTGGTAAATCGATTTGCATAGTGGGTAAATCGATTTCCCAGTGACAACGTTTAAATTCTTTCAAAAACTTACAGTGGTAAATCGATTTCCCTATTGTAATGATAAAAATTATTTCAGAAACTTTCACTAGTAAATCGATTTCCCTAAGAGGTAAGTCAATTTACCTAGTTGAAAAATATTAACTATTTACTTCTGGAAATGTAAGGCTTCAGTGGTAAATCGATTTCCCTAAGAGGTAAATCGATTTACTCAGCTAAAAAAATAATTCTTTATATTTGGAAATGTATAGGATTAAATGGTAAATCGATTTCCCTAAGAGGTAAATCGATTCGCCTAATTGAAAAATGAAAACTATAAGCCTACATTTTCCATGCACAGGGAAAGTTTATGCAATGATGGTTTGAATACTTGAGTATCTAAGACTTTATTGAAGGTAAATATTCTCATTATATCTTCTTGAAATGCAATAGCTTAACTTCTTGATTCATGATGCTTTATCATTGAGTAACATCTTTGCCTTCTTATCACTTGGAACTTTGTCTTCATCAAAATACATTAATCATAGAGAAGCTTGACTTCACACACTTATCATATTTTTCAAATTAATCAAATTAATTAAAATTATAATAAATCCCAATAATTTCCAACACCACCAATTAAATCAAGCAAAACATTCAAATAAATTAAAAACAAGCATTTAGCTCGATTAAAATAATTAATTTAAAAATAGGGGTGTTACAATTATATCTCTTTCTCAACCGTTGTGAAATGTGTAAAACATAGTAGAGGTTTTAAAAACTTTGGGTAAAAAAATTTAAAAGGAAGAATTAATAAACAAAGTCTTCAGATGCTAAAACCACGACTGACAGTTTAAATCCGTTGCAATTTATGAATCTAAAGACTTCTCTTATATGGATTTGACTATTTTGCTTAATAAATTTTAGGAACATGAAATTGAGCTAAAACTTCTTGGTGCAAGTGAAAAAAGGCATTAAGAAAAAGGAAAATCTTATACTCAAAGCTACAAATGTCAAAGATATGGAATTATAAGATGGATAGTGTCAAAGTAAAAGTAATTTAGACATGGATCTTCTATTTTCTAAATTCGAGGAATTCTCAAGCCACAAAATATAACCTCCAAAGTTCTAGCAGTAAAATAAAGAAAAATGAACCTTCATTTCAACTTGTTTCTAATGCAGAAAGAAATGTCACGTAAAGCCAAAATATTCACATAATCAAAGAAAATCCAAAAGATACAAAAGATTCAGAGACAACTTACATTGCATGGGACAAAAACAACATATACCCCTCTGATGAAATTGAAAAGGAGGAAGAAATTCATATACGTCTCGTGATAAACCACAAAGAAAAAAGGTAAAAATTTTAACTTCTAAATTTACTTATAATGAGATCTTCCTCATATATAAATAATTAAATAATGAATCAAGTAAATTAAAAAAAATATTTTTGTCTGTAAAACAACTACAAACACTCACCAAAAAGAAAATGAAAATTTATTAGAGGAAATAAGTCATCCTAGAGAAAAAAAGTTCTTTTAATTCACGACTGTCCCTTTACTTCTTCTTCTGATACTTTTGAAAAACTTATTGAATGTGCAAAGTGCAAAGTTTTAGAAAACAAAATCAAAGATTTTTATAACACACTTGACAAGTTTACCAAAATGAGAGACAACATGAATCTCATTTTAGGCAATAAAAAAACAACCTATAATAAAATTATTTTATGTTATGAACATAAGAACAATACTAAGTCTTTTAGTTAAATAATTAATGCGACCAAGACCTATAATTTAATATGTTGAAATGTTACCATTATAGTAAAAATAGTCATACTTATTTGTCTTGTTTAATAAGAAAGAACCATGAGAATAACATGAAGTAAAATACTTTTATTTTATTTTATTTTATTTTACTTTTACAATAAAAATTATGATTATGACTCTTATAGGACTCCTACAAATAATTTATTTTCCACTAATGCAAGATGACCCAATAAGATTTGGATACCAAAAGTCAAAAAATTAAGTTGTGATGCTTATGTGATTAACAACTCAAACTCAAAATAATATCTTAGTATTGATTGTTCAAATCATATGATCAAAGATTAAAGTATATTCTCTTCTTACTCCTAAGAAAGGAGATTTTGCTTTAAGGTGACAACAATGGCAAAATTGTTGACTCCGAGACTATTGGTAAGAGCTATAATCTTACCTTTGAGTTGTTTTGATTGTTGAAAGTTTATTACATAATTTACTTAGTATTAAGTAAATTGTGTGACAAATTTAATAAAGTATGGTTTAATTCTTCTATTATGAAAGGTCATTAAAACTCAGATACAAATTTCTTTTTCTTTTTCTTTTACACTTATTTTTAAATTATAAAAAGATAATGACTATAGAAGAATTCATACATGTTACCTTTGATGAAACTAGCCTTATTTTTGTAGTAGAGGTAAAAAAAATGTATGTGCAAGTATTCTAAGAAAAGTCTTCTTAGATAAATACATAAATGAGGAAGAACAAACTCAAACATGAATATCCTTGAAAGATCATCTTGACAAATAACATATGAAACATCTCAAAAGGAAAAATCAATCTAAATGCATACATAAATCCAAAATCCATACTAAAGGCTAATAAATACTTATGCTTAATGAGTTAGTCTCAAAGTTGGATGTCCGTGAAAAAACTTATAAACAAATGAGAAAGGTTAAGAAACTAATATGTTTAGAAGTGATATAAGCACTCATTTATATAGGAAAAAATGGATAAAAACGGCAACATTACATGGACCTGATCGTTTCCTAATTGATTAGAACACCAACCTAATAATTTAGGATAAGCCGGAAAAGGAAACCTTAATCTTCAACATCACTTAATCAATTACAAGACTTCCTAATCGATTAAGAGGAATTACTACTGTTCTAGTCTATTAGATGAAAGACCTAATTGATTAGGTAATGAGTTTTTCTTTCTTAATTGATTATAATGCTTCTTAATTATTTGAGTATTTACCCATATTGGTTTTAAGAAGTATTTCCTATTCATAGTTAATTATTATTCTAGAAAGTTATGGGTACTTCATTATGGTACTTGTTGTAACGAAGTACCGCCAACTATGAGAAATATTGAGTTTCTTGAACAAACACAAGAAATCCTATTAGGATTTCACAAGAGAGAGAGAGAGAGACAGAAAATGGAAGAAGAAGGAAAAGAACCAGGATTGGTTAGAATTGTTTTTCTATTCACTTACTCAATTAAGGTTCAAAGATTACAAGTGAATAACAATAACTAACTCCTCTCAACAACCTGAGATAACTAGTCTATTTATAGACTACTAAGATAACTTAAGCCACAAGCTAATATAAGCATTTGGTATAAACAAACAGGCCCAATTCGACATGCTAACAATCCTAGCAATTTCGGCTACTGCATGCCTGAGCATACGTCGACTACAACATGTAGGATCAACATGTGAACAAACTTCGACTACATGCTAAACCTTTGTTGATCCAAAAAGCTACCCTTGTCAAGACTATAATTCTACATTGTCTTTCCTAATATGAGCATAGGCTAAACAACCAAATACTCTAAGTCTGTCGAGATTAGGTGGATATTTCGACCATACTTCTTCAGGTGCTTTCATCCCTAGGGCAGTCGATGGGCACCTATTTATCAGGTATGTTGCAGTCACAACAACTTCTTCCTAAAACACCTTCTGCCTAAAACACCTTCTTTAATCCCACACTAACCAACATTCACCTCACTCTTTCCAAAATAGTTCGATTAAACCTTTCAGCTAAACCATTTTGTTGGGGAGTTCCTGCCGTAGTTCTGTGCCTTATGATATAGATACATCACAATAGTTATCGAAAGCCTCATTGCAAAATTCAAGACCATTGTAGGTCTCCAATCTCTTAACCTTCTATTCAGTTTGGTTTTCGATCAGGGTCTTCCAACTTTTGAAATTTTCAAAAGTTTCGTCCTTAGCTTTCTGAATGAATACCCATAACTTTCTAGAATAATAATTAACTATGGATATGAAATACTTTACACCTGAGTTTGAAGGATTCCTTGAAGGCCCCCAAATACCAGCATGAATGTATTCAATGGATTAATGTGTTCTTTGTTTACCTTTGTTAAACTTCATTCTACAGGATTTACCAAATACCTATGGTTCACAAAACTCCAATTTTTCGATCTTGTCATCACACATCACATTTTGTTTCGACAGTTCAACCAAACATCTTTCATTGGCATGGCCAAGTCTCTCGTGCCATAGCTCAGTCTTCGACATAGGTTTTGTGGATGCCACATTTATTGAACCACTTACAACCTCATCCTTAAGGGTATACAAGCATTGTTTCTTCACGCCTCTCAAGACTTCCTTCGATCCCTTCATTATCCTTATGATACTTCGCTCTCCTTTGAAAACATATCCTTTCTTGTATAATTCACCAAGAGAAATCAAATTTCTCTTAAGATCAGGTACATATATAACATCAATCAATATTCTTATTGACTCATCACATAGCTTGAATCTTACATATCCAATACCTGCAATTTTGCAGGCTTTGTTGTTTCCAAGCAATAGTGATCCACCATCTTGATTACATTGTTCCTCAAACATATCTTTGTTTCGAGTCATGTGCCAAGTGCAACCTGAATCCGTAATGTGTAGCACCTCAAATTTGCACCTATCATTGTACATACATTTTCATATTTGGTCATAGCATAACATGGTCCACTGCATAGCATTGCATTGTCCCATTTGCCTCAAGTGCAAGCCAATCAAGAAATTAGGTCAAACTGGTCAGGAGATCAGTCAGTCAAGCAAGCAAGTGCATTTTTCATTGAGCCAAGGCCTTAGGGTTGGTCCAACATGTTCACATGACTTGGGGATCCATTTGAAGTGTTTAGGTCAAGGATTGGATGTTCAGAAGTCATCAGTCAATGCACAATCAGTCAGAAACCCTAAAAGTCAACTGTTGGTCAACTGTCCATTTAATCAGTGATTTGATGATGGGAATTGGTTTGAGAGAGCTTATTCATGTTCATATAGGCCTCATGTATCTTGTCAAACACCATCATGGAAGAATTTGAAGCCAGATCAGAAATTTCCAAAAATGGAAACTGGACCTGTAACTGAAACTTACCAAAAATGGAAAGTCTTGATCCTCAAACTTACATCATGATACAAGCTTCAAATGAATTTTTGCCCAACATGAAAGTTGAAGATCTTGTTCTCCCATTTCCAAAAAGTCTAAGAACACTCAATTCCCATGTATGGTTGGCAAGTTATGATTGATTCATTTTCAAAAATTCTTGAACTTCAAAAGGCCATATCTCTCAAACCATTTGGCCAATTTGGGTGGGGTTTTTTCCTACAAGTCACATTTGATCCCCTCTTTCCAAATATGTCATCCTCATGCACCAAAACATTACCAATCAAAATGGCATTTTTGAACCTACTTGAATTAATTTTAAGTAAGGTGAAAAAGTGAAGTTTTAAATTAATCATTTCCAACCATTCCTACCATCCAAACATGTTCTGAAATGTTGATTAAAACTTGTTGGAGGCCCCTTCTTGTGCAGTACACATAGCCATCACCTAGTTGCTTGAAAATTGGAAGAAAAGTACACTTTCAACAACTATCCCACATATCCATGGACTTTGATTTGTACCTTCAAACAGAGAATTAAAAGATGATTTTCTGTCATTTGAAACCCCTAGTTGCAGCCTCTAACCACAGAAATCCTCATTCTCTCTCAATTTGCATTTTCACCAAATTGCAATTTCTGTTCAAAACCTTCAAAGCACTCAAGCAAATCTTCATTGTTCCATCACTTGGCCAACATTTGAGAGCCTTTTGCAGCAGCAAACATCAACTGTATAGCAGCCTCGAGTTCTGCTCTCTCAAAGGACCATCCATGGCAGATTGGATTTCAAGCACGAGCAAGCATCCATGAATCAAGCTTTCTTCACCATTCAACTTGTGGAAGTATAATCTCCATCTGTTTCAAGCATTAAGGGCCAGAAAACAACTGAATCTCATCTGCCTTTCCACTATTGGTAAAATTTCGACTTCCTTGTTTCACCAAATCGATACATGCTTAGTGTAGATCTCTCCATGCTGAGCTTCATGATGTGTTTATTTTTTGAAATGGTTGACTATTGCTCAAGTTATGCTGAAATGAAGTTGGATGTTGTTTGTGATTCTTGCTCGATTCATGTTTATTGTTGTGTTTTAATGGAAATTAGTGTTGGATTCATGTTTGCCATGCCTTGATGATCATTTGTGTGTGTCCAATTTCGATTTCTGGAAATTTTTGTTGGAATCGAATTTGGTAAGATGAAGGGGATGTTACTGTACATAGAACCCTAGGTTTGTTCATCCATTTCCCAGAATTTCTGCCTTTCACGTGCATGGCATGGTCTTATAGCCAACAACCAATAGGATTATTTCGTTTCAGCAGCCAAAACGCTGCGTTTGGATTAGTGGCGTGGGTAATTTCAAAAATGCCACTGGCCGTGCCCCCATGTCCCATTAAGTCATGTTGTTTTTCCATTTTTATTTCATTTGTGATATTCATCTTGTAAAAACCATAACTCCACCAATTTTAATCCAAATTTCATGGGATTTTTGGCATTATCTTCATCATGATCTCTACTTTTTTATCATAATTTTTCCAGAATTTTGTGATCAATGGATTTTAATTGGTATTAGGGTTTGTGACATGTATGCATATTTTGTACACTTAGCCAAAACATTTGTGAAATGGTGATACTTTATCCAATGGCTCCCAAATTTTTTGTGCTTAAACTAGACACACTCATGGTGATTTTGGTGTAGAGTTTGTGAATTTATCATTGCTGGTTTGTGAGTTATGGATTTTTGAATTGGGGTGTGACAATTTGTGTCACACCATTGATGTCCAACTTCATGATTTTCATTACCATGCTTCTTGAACTCAAATTGGTTTGAATTTTTGCATGAATGTACTCTTGGATGTCTAGTTTACATGTGAATTTTCTTGGAATTATTTGTGGCATTTCCTAATTGTTTGAGATTTTCTCCCCTGTTTTGTCATATGTTGACTTTTTGTGACACATGTTCCCATTTCATTTGTGAAATTCTCATACTTTATTAGATGGACATGAAATTTTACATGAGATAACTAGACATACTCATCTTTGCCATGGTTTTAGTCCCATTCATTTATCATACACCATCTCTGATTTATGATTTTTCTAAGTTGATGCATGTTTGGTTGACTTCCTTAAGCATGTTCAAAATTGCTTTGACTTTCTGATTTTCATTGACTGCCTTCCACTTGTCCAAATGAGATGAAATTTGACATGCTTACCATGCTGTGGGTTGTGATTGAGCATGATTTATTTGGTGATTTTTGGAAATGTTTAAGATTGGTTTTGATGCAAGTCTTGCTGTTGACTTCTATGAGCTCCCATTTGCCATGCTTTGACTTCTTTTGCTTATGAAATGATGATGGTACATGATATGAACATGAAACCAATTGGGTTTGCTTCCTAAATGTTTGAATTTGATTTTGATTAGACATTGCTTACTGTTTTGGCTTTCTCATTCATTTTTGACCCTAGGTTTGCCCTAGTGGTCCTGTTACTCACTGTTGAGCTTATGTTTTCAGGTTGAACACCAAATGACCAATGAGACCAACTCTTTTTGACTGAGCTTGTTTGAATATCATTGACTAACTCGTTTGTTTTGTAGGTGGCTTGGCTCACATGCCTTAAGTCTTGTGCCTTGCACATTCATTTGCTTCTGACTGACTGTTGATTCCCATTTCCTTTGCTTTAACTTTGACTTGTATACTAACTGTGCTTGACTGGTTTCAGGTACTTTAGTTGCCCAGTTCCTTGTGAACTTTTGCTTTGCTTTGCTTGTATAAGCAATTTGCATTGAGGTATACTTTCTATCTTCATGTAGTCTGGAAGACCTGGCCTGTTACTTGGCCAGGCGACTGTCTGAAGTCCTCCTTAAGAGGCAATGTTTGTGGATGTTTAATTTTGTCCTTGTACAGAGTCAAAGACCTCCTAAGTGAAGAGGCAATTGGCAGAACCCAAGGGATATGCAACCTATCCCCTGCTATTCTGTGTGTCATCTGTTTTGCTCACACCACTGTGTTGATGCATTGCAGAAACAAACCCAAGATCTTGTGCAATTGTACAGTTGAGTCAGTTTTAAATGTGTAGAAGGGTTCCCACTTTCTGAACCCACACATTCTTGTCTTAAGCTCTCCCAGGCCAGGGATAAGAGCTGTGAAGTCTTATCTTCACTCACCTTTCATCTGCTTCACCTTAGCCCCTCAATGGCAAGGTTAAGAGCACATTCACCCAGTTCCAGAGGTTTGTTTGTTGAGGTTGATATGACCCCTCGACTAAAACCTAACCCTTGTTTGAGCCACTTGCTTGTGTATAGTGTGTGCTACCTGAGCTTGTATGTTTGTTTGACTTGCTTCCTGTGCAAGTTAGGGTTAGTTTAGACTTGCTTCCTGTGCAAGTTAGGTTTTGCTTGGCTTGCTTCCTGTGCAAGTTAAATGTGTGTGTGGCTTGCTCCCTGTGCAAGTCATGATTAGGATAGGCTGGCTCCCTGTGCCAGTTAGCTAGAAACCTTAACTTAGGGATGATTTGCATGATAACATCTAGGCTCGAGTCGTAGTCTCCCTAGTTGTGTCTCCCTCTGTTATCTGGTTAGGCTAGTCCTTTTTCCCTGCGTAGGGGAACTACGTCGCCCTGATCCTCATACCAGATGAGGTACGTAGGCAGGAGATGAACAGATCTCTCCGGGCGCCTGTGTCTTTGTTTTGTCTTGTTGTGTGCTTGGAAGCTGATGTAAGTCCATCGAGTGGCATTTGGGTTCCAGTGTGGGTTTGTTGGTTCGGATGCTGATGTAAGTCCAGTGGTTGGCATTCAGGCTCCTCGTTTGCCTCTTTGTGTGTGTTTTGGTTCGGATGCTGATGTAAGTCCAGTGATTGGCATTCGGGCTCCACGTTTGCCTTTGCCTGTGTTTATTTGTGTGCGTGTCAGCCGAGCTACGAATGCTCTGATTCTTCTCTCGTCCGAGAAGATATGTATGCATAGGATGCGATATCCTAGCGAGCATGTGTTGTTTCCCCAGTCCGAACTACTTCGACTCTGATGTCTATGCCTGATAGACTAAGTAGGCCCAGGATACGATATCCTGCCGAGTCAGTTTCAGTCAGTTTCTTTTGTCTTTTTCAGCCAGTGTGTGTGTGTGTTTGAGCAGTGTTTAGCAACCATTTATCCTTCCTTTTGTGCGTGGATCCCGTAGAGTACTACGGATGCGTAGGGGTGCTAATACCTTCCCTTCGCATAACCGACTCCCGAACCCATTCTCTTTGGTCGCGAGACCACGTTCTTTCCCAGGTTTACTCTGAGCGTTTCCTTTCCCTCTTTTGGGATAAATAACGCACGGTGGCGGCTCTGTTGTTCTTGTTTTCCCGCCGGTTTTTCGCGTGATGCGACAGCTGGCGACTCTGCTGGGGATAAAGAGAAGTTGATCTATGCTGGTCCATCTTCCCTAAGCGAGTCTCTCCTAGCGCTCTCTAGGTTAGGGTTTTGGTTGCTGTTTGCTGTTATTTATTGCATTCATTTATTTATTGTTTGCATTTATGTTTGCATTAATGTTTGCATTCATATTCATCTGTTCACCTGGATGGCTGGTTGTCTGTTTCTCTCTGTTGGGGTGGGAGTTACATGAGGTAAAAGGCCCAATACCCAGGCTATGAGTGAAATCTAGGATACTTAGGAATAGAGTGATTCATGAGAAGCGGGTGGTATTGCGCCACTTAGCGGAACATTGATATCACGAGCAGTTCAGACCCTGGTGGGATATTATCGTTACATACTCCGGGTGTGTATATGATGATATTCTGCGAAAGGTTATTTATGCTGCGTTTCTCTCGACCTTACCCTGGCCTAGATGACACCCGTGAGTGGGGAGGGAATGATCATTATTACAGGTACTTGTTGGTGACTGGTTGGTGACTTGTGATCCTGTTGGTGACTATTGGTCCAGAAGTTTGGGGTCTCAGATGACTTTGGGTTTCAGATGAATTTGTGGTTCCGAGTTCAAGCCGAAGCTTTGATCCTGTGTTCTGAGAGACACAGCCAACCAGTCGTGTCTGCATCATTTGCATCATAGCATATTTATTTTTCAAAAGAAATGCAATAAAAAAAAGGATACAAAAAAAAAAAAAAAAAAAAAAAAAAAAAAAAAAACTAATCCCTGCATGCATATCATTTCTCAGGTACATTCCAGAGCTTGTTCACTGATAGAGATGGCAACAGTCCCAGAGTTGAAGCGGAAGACTTGTTCCTACAGCTTTCGCCGTGAACCTTTGACGTCTCTGATTGAGTTGAGCAACCTTATGACCAGTGGTAACCAGAAGGGGTTTGTTGACCAGTATGGAGATATTCTGACACTGTTGAAGATGGTAGTCAATCCGGTACCGTTGCAGACTCTTCTACAGTTCTACGACCCAGAGCTTCATTGTTTCACCTTTCAAGATTATCAGTTGGCGCCTACTCTTGAGGAGTACTCCATTCTGCTGAGTGTCCCGGTCCGGTATCAGGTTCCTTTCTTGGATGTGCCCAAGGAGGTTGATTTCAGAGTTGTTGCCAGAGCTCTCCATTTGGGTATCAAGGAAGTCAGTGATAGTTGGAAGTCCAGTGGGGATGTTGTAGGATTGCCTTTGAAGTTTCTGTTGAGGGTAGCTAGAGAAGAAGCAGAGAAGGGAAGTTGGGAAGCCTTTCATGCTCAGTTGGCCGTCATGATCTATGGGATCGTCCTGTTTCCGAGTATGCCCAATTTTGTTGACTATGCTGCAGTCAGTATTTTCATTGGAGGAAATCCAGTTCCTACTCTGTTGGCTGACACTTACTATGCTATTCACAGTAGGCATGGTAAGGGTGGGGCTATCAGGTGTTGTCTCCCGCTTTTGCTCAGATGGTTCTTGTCTCTCCTGCCAGTCAGTGGACCTTTTGTGGATGCTCAGAGCACGCATAAGTGGACTCAGAGGGTTATGTCTCTTACCTCCTATGATATCAGGTGGCAATCTTACCGGATGGATGTGCGTAACGTCATTATGAGCTGTGGAGGATTCCGTAATGTGCCACTCATAGGGACTAGGGGTTGCATCAATTACAACCCGGTTCTTTCTCTCCGCCAGTTGGGGTTTGTGATGAAGGGAAGACCACTTGACGCTGAGGTAGCTGAAAGTGTGTATTTTGAGAAGCAGAGTGACCCGGCTAGATTGGAGCAGATAGGGAAAGCTTGGAAGTCTATTGGTGTGAAGGATGGATCTGTCTTAGGGAAGAAGTTTGCCGTTGCTATGCCTGATTACACTGATTGGGTCAAGGAGAGAGTAGAAACTTTGTTGTTACCCTACGATAGGATGGAGCCGTTGCAGGAGCAACCACCTTTGATCCTTGCTGAGAGTGTGCCTGCGGAGCACTACAAGCAAGCCCTGATGGAGAATCGCCGTTTGAGAGGGAAGGAGCAAGATACCCAGATGGAGCTGTACAAAGCCAAAGCTGATAGGTTGAACTTGGCTCATCAACTCAGAGGAGTGCGAGAAGAAGATGCTAGCAGACTGAGAAGCAAGAAGAGATCCTACGAGGAGGTGGAGAGCATGTTAGATGCAGAACACCGGGAGTGCTTGAGGCTGCAGAGGGTTGAGGCCAGCTATCAGAAGAAGATCAGAGACTTGGAGAAGCAACTCAGAGATAAAGACATCCAGTTGAAGAAGGAAGTAGACTTGAGACAGGCATCAGAGAACCACCTTGGAGGAGAAGTGGTAGAGCTTAGACGACAACTGAAGGAGAAGATCACTCTTTTGCCAGAATGTTCAGAATGTGACCTGTTGATAGACCAGTGTCAGTACTTGAAGACTCTCATTCCGGGAGGCCGTTTGTCTTAGCTTGTATCTTTGATATGTATGTTGAGAATCACCTCCAGGCTTGTTGGATGGGATTCATTGTTGTACTCCGATTGTTTGGATTTTCTTTGTCGACTTTGTTGTATGATCCTGTTACTCATATAGATGAGGTTGTTGGTTTCACCTTGTACTCATCACTCTTGTGTATGTTGCTTCTGTGCTTCTATGTTGTTTTTGCTGCAGGTTGCCATCTTTTGAGGATGACTCAGGCTCTTTGAATGCCTGAGGAATGAACATATCATGTGCATCATACGCATCATTAGCACCATACTCATATCATTTTGCATAACAGGTGTTCTTGGTCGTGACTTCTCACTCTTGGTTCCTGTTCAGGCAGGATAGCTGATCAACGTCCGCACCGCTACTCAACAAGACTGAATCAACAGAGAGGTATGGATCAAGTTCAAGCTGAGTTGGCTGAGATGAAGGCTAACATGGCCCAGTTTATGAATATGATGCAAGGGGTTGCACAAGGTCAAGAAGAACTTCGAGCCATGGTTCAGAGACAAGAGGCTGCAATTCCACCGGTCAACCATGCTCCGCCAGAGGGAGGCCCGGTCAATGATAACAATGTTGCTGCTGCTGTACCCATCAACAACTATGCTGTAGGTGATGAGTTGGGGGGTATTCGAATCAACGGTCAACCTATTGCTCCAGATGCCGCTAATGCCAGAGCAGTCCGTGCCCCGGCCCGTAATCCTGTTCCGATTGTTGACAGACAAGAGGATATGTTCACTCTGCTCAGTGAAGACGAAGACGTTCTGGGAAGGGTTGATGAGAGGGATCGTAAAGTTGATGCCCTTGCTGAGAAAATTAGAGCTATGGAATGTCAGAATTCTCTCGGTTTTGATGTTACCAATATGGGGTTGGTGGAAGGTTTGAGAATCCCTTACAAGTTCAAAGCACCGTCCTTCGATAAATACAACGGTACTTCTTGCCCTCGCACCCATGTGCAGGCTTATTATCGAAAAATCTCTGCGTATACCGATGATGAAAAGATGTGGATGTATTTTTTCCAAGATAGTCTATCTGGGGCTTCTTTGGACTGGTACATGGAATTGAAGAGAGATTCTATCCGCTGTTGGAGGGATCTGGGTGAGGCCTTCTTGAGGCAATATAAACATAACATGGACATGGCGCCTAGCCGGACTCAGCTGCAGAGTCTATGTCAGAAATCCGGAGAGAGCTTCAAGGAGTACGCCCAGAGGTGGCGTGAACTGGCTGCTAGAGTTCAACCCCCTATGCTGGAGAGGGAGTTGACAGATATGTTTATCGGTACTCTTCAGGGTGTGTTTATGGACCGGATGGGGAGCTGCCCATTCGGTAGTTTTTCTGATGTTGTCATTTGTGGAGAGAGGACTGAGAGCTTGATTAAAACTGGGAAGATCCAAGATGCTGGTTCCTCTTCTTCTAAGAAGCCGTTTGCTGGGGCACCTCGTCGAAGAGAGGGTGAAACTAATGCTGTTCAACACCGCAGAGATCAGAACAGAATTGAATACCGTCAAGCTGCTGCAGTAACCATTCCGGCACCTCAACCTCGTCAACAACAACAACAAAGAGTTCAACAACCGCAACAACAACAACAACAACAACGTCCGTATCAGCCCAGACAAAGGATGCCTGATCGACGTTTTGATTCGCTACCCATGTCGTACGCCGAACTGCTGCCCGAACTACTCAGGTTGGGGATGGTTGAGTTGCGTACAATGGCTCCGCCTACAGTATTGCCTCCTGGGTACGACGCCAACGTCCGTTGTGACTTTCACTCTGGGGCACCAGGGCATCATACTGAGAAGTGTCGGGCTCTCCAGCACAAGGTCCAAGATTTGATCGATGCCAAGGCGATCAACTTCGCTCCAGTGCCTAACGTCGTAAACAACCCTATGCCTCAGCATGGTGGGCATAGAGTGAACAATATTGAGGGGAAAGAAGCTGAAGATCTGGTTGTTAATGTTGATGATGTTCAGACTTCTCTGCTAGTTGTGAAGGGCCGTCTGCTGAATGGGGGTGTCTACTCGGGCTGTGATGAGGATTGTTTGGGCTGTGCAGAATCTGAGAATGGTTGCGACCAGTTAAGGGCCGGTATCCAGGGTATGATGGATGAGGGTTGTTTGCAATTCAGTAGGGCTGTAAAAGATCGTGGAACAGTGTCAACTATCACCATTTACTTTAAACCGTCTGAAGAACGTGGACAAAGGGTCGTTAGTGCACCTGCAACAAATGGTACCCCAGTTACCATTTCCGTGCCTGTAACCATCAGTGCTCCAACTACTATCGCCGCGTCTGGAAGAAGGGCTGTTGAGAATAGTAGAGCCGTGCCGTGGAAGTATGATAATGCTCACCGCAGTTACAGAAGGGCTGAAAGTCAGACGAGACCAGTGAATCAAACTCCAGTGACAATTGGTTTACCGAATAGAGTTCCTGCAACTGTTGGTCCGGCTGTGGATAATGTAGGGGGTCCAGGAGGTTTTACCAGAAGCGGTCGTCTGTTCGCACCGCAGCCTTTGAGGGACAATAATGCTGAGGCTCTCGCCAAAGCAAAGGGTAAGCAAGCTGTGGTTGAGGAAGAACCTGTCCAGAAGGAAGCGCCCGAGGGGACATTTGAGAAGGACGTGGAGGAGTTTATGAAAATAATCAAGAAGAGTGACTACAAGATTGTAGATCAGTTGAATCAAACTCCGTCCAAGATTTCTATACTTTCACTGTTGTTGTGCTCTGAGGCACACCGTAATGCCTTGCTGAAGATGTTGAATCTGGCTTACGTGCCTCAGGAGATTTCTGTCAATCAACTGGAGGGTGTGATGGCCAATGTGAGCACCAGGCATGGTGTAGGATTCACCAACCTGGACTTACCGCCTGAAGGGCGAAACCATAACAAAGCCTTGCACATCACCATGGAGTGCAAGGGGGCAGTGTTGTCTCACGTATTGGTAGACACCGGGTCGTCGCTGAATGTGTTGCCTAAGCAGATTCTGAAGAAGATTGATGTGGAAGGGTTTGTGCTTACTCCCAGTGACCTGATCGTTCGTGCTTTCGACGGATCCAAACGTTCTGTGTGTGGGGAAGTTACCTTGCCTGTGAAGATAGGTCCTGAGGTATTCGATATCATCTTCTATGTTATGGACATCCAGCCCGCCTATAGTTGTTTATTGGGGCGTCCATGGATTCATGCAGCAGGGGCAGTCTCGTCGACTCTCCATCAAAAGCTCAAGTATGTCTGGAACGGTCAGATTGTGACTGTGTGCGGTGAAGAAGAGATTCTGGTGAGTCATCTATCCTCGTTCAAATATGTTGAGGTGGATGGCGAGATCCACGAAACCTTATGCCAGGCGTTTGAGACTGTGGCTCTTGAGAAAGTGGCGTACGCTGAGCAGAGGAAGCCAGGTGCTTCAATTACTTCTTACAAGCAGGCTAAGGAGGTTGTTGATTCTGGCAAAGCTGAAGGCTGGGGCAAGATGGTGGACTTGCCTGTCAAAGAAGACAAATTTGGCGTTGGTTACGAGCCTCTCCAAGCAGAGCAGAATGGTCAAGCGGGTCCGAGTACCTTTACCAGCGCTGGGCTGATGAATCATGGCGACGTCTCTGCAACCGGTAGTGAAGACTGTGACAGTGATTGTGATTTGGACAACTGGGTTCGCCCGTGTGCACCAGGGGGGTCTATCAACAACTGGACGGCTGAAGAAGTGGTTCAAGTTACTCTTCTGACAGAGTAATTTTCTGTTGTTTTGTCATTTTGCATGAAAATCCTACGATCTGCCCAAGGCGTAGTGATTCATTGTAGGGCCTCATCATGTTTTAATGATTATCATTAATGAAGGACATTTTTTGAAATCAAACTTTGTGATCCCTGTCTTTCTATTTTTTGTTTTCATCCTTTTTAAAAAAAAATAAAAATGGCAATGTTTTTGTTTTTGTGACTTTATTGAACTCTTTTTCTAAAACAAAGCATTAAACATGCAGAAGCGATCTTATGGCATTCACTATGAACAGTTCTGTTATGGCTCAGTATGATTTCGACAATCCCATCTACCAAGCTGAAGAGGAGAGTGAGGAAGACTGTGAACTCCCTGCAGAATTGGTCAGATTGCTGAAGCAGGAGGAAAGGGTCATCCAACCTCATCAGGAGGAGTTGGAGGTTGTTAATTTGGGTACTGAGGACGCCAAAAGAGAAATCAAGATTGGGGCTGCTTTAGAGGACTCTGTCAAGAGGAGGCTGATTGAGATGCTGAGAGAATATGTGGAGATATTCGCCTGGTCATATCAAGATATGCCTGGTTTGGATACAGACATTGTGGTGCATCGATTACCTCTTAGAGAAGGATGTCCTTCGGTCAAGCAGAAGCTTCGTAGAACGAGTCCTGATATGGCAACTAAGATCAAGGAAGAGGTTCAGAAGCAGTGGGATGCAGGTTTTTTGGCTGTTACAAGTTATCCCCCATGGGTGGCCAACATCGTTCCTGTGCCGAAGAAGGATGGTAAAGTCAGAATGTGTGTCGATTACCGGGATTTGAATAGAGCGAGTCCGAAAGATGATTTCCCATTACCTCACATTGATGTATTGGTTGATAATACGGCTCAATCCTCGGTATTCTCTTTCATGGATGGTTTCTCTGGATATAATCAGATCAAGATGGCGCCAGAGGACATGGAAAAGACGACATTCATTACACCTTGGGGCACGTTCTGCTATAAGGTGATGCCATTTGGGCTAAAGAATGCTGGTGCTACCTATCAGAGGGCAATGACGACTCTCTTTCATGACATGATGCACAAAGAAATTGAAGTGTACGTAGATGATATGATTGCGAAGTCGCAGACAGAAGAGGAGCACCTGGTTAATTTGCAGAAGCTGTTTGACCGGTTGAGAAAGTTCAAGCTGAGGTTGAATCCGAACAAGTGTACGTTTGGGGTGAGATCAGGGAAGCTTTTAGGCTTCATTGTCAGTGAGAAAGGGATTGAGGTTGATCCAGCAAAAGTCAAAGCTATTCAAGAGATGCCTGAACCGAAAACGGAGAAGCAAGTCCGTGGGTTTTTAGGGAGATTGAACTACATTGCAAGGTTCATATCTCACCTAACTGCCACATGTGAACCAATTTTCAAACTGCTCAGAAAGAATCAGGCGATCAAGTGGAATGATGATTGTCAGAAAGCTTTTGACAAGATAAAGGAGTATTTACAGAAACCTCCAATCCTTATACCTCCAGTTCCAGGGAGACCTCTGATAATGTACCTGTCAGTGACTGAGAACTCGATGGGGTGTGTATTGGGACAGCATGACGAGTCTGGTCGAAAAGAGCATGCCATATACTACCTTAGCAAAAAGTTTACCGACTGTGAAACAAGATATTCACTGCTCGAGAAAACTTGCTGTGCTTTGGCCTGGGCTGCTCGCCGACTGAGGCAGTATATGTTGAACCATACTACCTTATTGATTTCTAAGATGGATCCAGTGAAGTACATCTTTGAGAAACCAGCTCTCACCGGACGCGTTGCTCGTTGGCAGATGATTCTAACAGAATATGATATTCAGTACACGTCACAAAAGGCCATCAAAGGTAGTATTCTGTCAGACTACCTCGCCGAGCAACCGATTGAAGATTATCAGCCTATGATGTTTGAATTCCCTGATGAAGACATCATGTATCTTAAGATGAAAGATTGCGAAGAGCCTCTTGTCGAGGAAGGACCGGATCCGGATGACAAATGGACACTGATGTTTGATGGGGCTGTGAATATGAACGGTAACGGTGTTGGGGCAGTATTGATCAATCCTAAAGGTGCTCATATACCTTTTTCTGCCAGATTGACGTTTGACGTCACCAACAACGAAGCTGAGTATGAGGCTTGTATCATGGGGATAGAAGAAGCCATTGATCTGAGGATCAAAACTCTTGATATATTTGGAGATTCCGCTCTAGTGGTCAATCAAGTCAATGGAGATTGGAATACGAACCAGCCGCATTTGATTCCGTATAGAGATTACACCAGAAGAATACTGACGTTCTTCAAGAAGGTGAAGTTGTATCATGTCCCCCGGGATGAGAATCAAATGGCTGATGCTTTGGCAACTTTGTCGTCTATGATCAAAGTTCATTGGTGGAATCATGTGCCACATGTTGCGGTGAATCGACTTGAGAGGCCTGCGTATGTGTTTGCAGCCGAGTCTGTTGTGATTGATGAGAAGCCGTGGTATTATGACATCAAGAACTTCCTCAAGACTCAGGAGTATCCTGAAGGTGCGTCGAAGAATGACAAGAAAACCCTGAGGAGGCTAGCTGGAAGCTTCTATTTGAATCAGGATGATGTGTTGTATAAGAGAAACTTTGACATGGTCTTGCTCAGATGCGTGGACAGACCCGAGGCGGACATGTTAATGCAGGAAGTTCATGAAGGTTCCTTCGGTACTCATGCCGGCGGACATGCAATGGCTAAGAAATTGTTGAGAGCGGGTTATTACTGGATGACTATGGAATCCGATTGTTTCAAGTATGCTCGGAAGTGCCATAAGTGTCAAATTTATGCTGATAAGGTGCATGTACCACCAAGCCCTCTGAATGTCATGAATTCGCCTTGGCCGTTTGCCATGTGGGGCATTGATATGATTGGGAAGATTGAGCCTACTGCTTCGAATGGACATCGCTTCATTTTGGTAGCGATTGACTATTTCACCAAATGGGTGGAAGCAGCTTCCTATGCTAACGTTACCAAACAAGTGGTTACCCGGTTCATCAAGAAAGAAATCATCTGTCGTTATGGAGTTCCTGAGAGAATCATCACTGACAATGGTTCGAATCTCAATAACAAGATGATGAAAGAGCTTTGTAAAGATTTCAAGATTGAACATCACAATTCTTCTCCTTACAGACCGAAGATGAATGGTGCTGTAGAAGCGGCGAACAAGAATATCAAGAAGATTGTGCAGAAGATGGTCGTTACGTACAAGGATTGGCATGAGATGCTGCCTTTCGCTTTGCATGGGTACCGTACCTCAGTACGTACGTCGACCGGGGCAACCCCTTACTCCCTTGTGTATGGTATGGAAGCTGTCCTACCTGTTGAAGTGGAGATTCCTTCTCTGAGAGTTTTATTGGATGTCAAGCTGGACGAAGCCGAGTGGATTCGAACAAGGTTTAACGAGTTGAGCCTTATCGAGGAGAGACGGCTAGCAGCTGTATGTCATGGACAGTTGTATCAGAGGAGGATGAAGCGAGCCTTTGATCAGAAAGTGCGTCCTCGAAGCTATCAGATCGGTGATCTAGTTTTGAAGAGGATCCTCCCTCCCGGTACAGATAACAGGGGCAAGTGGACTCCTAATTATGAAGGTCCGTATGTTGTGAAGAAGGTATTCTCCGGTGGAGCCTTGATGCTTACAACTATGGATGGTGAAGATTTTCCGTCTCCTGTTAACTCAGATGTAGTCAAAAAATACTTCGCATAAATTGACCCGCTGGACAAAAAGAAAAAGAGTCCAGGCAAAAAAGGGGCATCCCGGCGAACCAAAAAACAGAAAGGAAAGGTTCGGGCAAAATTAGGGATAAAATGAAAAGAATTTGTACACCCGGTAAGTCGAAAACCCGCAGGGGCGGCTTAGGCAAAAATGGGTATCCCGGTGGATTGAAAACCCGAAAGGGCGATCCAGGCAAAAGAGGGATTAAAGCGAAGACTACAGTCTGAGTTGTCTGTACTTCATCAAGCTTTGTTGTCTGCCATCTCGAAAGATGTGATCCGTCCAGTCATTCTTCTCAGAAAGCAAGGAGTTGGGAGGAAAACTGATGATCTGTGAGTTATAACAGAATTGGGAAATAGTGGATGCCGTGTTCACGTTGCCATTAGGATATATTTTTCCTTTTGTGCGCAATTACCTCTTTCTAGGAATTGCTTCCCAATGTATTTGCCTCTTCAGGCACATTTTAAATCAATAAAAGTCGTTATTCAGATAAATGGCTCTTTTGTTTTTATTTTTACTGTTTTGTTTGCAAAAATGTCCGAATTTTTGATAAGCATTGCATATAAGAACATGAAGGCTACACAATAACTTGCAGGATGATGAAACATTTGAAAATCATTTTGAATGTTGAGGACACTTGAGCGTATCTTGTCCATGTATCCCCTGGGGGCATTTTGTTGTGCTGTTTTTCAGGATTGGCATCTGTGAGGACGTTTCCTCAGCAGATATTTTCCCCAAGCAAGTTTGGAAGCTATCAGAGCTATGTTCCCCTGCGGAGACGTCTGTGGATAGTGCCTTATATTCCCCAACAGATCTAAGGATTGCCTATCCCCAGCAGGCCTGTATTTGCCGATTTCCTCCCGAGTGAGGCAGACTCATTGAAATTTATCTCCAGCATTTATCCTATCTGTGGACTGAAGGATATCCCCAGCGGAGTTTACCTTTCCCCAGCAGCAGTGCTATTCTCCAACATGAGTGAGAAGTCGTTGCTCTCCCTACAGTGTCTCCCCGCAGAGTTGGAGTACCCGATCAGTTTTGGCTCCCCAGCCGGAGTTTTTCATCATTTTTGCATTTTTGCATTTTAGTGATCATTGCATCCTCAAACTGCGTAGCATTCCCATTCAATATGGAGCATTACGCCATAGAAAAATTCAAACATATGCATTCATGTGTTAACCCAATCAGACAATATCCCCGGTAGAGGCGGATCATTTTGTTCAACATCGGTGCAACACGCCTGCTACAGTTGCTCTTGACAGCACTCAGGATTGATATCCCCACAAAGGTTTATTACCTCACCCGTTGGTGACAGAAAGTTTGTTTCTCCCCAGTGAGACCCCCAGCAAGTGGTCAACCTTGCCTTGACATATCTAAGATGTTGTTCTTGTGATACCGGTAAGTGTCATGCCAGCGCCCGCGTGTGTTTCTTTGTTTGGTGTCGGTAAACACCATTGTTTCGGTGTCAGTAAACATCGAGTATTCTCCCCAGTCATCGGTAAATGCCTGGTCATCATTTTCGGTGTCAGTAAACATCGAGTATTCTCCCCAGTCATCGGTAAATGCCTGGTCATCATTTCTGGTGTCGGTAAACACCATTGTTTCGGTGTCAGTAAACATCGAGTATTCTCCCCAGTCATCGGTAAATGCCTGGTCATCATTTTTGGTGTCGGTAAACACCATTGTTTCGGTGTCTGTAAGCATCGGGTTTTCTCCCCAGTCATCAGTAAATGTCTGGTCATCCTTTCTGGTGTCGGTAAACACCATTGTTTCGGTGTCAGTAAACATCGAGTTTTCTCCCCAGTCATCAGTAAATGTCTGGTCATCATTTGTTTGGTGTCGGTAAACACCATTGTTTCGGTGTCTGTAAACATCGGGTATTCTCTCCAGTCATCAGTAAATGTCTGGTCATCATTTTTTGGTATCGGTAAACACCATTGTTTCGGTGTCTGTAAACATCGGGTTTTCTCCCCAGTCATCAGTAAATGTCTGGTCATTTTTTTGATGTCGGTAAACATCATCTTTCGATGTCGGTAAACATCGAGTCTTTTCTGCAGTCATCAGTAAATGTCTGATAATCCCCAGCTAGAAATCCCCAGTAGAGTCATCGGTAAATGTCCTATCTGGTTTCCAGTTGCAAATATTCGTTTTTTCCCTTAGTGAAGTGTTCCCCAGTCATCGGTAAATGTCTGGTCGTTTTTGGATGTCGGTAAACATCATCTTTCGATGTCGGTAAACGTCGAGTCTCATCCCAGTCATCGGTAAATGTCTGGTCATGCTCGGTTTCCTTGTTGATAAAATCAAGATCCCCAGAAGTCGTCGGTAAACGTCTTGTCTGATTACACCACAAAGATTTTGTTCCTCCCCAAGTGGAGACGCCATCGGTAAATGGCCCTGTATGCTTCGATATCGGTAAATATTGAATACCCAGTTTTATCCGCCATCGGTAAATGGCCCCGTTTTCTTCGATATCGGTAAATATCGAATTCCCAGTTGCAGTAGCCATCGGTAAATGGTCGAGTTGAAGTTGATATCGGTAAATGTCAAGTTTCTTTGAAGCCACCATCGGTAAATGGTTTTGCCTCCTTTTACATCAGAATTGTTTCCCAACAGCCATCGGTAAATGGTCTTGCTGAAGTTGATATCGGTAAATATCAAGTTTCCAGTTTCTAACCATCGGTAAATGGTTTCGCTTTTCTGAAGTTGTCAATTGCAGGCGTCATCAGTAAATGACGTGGTTCTTCTTGTATCATATCCAGTCGGTGCAAATTTCTACGGTTCTTTGGTATTCAATCCCTGTTTACCCTGAAAGTCTGACAGCCGTTGCTCTCATCCATTCGGGTTCCCAGCTGATTGAATAGGGGCAGCTGTAGCACCTCAAATTTGCACCTATCATTGTACATACATTTTCATATTTGGTCATAGCATAACATGGTCCACTGCATAGCATTGCATTGTCCCATTTGCCTCAAGTGCAAGCCAATCAAGAAATTAGGTCAAACTGGTCAGGAGATCAGTCAGTCAAGCAAGCAAGTGCATTTTTCATTGAGCCAAGGCCTTAGGGTTGGTCCAACATGTTCACATGACTTGGGGATCCATTTGAAGTGTTTAGGTCAAGGATTGGATGTTCAGAAGTCATCAATCAATGCACAATCAGTCAGAAACCCTAAAAGTCAACTGTTGGTCAACTGTCCATTTAATCAGTGATTTGATGATGGGAATTGGTTTGAGAGAGCTTATTCATGTTCATATAGGCCTCATGTATCTTTTCAAACACCATCATGGAAGAATTTGAAGCCAGATCAGAAATTTCCAAAAATGGAAACTGGACCTGTAACTGAAACTTACCAAAAATGGAAAGTCTTGATCCTCAAACTTACATCATGATACAAGCTTCAAATGAATTTTTGCCCAACATGAAAGTTGAAGATCTTGTTCTCCCATTTCCAAAAAGTCTAAGAACACTCAATTCCCATGTATGGTTGGCAAGTTATGATTGATTCATTTTCAAAAATTCTTGAACTTCAAAAGGCCATATCTCTCAAACCATTTGGCCAATTTGGGTGGGGTTTTTTCCTACAAGTCACATTTGATCCACTCTTTCCAAATATGTCATCCTCATGCACCAAAACATTACCAATCAAAATGGCATTTTTGAACCTACTTGAATTAATTTTAAGTAAGGTGAAAAAGTGAAGTTTTAAATTAATCATTTCCAACCATTCCTACCATCCAAACATGTTCTGAAATGTTGATTAAAACTTGTTGGAGGCCCCTTCTTGTGCAGTACACATAGCCATCACCTAGTTGCTTGAAAATTGGAAGAAAAGTACACTTTCAACAACTATCCCACATATCCATGGACTTTGATTTGTACCTTCAAACAGAGAATTAAAAGATGATTTTCTGTCATTTGAAACCCCTAGTTGCAGCCTCTAACCACAGAAATCCTCATTCTCTCTCAATTTGCATTTTCACCAAATTGCAATTTCTGTTCAAAACCTTCAAAGCACTCAAGCAAATCTTCATTGTTCCATCACTTGGCCAACATTTGAGAGCCTTTTGCAGCAGCAAACATCAACTGTATAGCAGCCTCGAGTTCTGCTCTCTCAAAGGACCATCCATGGCAGATTGGATTTCAAGCACGAGCAAGCATCCATGAATCAAGCTTTCTTCACCATTCAACTTGTGGAAGTATAATCTCCATCTGTTTCAAGCATTAAGGGCCAGAAAACAACTGAATCTCATCTGCCTTTCCACTATTGGTAAAATTTCGACTTCCTTGTTTCACCAAATCGATACATGCTTAGTGTAGATCTCTCCATGCTGAGCTTCATGATGTGTTTATTTTTTGAAATGGTTGACTATTACTCAAGTTATGCTGAAATGAAGTTGGATGTTGTTTGTGATTCTTGCTCGATTCATGTTTATTGTTGTGTTTTAATGGAAATTAGTGTTGGATTCATGTTTGCCATGCCTTGATGATCATTTGTGTGTGTCCAATTTCGATTTCTGGAAATTTTTGTTGGAATCGAATTTGGGAAGATGAAGGGGATGTTACTGTACATAGAACCCTAGGTTTGTTCATCCATTTCCCAGAATTTCTGCCTTTCACGTGCATGGCATGGTCTTATAGCCAACAACCAATAGGATTATTTCGTTTCAGCAGCCAAAACGCTGCGTTTGGATTAGTGGCGTGGGTAATTTCAAAAATGCCACTGGCCGTGCCCCCATGTCCCATTAAGTCATGTTGTTTTTCCATTTTTATTTCATTTGTGATATTCATCTTGTAAAAATCATAACTCCACCAATTTTAATCCAAATTTCATGGGATTTTTGGCATTATCTTCATCATGATCTCTACTTTTTTATCATAATTTTTCCAGAATTTTGTGATCAATGGATTTTAATTGGTATTAGGGTTTGTGACATGTATGCATATTTTGTACACTTAGCCAAAACATTTGTGAAATGGTGATACTTTATCCAATGGCTCCCAAATTTTTTGTGCTTAAACTAGACACACTCATGGTGATTTTGGTGTAGAGTTTGTGAATTTATCATTGCTGGTTTGTGAGTTATGAAGTTTTGAATTGGGGTGTGACAATTTGTGTCACACCATTGATGTCCAACTTCATGATTTTCATTACCATGCTTCTTGAACTCAAATTGGTTTGAATTTTTGCATGAATGTACTCTTGGATGTCTAGTTTACATGTGAATTTTCTTGGAATTATTTGTGGCATTTCCTAATTGTTTGAGATTTTCTCCCCTGTTTAGTCATATGTTGACTTTTTGTGACACATGTTCCCATTTCATTTGTGAAATTCTCATACTTTATTAGATGGACATGAAATTTTACATGAGATAACTAGACATACTCATCTTTGCCATGGTTTTAGTCCCATTCATTTATCATACACCATCTCTGATTTATGATTTTTCTAAGTTGATGCATGTTTGGTTGACTTCCTTAAGCATGTTCAAAATTGCTTTGACTTTCTGATTTTCATTGACTGCCTTCCACTTGTCCAAATGAGATGAAATTTGACATGCTTACCATGCTGTGGGTTGTGATTGAGCATGATTTATTTGGTGAGTTTTGGAAATGTTTAAGATTGGTTTTGATGCAAGTCTTGCTGTTGACTTCTATGAGCTCCCATTTGCCATGCTTTGACTTCTTTTGCTTATGAAATGATGATGGTACATGATATGAACATGAAACCAATTGGGTTTGCTTCCTAAATGTTTGAATTTGATTTTGATTAGACATTGCTTGCTGTTTTGGCTTTCTCATTCATTTTTGACCCTAGGTTTGCCCTAGTGGTCCTGTTACTCACTGTTGAGCTTATGTTTTCAGGTTGAACACCAAATGACCAATGAGACCAACTCTTTTTGATTGAGCTTGTTTGAATATCATTGACTAACTCGTTTGTTTTGTAGGTGGCTTGGCTCACATGCCTTAAGTCTTGTGCCTTGCACATTCATTTGCTTCTGACTGACTGTTGATTCCCATTTCCTTTGCTTTAACTTTGACTTGTATACTAACTGTGCTTGACTGGTTTCAGGTACTTTAGTTGCCCAGTTCCTTGTGAACTTTTGCTTTGCTTTGCTTGTATAAGCAATTTGCATTGAGGTATACTTTCTATCTTCATGTAGTCTGGAAGACCTGGCCTGTTACTTGGCCAGGCGACTGTCTGAAGTCCTCCTTAAGAGGCAATGTTTGTGGATGTTTAATTTTGTCCTTGTACAGAGTCAAAGACCTCCTAAGTGAAGAGGCAATTGGTAGAACCCAAGGGATATGCAACCTATCCCCTGCTATTCTGTGTGTCATCTGTTTTGCTCACACCACTGTGTTGATGCATTGCAGAAACAAACCCAAGATCTTGTGCAATTGTACAGTTGAGTCAGTTTTAAATGTGTAGAAGGGTTCCCACTTTCTGAACCCACACATTCTTGTCTTAAGCTCTCCCAGGCCAGGGATAAGAGCTGTGAAGTCTTATCTTCACTCACCTTTCATCTGCTTCACCTTAGCCCCTCAATGGCAAGGTTAAGAGCACATTCACCCAGTTCCAGAGGTTTGTTTGTTGAGGTTGATATGACCCCTCGACTAAAACCTAACCCTTGTTTGAGCCACTTGCTTGTGTATAGTGTGTGCTACCTGAGCTTGTATGTTTGTTTGACTTGCTTCCTGTGCAAGTTAGGGTTAGTTTAGACTTGCTTCCTGTGCAAGTTAGGTTTTGCTTGGCTTGCTTCCTGTGCAAGTTAAATGTGTGTGTGGCTTGCTCCCTGTGCAAGTCATGATTAGGATAGGCTGGCTCCCTGTGCCAGTTAGCTAGAAACCTTAACTTAGGGATGATTTGCATGATAACATCTAGGCTCGAGTCGTAGTCTCCCTAGTTGTGTCTCCCTCTGTTATCTGGTTAGGCTAGTCCTTTTTCCCTGCGTAGGGGAACTACGTCGCCCTGATCCTCATACCAGATGAGGTACGTAGGCAGGAGATGAGCAGATCTCTCCGGGCGCCTGTGTCTTTGTTTTGTCTTGTTGTGTGCTTGGAAGCTGATGTAAGTCCATCGAGTGGCATTTGGGTTCCAGTGTGGGTTTGTTGGTTCGGATGCTGATGTAAGTCCAGTGGTTGGCATTTAGGCTCCTCGTTTGCCTCTTTGTGTGTGTTTTGGTTCGGATGCTGATGTAAGTCCAGTGATTGGCATTCGGGCTCCACGTTTGCCTTTGCCTGTGTTTGTTTGTGTGCGTGTCAGCCGAGCTACGAATGCTCTGATTCTTCTCTCGTCCGAGAAGATATGTATGCATAGGATGCGATATCCTAGCGAGCATGTGTTGTTTCCCCAGTCCGAACTACTTCGACTCTGATGTCTATGCCTGATAAACTAAGTAGGCCCAGGATACGATATCCTGCCGAGTCAGTTTCAGTCAGTTTCTTTTGTCTTTTTCAGCCAGTGTGTGTGTGTGTTTTGAGCAGTGTTTAGCAACCATTTATCCTTCCTTTTGTGCGTGGATCCCGTAGAGTACTACGGATGCGTAGGGGTGCTAATACCTTCCCTTCGCATAACCGACTCCCGAACCCATTCTCTTTGGTCGCGAGACCACGTTCTTTCCCAGGTTTACTCTGAGCGTTTCCTTTCCCTCTTTTGGGATAAATAACGCACGGTGGCGGCTCTGTTGTTCTTGTTTTCCCGCCGATTTTTCGCGTGATGCGACATAATGCACTCCTTGCTAGAGTCGCTTCTTAAAACCACCACGACATCAAATGATTCATAATCATCTTGCACAATGGTTGCATTACCATTATCCTTTACACCATGATTATTCAGTGGATCAAGGAATACCTTTCTTGTGTGACCCTTCTTCTTACAGTGATAACACCTAATAGTAGGAGCATTACCACCATAAGAGTTATGTAGAACTTTACCATTCTTCTTCTCAAACCTAAAATCTTTCTTCAAGAATTTCCCCTTAACGGACAAACCTTCACCAACTGTCAATGACTTGTGCTCATTTCATTTTTTCAAATCCTTAGAGTACAAGGATGATTGAACATTTTCAAAGGTCAACAAATCTTTCCATACAAGAGAGTTTCTTTGAAATGAGCATGAGACTTAGGTAAAGACACAACAAAAATAACACTTGATCTTCATCATCAATCTTGACCTCGATATTCTCAAGAGCAAGAACCAACTTGTTGAATATATTCAGTTGCTTAGCTAATACTTTGTCTTCACTCATCTTGAATTAATACAAAGCTTGATTAAGGTAGAGACGGTTAACCAACGATTTTGTCATGTACAGACCTTCGAGTTTCGTCCATACACAAACTGCAGTTTTCTCCTTTGAAACCTGCCGAAGAACCTTATCACTAAGGCTCATTACAATGGTGTTGTATTCTTTCTTGATCATTGTCGTCTTCTCCTTCTCCGTTAGGGAAACATCCATCTTTTCTGAACCTTTCAACGCTTCTAACGAACCCTGTTGAACGAGTGAGGCATGCATCTTTAAGCGTCACAAACCAAAATCATTCACACCGGTGAATTTCTCAATCTCATAATATGTTGACGACATCTTCTTCTCCATACTCACCGTACAAGTTTGTTGTAATGAAGTACCGCCATGAACAAATTAAAACTATGAGAAATATTGAGTTTCTTGAACAAACACAAGAAACTCTATTAGTATTTCACCAAAGAGATAGAAGAGGGAAGAAGAAGGAGACAAATTAGGATTGGTTAGAATTGTTTTTCTATTCACTTGCTCAATTAGGGTTCAAAGATTACCATGAATAACAACAACTAACACCCATCAAGAACCTGAGAAAACTAGTATACTTATAGACTACTAACCTAACTTAAGACACAAGCTAAATTAAATAATTAGACTAAACAAACAGACCCAATTCGACATGCTAACAATCCTAGAAATTTTGACTACAACATGCTTGAGCATACTTCGACTACAACATGCAGGATCAACATGTGAGCAGATTTTGACTATATACTAAACCTTTATCGAATAAATAAGCTACCCTTGTCGAGACTAGAGTTCGATCCAATTTCTTACAATACTATTTTTTAAAATGCATTTAACTAATCAAATACAAGATAAAACTAGCGCAGGATCAAATGAGCTTCCACAGCTTTAGTTTTTTTCGATTACTTCATTTAACTTTATTTAGTTCTTTCAATAGGAAGTTGAGTACTTTTTCTTGTGCTTGCTTCATGGCTGGTGATGTTTTGTAATTTATTATTATTTTTTGTTTAGTTGTCATCATCAAAACCTTTAAAGGACATTACATGTACAACATATAAAATCACATGCTTATCGAGTTTCGTGTTTACATTGTTTGGAACGACTATAAGTTAGAAAGCAAATCAACAATCATTACTCATTTTATCTATAATTTAACCGAAGTATATTTTCTTAATTTAAAAGATCAAATAAACTATTTGGTTAAGAGACATAATTGAGGATTTAAGAATATGTTAAGATATATTTCAATAATTAAAGTGCAAGTTATTTGGCTAATAATAGAGTATATCACGATACATCAAATCACATTGACATCCATTTGCACTTCATTAAAGGCATGATTGAATCAAAAGAGATTGTGAGTGAGAAGGTTGCTTTAAAAGATAATCTAACATATATGTTCACCAAATCAGTGTCTAGGTAAAGATTCAAATGTTGCTTCAATTTGATCAATTTTATTGTAGAGTGACTAAGAAAGAATGGAGCAACAAAGTGGTTGAGATATAAGTTGACATCACAATTGATGTGAAGGAAAGGTGGAGAATTATGGAGTTTGTCTTGAAATCTTTAAAAAAATTCAGCATTCAGAATAGCATCACCCGCGAGGTGTGTTGTAGGTGATGCGAGGTGGATTGACAATTGTAATTTAGATATTTCGATTCTGCCTCATTTGTGAGGTAATTAAGGTGATGCATGAGATAAATGGATGTTTATGTTGACAGTTATATAACAAATGTCTCGAAACATGTGTTATATTTAAGTTGTTTATATCTTCTTCTTTTTTAAGGATGTGTGTTTGTAGAGAAAAATTTAGAGAGACAAATAGAAAAATTCATAAGGTACTTAATTATAATAATTTGAGATTTAATTATATCTTTTTTACTTTTATCTTTGTTTTTGTTAGTCTGTGATTTAATTATATTAGTTGATAGACTAACTAATTCTTAAAATTGTTTAGTTGATTGCCATTGTTATTTGTTCTATATATAATTTTTTTTGGTGTGTTTAAATATCAATTTTTTTTACAATATAAAGAAACTTTCAAACACAATAATTTCAATAATTTCATTAAACTACTACAACCTACCAATTACGTTAATCTTTAAAGTAGTACAACAAAATAATACTAAAAAAAATTACAAATTAAACAACGGCTTACTCAAAAACACTTGAATGAACTGACATGAATATCTTCCAACTTAATAAGAAGGCTTAAGTTTAAATTTAATTCAAAAACACTTGAATGAACTGACATAAATATCTTCTGACTTAATAAAAAGTCTTAAGTTTAAATTTAATCATGATAATATAGTAATGTTAAATATTTTTTGAGAGAAAATTCTACATGAACATACTCTTTCCATGGTGGAATCACAATCTTTCAATAAACAATGAAGTAGTGTTTGTTGTGGTGACTTTGAGCTTATGATTAATCTCTTATTAAATAATTAATAATTTTGATAAAATTAAAAACTACACGTTTAAATCACATGTTTAAATGCTATGGCGTGCTTCATTGAGTTGTCCCCACGAAAATAAACCCAATCTTAATAAATATCCCAAGCGACCCACCCACCCACACACATAGAGTATATAGATAGATAATATTCTACGCGTCGTGTTATGCTGTTGCGTATAACTGTTTCAATTATTGCTCTAATACGATTTTTCAACCTTATATAACCCAATTTGAAACATCAACACAAGTAGGGAACTACAACATCACTCACTTCGCCGCATTTACCCCACTGCTACTATACTGCCATTTTCTCCCAACAAGGTACACTTCTTTCCCTTCATAAACCCTTTTTCATTTTGTAGCTTACTTTCATTTCCTAAGTTGTTTTACTTTCATTTTAGGAAAAAAAAAACATTTTTTTCAGAGTTTTAGTTGATTTTAACATTATTCCCAGAAACATGCATTTGTTTGTTTCAATCATTTTTTTTTGTTTGTTAATTGATTCCTCGGTTACCAGGAACATGCATTTGTTTGTTTCGATAATTGTTTTTGTTTGATTCATTGTTCTTGTAGGTTCATTTTGGGGTATGATCTGTTTTGGTTTCATTCTTACTTGTTGAGCTGGTGAGAGATAAAAAGTTACAATTTTTATAGGAAAATGGCGGGTTGTTCGAATTTTGGGGTGGTGCGTGTTGTTAGTTCAGGGAAAGAATCTGTTTTGAGGAAGAATGTAAATCAATATTCCAGTTTTAGGAGTTTGATGTTCTTAAATGAGGCTGCATTTCCATCCATTTGTGTGAACAAGTGCGGTGGTGGTGGTGGTGGTGGTGGTGGATTGTATGTGTCTATACGAAAGAAACATACGTTTTTGACAATGTGTATGTTGCAGCCGCCGGCTGAATCACAGCCTGCTGTAACTAGGATCGAGTTGTCGGATGAGGGTGGTGATAGTAATGTGGGAAAGGAACTCAAAATTTCGGATAGTGAGTTGGATTCCAAGAGTGTTGGAAATGGAAGTAATGGAGTTGTGTTTGATGGTAGTGGTGGTAATGGGAGCTTTGGAAGTGGTGGAGCGGGAGGCGGTGGAGGTGGTGGTGGTGGTGATGATGATGGTGACGAAAAAGAAGAGGCGGAGTTTGGGCCAATGCTAAAATATGATGAGGTATTGAGAGAGACAGAGGCACGTGGCGTTACTCTTCCGTTTGATATGTTGGAGGCTGCTAAGAGTGTGGGAATCCCAAAGTTGCTTCTTCTTAGATATTTGGAGTTAGAGGTACACTTTCTTTCATTGGAAAGAGCATGCTTTTGTGCAAAACAATATGAGAATTACATTGGAGTTTAATGTTGTTGTTTATGATATTTTAAATTTCAGGGATCTTTTTGGCCTTTAGGATTTGCGATGAGATCATGCTCTATCCTTCGCAATCGAATGCTGGCTGATCCGGCATTTCTTTTCAAAATTGGCTCAGAGGTCTGTTTGGATTGTCTTATTGTAATCTTAGTTTATACTTGAGTATCTTAGTTAATCCGATTTCGCTCATGATTTGTAGATCGTAATTGATTCTTGCTGCGCTACTGTTGCTGAATATCAAAAGAGAGGCAAAGACTTTTGGAATGAATTCGAGTTGTATGTTGCAGATCTTCTTGTTGGGTTGGTTGTTAATGTTGCTTTGGTAGGAATGTTGGCACCTTATGCTCGAATCGGAAAACCATCAATATCTAAGGGATTCATCGGAAGTATGCAGAAAGCTTATGCAGCTTTGCCGAGCAGGTTACTCATCATAACATTAAAATTTAAAAGAACCTTGCTTTTGACGTCGATATATTTTAAATATGTTTCTTATGTATACGTATGGATTTGGATTGGCTGCAATCTCAATCCCACACATTCATCTAGTCAACACATCGATGGCCGTTGGATCAAAATTAAATGGTCTAAATTTCAAAAGAGATTTTGAATTTTTTTTTCTAATTTTCTATTCGCTTACTTTATGCAGTGTATTTGAAGCTGAAAGGCCAGGATGTAGATTTTCTGTACAACAGAGACTCGGAACATACTTCTTCAAGGTAATGAATGAAAGGTCATTTCTTTGGTAAACCAAATTATGAAAGGTTTTGTTATTTTAATCAATGTTTTTAAATAGCTACTATAGCGGCGCTATACCGCTAAACATAGCGGAATTTGGACATACCGCTATTTTTCTGTGATATGCTATTTAATAAAAAATGTTGTCAAATAGTCACTATAGCACTATTGCATAGCAAATTTTACAATCCGCTATTTTCCACTATCCGCAACTGGCAACACTGATTTTGATTTACCTTTCGGTTCCCAGGGTATAATGTATGGAGCTGTTGGATTTGGATGCGGTATTATAGGCCAAGGCATTGCAAACGCGATCATGACTGCAAAGCGGTATGGTTTCTTGTATACATTTTGCTTTACATTGTTTGCGCGATTTACACCCAAAAGTAACTTTCCATGTTCAGACATAAACGGCGGTGTTCAAACTGAATGATACTTGCACAATTTTCCGTAAACTAATACTCATTTTCTTGCGCGATTAATATTTCATCTCATATTGCTACCAGGAGCATAAAGAAATCAGAAGACGACGTACCTGTACCTCCTCTTTTGAAGAGTGCCGCACTTTGGGGTATGAAATCGTTCGGTTTTTAAACTTATTTCTATGATTTCTATCTATTTTCTATCTAGCTAGAAAACACCAACTGTTCGTTTTCATCGAATTGTTAGGAAATAGAAATACTATAGTAAAGTTTTGTCACAGTGACAATGCACGCGATAGGTGTATCTCGTATCTGCATGTGACATGTTTCTTGAACATCCGTGCAGGTGTGTTCCTTGCGGTATCTTCAAACACGCGATACCAAATCGTCAATGGACTGGAGCGTTTGGTAGAAGCATCGCCAATGGCAAAGCAGGTTCCACCAGTTGCTATGGCTTTCACAGTTGGCGTGCGTTTCGCCAACAATGTTTATGGTGGCATGCAGTTTGTTGACTGGGCTAGGTGGAGTGGAGTACAATAGCTGCTTTCATGACCTTGTTTTGTAATGTGTTGTAGTCTAGTAGATGCAATTTTCTAGCCATAAATTTGTTAAGGTTGAAGCTTAAATTTCTACCTCAGGTTCATGGACCTATACTGGATGACCCATGGTTATGGGTTCTACGGCTTCAGTTAGAAAAGTTTTAGGCAGTGATTTGGAGGACGAGCATTTGTTCAATCCATTTTAATAATCAACATTGACGATGAAGTCCAGTTTTTTTTTGTTTTTGTCTTAACCATCGGGTTTTCAAGGGAAGGAGGCTTTACCGGCTGATGTTTGCGAGTATACATTTAATACATGTTTATCTGCGATAAATACCGGGGGACTCTTTGCATCTTTGGTGCTGTCTTCCACGTCATTTACGGACGCATTCAAAATCATATTTATCTTATCTTTTTTGAGTTTCACTTCAGTTTTTTTTATAAAATATTTCATAGATGTATCTCCGTATCAAATTTAGTGTATTCGGAGATGCATCTTCGTATCAGATTTGGATGTATCCGAAAATGGATCTCCGAAATGTCCCTTAAACTCATTTATGAGTTTGTTATTCAGGCAACTGATTTAAGTAATAATTCAGTGATATTTTCAGAGATGCATCTAAGGAAATATCGAAGAATGAACCACCAATAGATTTAGATAGTGACATGTATTTTGATGTATTTTAGTTGTACTCTAACAATGTAACACATTTATTTTTTATAAGTATCGCACTGCATAATGCATAATGTTATAAAATTTGGTAGTATTTTTTGAATATTTTTTGTTTTTCAAATTCTGCTATGCATAAGTAACATGGTTTTGCTCTGCATTATTTTTGGATGAATCCGGAGATGCATCTTCATACACATTTATTTAATTATTTCAAAAAAGTGGAATAATTCGAAGAAAGTGGAATAATTCGAAGATGCATCTCCATTGTTTCTGTCTGTTTCTTCTTTGATCTAACAAAGTATTTTTCAGAGATGCATCTCCCGAAATGTCACTGACTAATGAACTAAGGGGGTTACGAAGATGCATCTCCGAATCAACCTTTCGTGCATACGAAGATGCATCTCTGAATCAAATTTTAATAGAATAAGAGTTTCTCATTGTTTTTCCTTAGTTGTGTGTGGAGAAAGTGTGTTCGAAGATGTATCTTCAGACACATGAGTCATTTTAGCCTTTTCATGATGGTGTGAGAGAATCTCTAAGGGTGGAAAGAACAATCCCTTAAATATAAGCCCATATAAGCCCAGTGTGGCAATGAAACCTAGTTCAATTAAAAAATTATCGATACTAATATGTTGAATACGTTGTTTCAGATTCGGATCTAGAATCTCACAATTGTATACAAGTTTGTGGTGATTATTGTCACTTTGTTCCATATTCGAATCTATCGATGGCATTCAAATTTTATCATGTCAAATATATTCTTAAGTTGTACTTTTATCTTTTGATTTCTTTTTTGTTTATAAGCAAAATTACACCAAATGTTATTTAAGTTACTTTTTTTTGTAACATGTTTGTCTTTAAATTTTTTGCGTAACTACTTGGTCCTTTAGGGTAATTTATCCATATTTTTTTCTTACAATTTGAATATTTAGAAATGTGAGATTGTTGTATTTCTAGTTGTATTTCATCATTTTCATACCATTCGAAATAAATTTATCCATAATTAACACATTCACTTTGTTAAAAAAGAATAACGATGCACATGTTTGATAACATAAAGGATCAAATTGATACAATTCTTTTTAAAATATCAATATGTAATAAAAACAATAACTTAAAGAAACTCTCCTATAATTTTACCTTATTTATATAACTATTTTGAAAAACAATACATTGCCATTTTAATTTTAAAACTATTTCATAGATTCTTATGGATATATTAGGCTTCCTAAATGCCTTTTATATAATTGTTTAACTTTTGAGGCTATTAATTAATAGTCTAATAGAATTTTAATTTTGCAATTGATTTATTATAAGATTATGTTATGTGAAAAGTGTCACTTTTTCTTTTAATGTAGACTTATATTTTTACAGGGAAATAATTAATATTTTTTTCTACATTGGGGCCAAGTCTCAAACTGTGTTTCACATGGCTGTAGACTCAATTTGTAACTACGTGCCTTCACAGAAACAAACATTAACTAATTAATATTTGAGAGGAAATATAATCTATTTCATGAGTTTTCGTCCTTGTCGGATTCCATATATTTGAGTGAAAATACTCAAAAACTCTACTAAAATTATGCACATCATTTCCAAACATCAAGGTGTATTATTTATTAGAAGTAATTCATATTTATTAGTTGTACTATTTTCTTAGCCCCTAAGTTTGTTAGAGGGTATTTTAGTATTTTATCCTATTCTAGTAACCCTAGTTTTAGCTTATAAATAGGGTGACAATCATTGTAACTTTTATCATGTTTTGTAGCCATCATTCTCTTAATAGAATATTTCTGTTCATCATTTATTCTACCTTTGCACCAACAATTGGTATCAGAGCCCCGGTTCGGATTCATTGGGAAACACGGGAAACACGAGTGAACGTGAGGTCTTGTGTGTTTGATTTTGATTCTTAGATTCGTGTTGAATCTTGAACAAAATCTGATCAGAATTTTAATTCTGTGGGTTGGGAAACACTGTGAGAAATCTGAGTGTACTGTGCAAGGTAGAAAGATGAACGGAAACGGCAACATGAACACCAAACTTCTAGTATTTGACGGTAAAAACTGGAATCGTTGGATGATCCAAATGCGTGTACTGTTCGGTGCTCAAGATGTTCTAGATCTTGTCACTGATGGTTATGTTCCGGTAGCAGCAAATGCGATGGATGAACAGAAAAATACGCAGAAGGAAGTAAGGAAGAAGGATCAGAAAGCATTGTTCTTCATTCATCAATGTGTTGATGTAAATGTGTCTGAGAAGATTGCAGATTCAACGACAGCAAAGGCTGCGTGGGACACACTGGTTAGATTTTATGGTGGTGACGCATCAGTGAAGAAGGTGAAGCTTCAGTCCTTGAGAAAGCAATATGAGAATCTCAACATGAAGAATAATGAGAAAGTTTCTGAATACATCTCCAGAGTGATTTTGATCACTAATGAGATGAAAGCGTGTGGAGAAACTCTTTCTGAAGAAACAATCATGGAGAAGGTATTGAGATCCCTTACCTGTCAATTTGATTATATTGTGGTAGCAATAGAACATTCCAAAGATCTGAGCACCATGAGAATTGAAGAGCTGCAGAGCAGTCTAGAAGTGCAAGAGTTGCGTTTGACTGAGAGAACTTCTGAAAGGGAAGTAGAGCAGCAGTCTCTGAAAGCAACTTCTGATAGGAGGTATCAGAAGCAGTCAGAAGCCAAGAGAAGATCTGATGGTGGTCAGAAGTCAGAAAGCTCAACCTCTGATAGACAAAAGAATGTTCAGAAGGGAAAAGAGAAGTATGACAAGAAGAAGATCCAATGTTACTGTTGTAAGAAGTTTGGTCACTTTGCTAGAGACTGTTGGTCAAACAAGGAGAGAAAATCAGAAGAAGCAAATATAGCCAGAAGTTCTGATGACGAATCTGTGCTATTGATGGCCTCTGAATCTGATGACATGGATCTGATAGACTGGTGGTATATGGACACTGGTTGTTCAAATCATCTTACTAGAAACAAGAAAAGGCTGGTTGACTTTGACTCTGAAAAGAGGACAAAGATCAGATGTGCTGATGACAAATATCTTAATGCAGAAGGTATGGGAAATGTCAGAGTGATTATGAACAATGGGAAAACAGCATTGATTCAGAACGTATGGTATGTACCTGGCATTAGAAGCAATCTGATAAGTGTGGGACAATTAATTGAGATAGGTTTTTCAGTTACCATGAAGGACAATCTTCTGAAGCTGTATGACTGCAATCAGAAGTTAATTATGGAGTCAGAACAGGGAAGGAATAGAACATTCAAGGTGAATGTCAGAACTACAGACTCAGAATGTCTTAGTGCAACAAGTGTTGAGAAGGAGAGTGAGTTGTGGCACAGAAGATTTGGTCATTTGAATTTCAGAAGCTTAAAACATCTGAATTCAAAGAAGTTGGTACATGGAATTCCTGCAATTAAGAAGCCTGAAAAGTCATGCAAAGTTTGCATGGAAGGAAAACAACCACGATTGCCATTTGCGTCAGAAACTGCTCCAAGAGCAAAACATGCCTTGGGAGTTGTACATTCTGATGTGTGTGGTCCATTTCCAGTAGCATCGATTGGAGGGAATAAATACTTTGTGTTATTTGTTGATGAATTCACAAGAATGACATGGGTATCCTTTATTAAGTTTAAACACGAGGTGTTTGATGAATTCAAGAAGTTCAGAATGAAGGCTGAGAATCAGAGTGGTCAGAAGTTGAAGATTCTTAGAACTGACGGTGGAGGTGAGTATAACTCCAAAGAGTTCCAGAAGTTCTGTGAGGAGAATGGAATTGAGCATGAGGTTACTGCTCCTTATACCCCTCAACACAATGGTCTTGCTGAAAGAAGAAACCGCACTTTGCTTGATATGGTAAGAAGCATGCTAAAGGAGAAGAAACTTCCTCAGAAGCTCTGGGGAGAAGCTGTTGCCACTGCAACGTATGTACTCAACCGATGTCCTACGAAGAAGTTGAAGAAAATAGTTCCAATACAGAAGTGGACTAGAGATAAGCAAAATGTTAGTCATCTGAAGGTGTTTGGTTCTGTTTACTATAAACATGTTCCAGAAGACAGAAGCTGGATGATAGAAGCAAAGTGATGATTTTGATAGGGTACCACAGTACAGGTGCATACAAGCTCTATTGTCCAGAAACCAACAAAATTGAATTCAGCAGAGATGTGATTGTGAAGGAATCAGAATTTTGGAATTGGGATGAGTCTCAATCTGATTCTGATGTTAGAACTTCTGAAGAAAGGTCAGAGTTAAGAATTTCTGAAGTTGGAGTAAACTCTGACGTTGATTCTGATTCTGATAGTGATTCTGACTCTGGAGAAGACTCAGAAGATGGAGGTGACTCTGATGATCCAGACTCTGATGACCCAGACTCTGATGGTAATCCAAATTCTGGTGGAAATTCAGACTCTGGAAATATGCCAGCCCCTGAAGATGGTCAAAGCTCTGGAGGAAGTCAACCATCTGAAGCTAGAAACTCTGAAGCTCAAGACTATGAACAAGTTCAGAGACCACAAAGAATCAGAAACATCCCCAGAAGATATGCAGAATTTGACATGCTGCAAGACACTGAAGTAGACTCTGAAGGAGAAGTTATTCAGTGTGCCATGTTAGTAGACTCTGAACCCATAAGTACAGAAGAGGCTCTTAAGCAGAAGCTCTGGCTGAAGGCCATGAAAGAAGAACTTGATACTATAGAGAGAAACAAGGCTTGGAAGCTGACAGAACTTCCAAAAGACAAGAAAGCCATCAGCGTCAGATGGATTTTCAAGCAGAAGTTAAAGCCAGATGGTTCAATTGGCAAACATAAAGCAAGGTTGGTAGCCAGAGGATTTCTACAGAAACCTGGGCTGGATTACTCTGAAGTGTTTGCACCTGTAGCAAGACATGAAACAATCAGAATGGTGATTGCAATAGCTGCTAACAGGAATTGGCCTCTGATGCATTTAGATGTAAAATCTGCATTTCTGAATGGTCCATTAGAAGAAGAAGTTTACGTGTCACAACCTCCTAGATTTGTGAAAAAGAATCAGGAAGGGATGGTGTACAGATTATACAAAGCTCTATATGGATTGAAACAAGCTCCCAGAGCTTGGAATCAGAAGATTGATTCATTTTTCAAGAAGCAAGACTTTCAGAAATGTGAGATGGAGTACGGTGTCTATGTTCAGCATACTTCTGAAGGAAATATGACTCTGGTATGTTTATATGTTGATGATATACTGCTGACTGGAAGTTCTGAACAGGAGATAACCAAGTTCAAGAAAGTTCTGATGAATGAATTCGAAATGACTGATCTAGGCAAAATGACATACTTTCTAGGGATGGAATTCAGATACTCTGAGAAAGGTATTATTTTGCATCAGCTCAAGTATGAATTAGAAATTCTGAAGAGATTTAATCTGAAGAATTGTAAGATTGCTGTCACACCTTCTGATACAAATCAGAAACTGGATTCTGACTCTGATAGAAAGGATGTGGACGCTATAACCTTCAAACAGTTGGTTGGTTCTCTGAGGTATTTTTGCAATACCAAACCTGATATTTGCTATTCAGTTGGGATGGTTAGTAGGTTCATGAGTAAACCTAAGTGGTCCCATTACCAAGCTGTTGTCAGGATTCTGAGGTATATCAAGGGAACTCTGAAGTATGGAGTATCATTTCCTTCTGGAAGAAAGGATGAGTCAGAACTTCTGAGTTATTTAGATTCTGATTGGTGTGGAGACAGTGTTGGTGTAAGCCCTAGAGGCCAATACTTTTGGTACTTGTATCGAATAATAAAAGGCTTTTTCTTTATGATGGTTAATTAATAAAGTCCCTGGAATAGATAGTGCGTTTAATGTATTAAGTGTGACTTAATCATGAGAACACATTAAACATAAGGACATTATTCTTAAAGTATTCGTAGTCGAGCTTTAGTGTGAAGTGGGATAACGTTAAAGCATTAAGACTATTATGTTTGTAGACTGATGATCACATCTCATGGATCATGGATAAAGAGTTATCAAGTCTTAAACATAGGTATGAATGTTAAGAGTAATATTTATACCGGATAGACCCGCTATGAGAATACTATATAGAAAGTTATGCAAAGTGTCATAAGTTATTCTCATGGTGATAATGGTGTATACCACTCTTCGACCTGAAACCACTATGGACCCTAGATGTAGAGTCGAGTGCTTTATTGCTGATCCAACGTTGTCCGTAACTGGATAACCATAAAGACAGTTGATGGGTACTCCATGAAGCATGCTGAGGGACATGAGTGACCTAGATGGAATTTGTCCATCCTGCATAACAGGATAAATGTCTATGGGTCCAATATTGAACTGGACAAGGATGACACGGTCTATGCCATGTGTTCAATATAGACATAAGGGCAAAAGGGTAATTATACACATAAGTATTATCACAGAAGGTTTTGTCAGATCACATGACATTTTCGTGTCTTGGGTAGCAGTGATGTGTTGTTAGATACCGCTCACTGTTTATTATGTTAAATACGTGATTTAATATAATTGCCAACGTCACGAAAACCTACAGGGTCACACACAAAGGACGGATTGATGAGAGATAGAATAACTAAGGAATACCGTAAGGTACGGTGCCCTTAAGTGAATTATAGAACATCGTAAGGTACGGTGTACTTGAGTAGAATACGAAATATGGTAAGGTACCATGGGCTTAAGTGATTTTGGGCATATTATAAGATATGGGCCAAAATACACTTAAGTGGGCTTTTTAGCTTGAAGCCCACACAAGTGGTTCTATAAATAGAACCCTTGTGCAGAAGCATTCATTGCGGTTGCATTATTTTCGTTTTCTTTCTCTCTCTCTCTCTCTCTCTCTCTCTCTCTCTCACTCAAAGCCTTCATTCGTACCAGCTAGCACTGTGATTGAAGGAATCCGTTCGTGTGGACTGAGTAGGTGATCGCTCCGTGGATCTGCATCAAAGGTTTTGATTGTCACAAGAGATCTGCACCAAAGGTTTCAATCGTCACAAGAGGTAAATATTCTATCACTGATCATGACCATTCGTATGGATCTCTAAAGGAGAAAATTTTAATTTCCGCTGCGTTTTGGACCGTAATTCTCCTTCAGTGGTATCAGAGCCACTTACGAAACCATGAATCGGATAGCTGTTTAATTTCTGTATTAATATGATTAAAAGACATAATGAATCAATTAATTAAACGGGTAATTAAATTTGGCATCATAAGTGTACGAGTTGGATGATTGATGTTGACTATGTTTCGGTACCGACATTAGTATGGTGAAGCAGCGATACATCGATCGTCCATAGGTTACGCAATTGAGACCGATCAACTTATATATGATATAAGTAATCCTAATGCAAAGTACGGTATATGTGATATACTGTTTCTGTTTCGTTCATTCAAACACTAAGTGGTTGTTTTCCTTTGAGCGATCAATGGTCATTTGCTTCGGAATCCGACATTAGTATGGTGAAGCAATTACCTGTTGATCAATCATACTGAATCAACAATCGAGGTGTGTTTGAAGGTCTGAAATTGGCGCATTAGGGTTGGTGACGGTGCAAGGGTTGTGCCGTCAAAGAGTTGTGAATTTAGGGCTTGTTGGAACACGTCTGCTGACTGTTTCAAAGTGCTGGTTTTTGACCGCGTGACGATCGTCATGGACTTGTGACGATCGTAACAAACTGGGCGTGACGGTCGTCATGGACGTGTGACGAGCGTAACAAGTTGGACGTGACGGTCGTCACGTGCTTTGTGACGGTCGTCACATTCACAAATCCAGAATGCTAGGCGTTTCTGTTTTTGGCCTCGTGACGTTCGTCATGGGCCTGTGACGGTCGTAACAAGCTTGTGACGGTCGTAACATGCTTGTGACGGTCGTCACACTCACAGAGTCAGAATTCTTGGGGTTTTCAGTTTTGTGACTGCGCAAGAGTTGTGTTGATGCAAAACAATGTCCATTTCAAATGAATTGTTCATTAAAATTTTGGACAGGGGCGCTGCCCCCTTGACCCCCGTCCGCTGACCGGGCAGCGGAACCCCCGGCTAACTCTGCGTAGTGTGATCGGTCGCCGAAATTTAATTTGGTTTTAATTAATTAAAGGAATTAAATTTATTAATAATAATAATAATAATGTGTTTGTTATTATTGCCTTGTGGTGATCAGTTATGGCCTTAGTTGTCCTTTATTTTGTTTTGGGTTTTTAAATACGACCTGCGTGTCGTGCCTCTCCTTTTAATCTCTTAATGTAACTTCTTTTCTCATCTCAATCCCTCGTATGTAAAACGAGTTTCTTCTGCAATGTAATGTTATGAAGAAAGAAAAGAAGACAATGTTATGAAGAAAGAGAAGAATTCAATATCAAAGGAGGACAACCTTCAAGATCTTGCTTGGAGAAGCTTAGAGAAGAATTCAATATCAAAGGAGGCACAACCTTGAAGATCTTGCTTGGAGAAGCTTAGATCGTTATTAGGTTAACTTAGGTTCTCTCATTGGCTTGGGAGAACAATTGCGCTAGGGGCCATAACTGTTTCATTATGTATATTGTTTCATGTGAATATATGTTGATGCATGTGAGAGATGATTTATATGATAAATAAGCCGATGAGATCAGAACAATTGCAATTCCCTCAAACTAAAATATTAAGTTTATGCTTTCCAAGTCTTAGCACTCATCAAGACTAATATCAGAGAATGTAGGTTTCGCCTACGCGAGGTGCATGTTCTATATTAGTAAGGTGCGATGGGATAATTGTAATATCCAACTGCTAAGACAATGGGTCAAACTTAACTAAACAAATTATAATAATATTATATATGTTTGCTTTCCAAGTTTTAGCACTCATTAAGACTAGTATCGAATAATGTAGGTTTCGCCTACGCGAGGTGCATGTTCTATATTAGTAAGGTGCGATGGGATAATTGTAATATCCAACTGCTAAAACAATGAGTCAAACTTAACTATAATAAGATTATATATGTTTAGAAGCAAGAGTTGGGAATGATCCATATGATGGATTGGAATAAGGAGTTATTCACCCAACTGAAATTTTCGAGAGTTGTATGAGATACAACTGGAAGGAGTTCCTACCTAAATAACCTAGTTTTGTGTAATCCGCCTACGCGGACTTAGAACGAAGTGAAATATGGATCTCGAACCACTAGAAAATCTTCCAACGGGATTTTCCGAATCAAATGATGAGGGTCATTTGTTTTGAGTAAAATAGTGGGAGCATATTTGATTAAAGGCCTAATTAAATATGTCAATGATACTTATATTTTCTTAATCCTTATGTAGATAACCATAACAGTAAACACCTCTAACAACATCCTGCAATTAATCCTTGATAAGGAAAAATTGTTTGGGACAAATTTTCTGGATTGGCACCGAAACCTGAGGATTGTCCTCAAACATGATAAAAAGCTGTATGTCTTGGAGACACCTGTTCCTGAAGAGGAACCTCCTAGTTCTGCACCTAAGGCAGAAAGAGATGCTTATAAGAAGCATGTCGATGATGCCAATGAAACTGCTTGTCTCATGCTGGCTACCATGAACTCAGAATTGCAAAAGCAACATGAGAACATGTCAGCGTTCGATATGATCGAACACCTGAAGATGCTCTATCAAGAGCAAGCAAGGCATGAGAGGTTTGAAGTTTCAAAAGCCCTTTTTCAAAGCAAGTTAGCTGAGGGAGCCCCTGTAGGTCCCCATGTACTCAAGATGATTGGGTATGTGGAAAACCTTGAGAGATTGGGTTTTCCCCTCGAAAAGGAACTTGCGACTGATTTGATCTTGCAATCGTTGCCAGATAGTTTCAGTCAATTTGTCCTAAATTTCAATATGATTGATATGGACAAATCTCTTCCTGAACTGCTCGCCATGTTAAGAACTGCCGAGCAGAATCTGAAGTCAAAAGGGAAGTCCATTCTGATGATCGGAAATGGAAAGAGACAGAACAAAAGGCCCACTAAGTAGGGTGATAAAGGGAAAGGCAAGGAAGTTGCCAAACCCAAACCCACCGTCACTGCTTTAAAGCCTAGTGGAGGCATAGCAAAAGAAGGCACCTGCTTCCATTGCGGTAAGACCGGACACTGGAAGAGGAACTGCCCAAAGTACCTGGAAGATAAGAAGAATGGAGTAGAGACTTCAACTTCAGGTATTTTTGTTATTAACTTATCTACTTCTGCATCATGGGTATTAGATACTGGATGCGGTTCTCACATTTGTACAAATGTGCAGGGGATGAAAAGGAGTAGAGATTTGGCAAAAGGTGAAGTTGACCTACGAGTTGGCAATGGAGCAAAGGTTGCTACTTTAGCCGTAAGATCTTATGTATTGACTTTACCTATTGGTTTTATAATTCAGTTAGAGAACTGTTATTATGTACCTGCAATTAGCAGGAATATTATTTCCATTTCTTGTCTGGACAAGTTTGGTTTTTCATTTATAATAAAGAACAATTGTTGCTCAATTTATTTGAATGATATATTCTATGCTACTGCACAAATGAGCAATGGACTTTATGTCCTTGATCACGAAATGCCTATTAATAACATTAATACTAAAAGGGTGAAACCTAACGAGTTAAAACCAACTAGGTAAGAATATTAAAACTCTTCGATCAGATCGAGGTGGTGAGTATTTAAGCCTAGAGTTTGATGACCATCTGAAAGAGTGTGGGATCTTATCCCAACTTACTCCTCCTGGAACACCTTAATGGAATGGTGTATCTGAGAGAAGAAATCGAACCCTGTTAGACATGGTAAGATCCATGATGAGTCACGCCGATCTTCCAAACTCCTTTTGGGGACATGCACTATTGACAGCAGCTTACACACTTAACCATGTTCCATCCAAAAAGGTTGAGAAGACACCATATGAGATATGGAGTGGTAAGAAACCACATGTCTTACATAAAGATTTGGGGTTGCGAGGTTTATGTGAAACGACAAATTTCAACTAAGCTTGAGCCCAAATCTGACAAATGCTTATTTGTGGGGTATCCTAAAGAAAAAAGAGGGTATTACTTCTGCAATCCTTCTAAGGGCAAAATGTTTGTCGCTCTAACTGAAGTTTTCCTAGAAAAGGATTTTATTTCCAAAGGAACCAGTGGGAGGAAAGTAGAGCTTGAAGAAATTCAAGAATCACAAAGCATTGATACACCTATGGAGGAATTAGAGCGGGAAACACAAGTAGTTGTGTAAGAGCAACCTGCTCAAGTAGAACAAGACCAGCGTAGGTCAGGCAGGATATGTCACCTACCTAAGAGATATGGATATCTCATAACTGATCAAGGTGATGTATCACTCATGGATCAAGAACGAATATGAGCCTTGTGTCTACAAGAAGGTTAGTGGGAGCATGATCATTTTCCTGGTATTATATGTAGATGACATATTACTCATTGGAAACGATGTCCCTATCCTGCAACAAGTAAAGTCTTGGTTGGGGAAATGCTTTTCTACGAAGGACCTAGGTGAAGTAGCCTATATATTAGGAATCAGAATCTATAGAGATAGATCATAAAATGCTTGGCCTAAGTCAGAGTACATAGACAAGGTGCTGAGACGCTTTAATATGAATGATTCCAATGGTTATGTGTTTTGCTGAAATGGTGGCGCTGTGAGCTTGAAAAGTTCAAAGCAAGATACAGTTGCTGATTCTACAACCGAGGCCGAGTATATTGCTGCCTCAAATGCAGAAAAGGGAGTTGTTTGGATCAAAAAGTTCATTAGTGAACTTGGCATAGTCCCTAGCATTGTGGATCCCATTGGTCTCTATTATGATAACAATGGTGCTATCGCACAAGCTAAGGAGCCTAGATCTCACCGAAGATCCAAACACATACTCAGGCGTTATCATCTCATTCGAGAGATAATAGATAGAGGAGATGTGAAAATATGTAAAGTACCTACACTTGACAATATAGCTGACCCACTGACAAAGCCTCTTGCGCAACAGAAGCATGATGGCCATACTAGATCTATGGGCATTAGGGGTATGCCTGATTGGCTCTAGTGCTAGTGGGAGATTGTTGGTGTAAGCCCTAGAGGCCAATACTTTTGGTACTTGTATCGAATAATAAAAGGCTTTTTCTTTATGATGGTTGATTAATAAATTCCCTGGAATAGATAGTCCGTGTAATGTATTAAGTGTGACTTAATCATGAGAACACATTAAACATAAGGACATTATTCTTAAAGTATCCGTAGTCGAGCTTTAGTGTGAAGTGGGATAACGTTAAAGCATTAAGACTATTATGTTTGTAGACTGATGATCACATCTCATGGATCATGGATAAAGAGTTATCAAGTCTTAAACATAGGTATGAATATTAAGAGTAATATTTATACCGGATTGACCCTCTACGAGAATACTATATAGAAAGTTATGCAAAGTGTCATAAGTTATTCTCATGGTGATAATGGCGTATACCACTCTTCGACCTGAAACCACCATGGACCCTAGATGTAGAGTCGAGTGCTTTATTGCTGATCCAACGTTGTCCGTAACTGGATAACCATAAAGACAGTTGATGGGTACTCCACGAAGCATGCTGAGGGACATGAGTGACCTAGATGGAATTTGCCCATCCTGCATAACAGGATAAATGTCTATGGGCCCAATATTGAACTGGACAAGGATGACACGGTCTATGCCTTGTGTTCAATATAGACATAAGGGCAAAAGGATAATTATACACATAAGTATTATCACAGAAGATTTTGTCAGATCACATGACATTTTCGTGTCTTGGGTAGCAGTGATGTGTTGCTAGATACCGCTCACTGTTTATTATGTTAAATGCGTGATTTAATATAATTGTCAACGTCACGAAAACCTACAGGGTTATACACAAAGGACGGATTGATGAGAGATAGAATAACTAAGGAATACCGTAAGGTACGGTGCCCTTAAGTGAATTATAGAACATCGTAAGGTACGATGTACTTGAGTAGAATACGAAATATGGTAAGGTACCATGGGCTTAAGTGATTTTGGGCATATTATAAGATATGGACCAAAATACACTTAAGTGGGCTTTTTAGCTTGAAGCCCACACAAGTGGTTCTATAAATAGAACCCTTGTGCAGAAGCATTCATTGCGGTTGCATTATTTTCGTTTTCTTTCTCTCTCTCTCTCTCTCTCACTCAAAGCCTTCATTCGTACCAGCTAGCACTGTGATTGAAGGAATCCGTTCGTGTGGACTGAGTAGAGACGTTGTCATCGTTCAACGTTCATGATTGCTCTGTGGATCTGTATCAAAGGTTTTGATTGTCACAAGAGATCTGCACCAAAGGTTTCAATCGTCACAAGAGGTAAATATTCTATCACTGATCATGACCATTCGTAAGGATCTCTAAAGGAGAAAATTTTAATTTCCGCTGCGTTTTGGACCGCAATTCTCCTTCAGACAGAGTTGACAGAAGAAGTACGTCTGGGTACTTATTCAAATTTCTGGGAGGTCCCATTTCTTGGTGTTCCAAGAAGCAACCTGTTGTGGCGTTGTCAACTTGTGAAGCTGAATACATTGCAGGTGCTGTTACTGCATGCCAAGCTGTGTGGATTCTGAATCTACTGCAGGATCTGAAGATTAAAGTAAACAAACCTCTGAAGCTGATGATTGACAACAAGTCTGCAATCAATCTTGCCAGAAACCCAGTGTTGCATGGGAGAAGCAAGCACATTGAGACCAAGTATCATTTTCTGAGACATCAAGTTCAGAGGGGAGTGTTAGAAGTTGTACACTGCAGCACTCAGAAACAGTTGGCAGATGTTCTAACGAAAGCTATCAAGACTGATCAATTTCTCAGATTAAGGGATGGAATTGGTGTTACAAGTTTTGATGGAATATGAATTAAGGGATGGTATTAGAAGTAATTCATATTTATTAGTTGTACTATTTTCTTAGCCCCTAAGTTTGTTAGAGGATATTTTAGTATTTTATCCTATTCTAGTAACCCTAGTTTTAGCTTATAAATAGGGTGGCAATCATTGTAACTTTTATCATGTTTTGTAGCCGTCATTCTCTTAATAGAATATTTCCGTTCATCATTTATTCTACCTTTGCACCAACATTATTTGCATAAAATACAATTATTAGAAAATTCTAGTTGATTTAATTTCTGACTCCTTAGCAAATCTTATTTAGCAAGTTCAACTAAACATAACACAACTTAGATTTTTTAAGAAGGTCTTGACTAGTTATTAATGCATGGCCCATAACAGGGGAACCATCCAAAATATACAACCTACACATTTTGGACCCTTTAGCCATTATCAATGCACCTTGTAAAATTTTCAACATCCCTTATGGACAACAAATTTTGCTTAAGTTCGGGAACATACCTCATATTGCATAAAAAAACTCACAACCATCAAACATTTTCAATCTGACTTGACTAATACCATAAACTTTGCAAGCTTAATTCTTTTCGAATAACTCCACCTTCTTTCATCTCCAAAGTTTTAAAATATTGCGTATTTTGTTGAACACATGTGATAAAAGCAACCTGAATGCATAACCTAAATATTCTCTATTTTCAAACTTGTTACCACTAGTGCACCAACACTTTCATAACCATCTTTTCCCGAGACAGTCATAATTTGAACAAAATCATCCTTATTCACTCTTTCGAGACAATTCTTTTTGAGGAACCGATTTGTGACAAGTAGAACATTTAAACTTTGACTTATAAAAAAATATGGACTTGATTTTGACACAAATCTCCTCCCTTTTTGGTTTCGTATACTCCCACTTCTTTCTTTGAGACACTTAAGCCTTCACCATTATCGCCAACCTTCAAATCTTTCAACTTTGGTAACTCATTTGATGTTACGTTTGTTTGAACTTCATCCAAAGTGATAATATATTCCTTACCATAAAGAATGACATCCTTAAAGTGCTCAAATGATCTAGGTGTTGAGCTTAATAAGAGTAGAACCTTGTGATCTTCTTTAATTTTTACCTCAATATTTTGCAAATAATCAATGATCTTGTGAAATTATTCCACCTACTCTAGAATATAATTATTCTCCATCATATAGAAATAATAAATTTGTTGTTTTAGACCCAATTTATGAGTCAATAACTTAGTCATATACAATGATTCAAGATTGACCTAAATCTCAGTCACAATTTTCTCACTCGCGACTTCCCTTAATACTGTATCCACGAGATACAAGATAATGACACTTTTTTGACCTTATTCACCACCCCGGTCTTCTCATCTTGTGTTAGGCTTACATGCATGAATGTATGTCCCTTTAATGCTTATACACACCTTTGTTGAATTAGTATTTCTTGCATCTTCATCTTTTATATAATCTGAAATCGTTGTCTACGAAAAACTTCTCGACGAGTCATATGAAATCCGTGATGCTCAATTATAAACTTAACTACTATGCCCCACAATGGGTGCCACTAGTTAGGAAAATAAGTATAAAAACTTTTAACACAATTTTTTTAATGTGTGAGACAAAAAATAATGATAATCAATCAAATAACTTCATGCAACAAAAAAATAATAGAAGAGAACATAGAAAAATTGTTTATCCAGTTTGATCAAATCGATCTACGTCAGGGGGATATAGCAACCCTCTGATTCACTATAATTCAAAAGTTGTTACAAGATGTTACAATATGAGTTACAAGAAAATAGTCTTTAGAGTTCCCTAACTAAACCCTATTTTCTACCCAAATATTTCCCAATCTCTCAAACTCTCAATATAAGAATCACTTAAACCTAAAATGTTTAAAGTGTTTTCCAAATCTCTTTGATAATCCCAAAAGACTGCCAAGCCTCAAGAATACAATCTTATAAATTTCTACTATTTGTTTTTCACTAGTATTGTTACCTTATGCACCTTTTGCAACTTGTATTAACAAACATTTATAACAACCAAAATCTTAATGAACCCTAGATATTACTCATTAACAAATAAATTCGCGAACAAATTCTAAAAGTTACAACAACAACAACTAAGCCTTATCCTACTAAGTGGAGTCAACTACATGAATCAACTTTCACCATAATGTTCTATTAAAGATATTGCTTCTATCCAAATCATTAATATCGATATCTTTTTTAATAACTTCTCTGAATGTCTTTCTAGGTCATCATTTTCCTTTAATTATTTATTTTCTCTCCATCTGATCTACCATCCTTACTACAAAATCTATTGGTCTCTAATAGACTTAGAGAATGTCGTGTACGTATAACTGATTTCTTGTTTCAACTTAGTTTTACAATTGTGAAAAAATGGCAATAACCTTAGGCAAGCACTGAAAATTGAATGGTTAAATTCTCACTTTGTGCAACCAAATTATAACCACCCCCATTTTCAGCAAAAGCAGCATGCATGAAAACCTCCAAATTAGTTACTTATATATTTATAGATTATACATCTCTCCACATGAGTTTTAATGGCATACGTACACGTAATTTAAAGACAGACCAACCATGTTATATTTTATTGAAATAAAATGTCTAATAAAAAAGTATAGTTTAAGGGGCAAATAATTAAATATTTAAAATAATATATTTAATTATTTAAAATAATTTTTCATTTATTTTTTTTAAATTTCTTTCTAAAAAATCTATAATACTACAAAAAAAATTCTTAAAAAAATTAAACAATTAACGAGTTGTTATTTTCCCCCTCTTTAAATAAATGCTATTTTAACCGAAAAGTTAAATATCATTCCAAGTTAGTTAATTTATTCTAATTTGAGATTAAAGGTAGTGCACGGTCAGTGTAAAGAAATATTACACTAACATCCGATCAAAATATTTTATATTGTCAAATCATAATAATATTTTAAAAATAAAAGTATGATGTGGCGGATACACGGGTCTCTTTGATTGACAGTGTAAAATTAATATTCCTTTTTCTCTTCTAATTTTATCTTAATTAATATTTTGTACACTCTTTTTTTATAGTCATTAAATTTCTTTATACATTTTTAATTAAATAAAATGTCATTATACTTTAATGACAACAAATAGTATCATAATTAATGAGGACAAGTTTATAATATAGTTTTAAATGATTCTTATTTTAAGAAGAATGGTCTTCACTACTATAAATTCAAAGACTCTGGCTGTTGTTTCATTTCATTGGCCTATAAAGATTAAAGATCTTTATGGGTCAAAAACTGTGAGGAGGTGGTTAAAAAAATTCATAGGTGGAAGAGAAGATGAATGAGAATCATTCTTCTGAAATTCATGATTCATCTTCAACCAAAAGGAAAAGAGGAGGATGGAAATCTGTCAAATACATTCTTGGTAAATAAACAAAACCTTCAATTACAATTGTTTTTTTTTAATTATATTTTCTTGATATAATTTTATGAATTAAAATTTTGTGTTTTGTTTGATTATAGGAAACGAGACATTCGAGAAATTGGCTTCTATGAGTTTGATAGCCAACTTAATTGTTTACATGCATACACAATACAACATGGATACAACATTTTCTGTTGAGGTTTTCAATATTTGGTCTGGTTTCACAAATTTTCTTCCATTGGTTGCTGCTTATCTTGCAGATGCATATACTGGAAAATTTTATATGCTTATATTTGGCAGCATAGCTTCATTTCTGGTAAAATACAAATTCTTCTCTCTTATAAATTTTAAATTTATATACATCTATCTATGAATGTCTGATGGACATGACACCAGTAATAATTTGAGAACCAGACAAAATTAAATGTCACACAAAACATGTATGTGATATTTGCGTTTACCCTATAAATCTTGATATTTCGAATGAATACAAATTTTAGGTCAGTTTAAAGTTTTCAAAGACTATATGAACCATGTAACCGTGTTAAATTTTAGGCCTGATGTGTTAGCCTGTCTTTACGCCATCAAAGACGGTTCTTGATAAATGTAGTTGTTGTGATGCCTTTGTTGCAAAAACTTCTAAAAATAGTTGCGGGTGTAAGGTTGCGTATCGCGATTTAGAATTATACTGTCTATTATAGATATTCTTGTTATGAAATATGAATGAAGAATTGAAGAAATGAGTTTCAATATGTGACAGGGCATGGGATTCATGTCACTAGGTGCTGGTGTACCATCATTAAGACCTCCACCCTGCCCCCCTCTTTCGGACTGCGTACAGATGAATCCAACAAACACGCAGCTCGCTGTTTTATATGTGGGACTTGGATTTTTCGCAATCGGGTCAGGGTGTCTAAGACCGTGCAACATTGCCTTCGGAGCCGATCAATTCGATATAAAAACAGAAAAAGGAAGAGCACAATTAGAGAGTTTCTGTAACTGGTGGTATTTCTTATTCACAATAGCACTTTTGGTAGCTCTTACTCTAGTTGTCTACATTCAAACAAACATAAGCTGGTTTCTTGGTTACATCATTCCGACCGTTTGCTTCGCGTTCTCCCTAACAATCTTCTTGATCGGACAAGGCACTTATGTTCGGTTAAAGCCGAAAGGAAGCGTCTTATGCGACTTGTTCAAAGTAGTTCTTGCTGCAATTAGGAAACATCATGTTGATATGAAGAAAGACTCCGAACTCTCGTTCTACGATCCACCATTACCTTCTAACGAGACGGAAGAATCAAGACATGCAAATCTCAAGCTTGCTCATACAAATAGGTTTAGATTCTTTGAAAAAGCCGCGGTGATTACAAACCAAACTGAAATCGACAATAACGGAAAATCAATCGATAGTTGGAGGTTATGCAGTTTACAGCAAGTAGAAGAATTGAAATCAATAGTAACAACATTACCTGTTTGGTTAGCAGGAATCATATGTTTTCTTTCAATGGGACAAGCGAACTCTTACGGAGTTTTACAAGCATTACAAACAGACAAATCAATCGGAAAAAGCTTCAAAATTCCACCAGCTTGGATGGGATTAGTACCAATGATTTCACTCTCATTATGGATTCTACTTTATGAGAAAATCTATATACCTTGTACCAAGAAAAATACCTTAAAAAAAGGTAAAAGGCTGTCCATTGTACAGAGATTAACAATAGGAATTATTTGTTCCATTGCTTGCATGGTGGTTGCAGGACTAATAGAAGTACGCCGCCGAGACAACGCGTTGAAAACCAAATCGCTCGAGTCTCCTACGAGAATCTGGTGGCTTATTCCGCAGTTTGCTTTATCCGGTCTCGTAGAAGTTTTCGCCGCGATTCCTATGATGGAATTGTTAACTTCATATTGGCCTGAGAGTATGAAGACATTAGGTGGTGCAGTGTTTTTTCTTAGTTTAAGCATTGCAAGTTCATTGAGCAATATTCTTATAAAGATTATTGTTGGTTTGACAAAGAGGAACGGTGGAACACCTTGGTTAGGTGGAAATGATTTGAACAAGAATAAGCTTGAGTATTATTATTATACTATTGCTGTTCTTGGAGGGTTGAACTTGTTGTATTTCTTGTTCTTTGCTCGGTTTTTTCTGTCTAGTGAGGTGTTACAGAGACAGAAGAGTCAAAGTGAAGAAAAAGATGAAGAAAATGAGTATCGACAATAGTAGTTGAATTCTAGAGTCTATGCACATTTCATAGAACTAAAAATGTGTGTAAATAGATTATAATTGTGTATCATCAATGTGATATTTAGTTGTTGTAATGATTTATATAGTGAAAAAAGAAGAAGAGAGTTGGATCTTTATCTTGTTTAACTCATCTGGTTCAATAGATTAGAAGATATCAATACATTTTTATTGTCCCATATATTTCCTTACTCCTTACTTTTATGCCCACAAAGTAATTTTTATGAAGTGAAAGATAGAAGTTTCATAGTAAAAAAATAATATGCTATCTCATATGAGATGAAATCATGAGAGCATGTGAGTTTCATGTAGAAAAACAAAGTAAAGCAATAATCAATCATCATAAACACACTTCCACAGCTAACCCTTATCTTATCTCTATATTAATATATATATAGCTACACATGCACACAATTCATATCACCATGCACGTGCTCCCTCACTCTTCACCTTCTTCACTTCCCATAAACCACACTCCATTTTCTTTACCACCTTCAAGAACCACTTTCAACATTTCCACCACCACAACAACAACCATGACCATCGACACCCTCCGTCGATTCTTTCTCCCATGTTTCACCCCATCCACCCCTTCCACCACCACCAAACCAACCACCACAACCTCCACCAAGAAAAACCGCACCAGCACAAGCAACTCCCTCCCGGACAACCACCACCGCAACCATCACACAATCTCTCCTACCTCCTCCACCTCCTCCTCCGCCGCAACAACAATCTCCACAACCGCCCCACCCCGCTCCTCCAAATCAATGGTAATCGGAACCATCTTCGGCAACCGCCGCGGCCACGTTTGGTTCTGCATTCAACACGACCGTCTAACCCTAAAACCATCTCTCCTCCTCGAACTCCCTTTCTCCACCAACAATCTCGTCCGTGAAATGCGCAACGGCCTCGTCCGTATCGCTCTCGAATGCTGCACTTCCACCGACAACCCCGCCTTCTCCAACTGCCCCCTCCGCTCCGTCCCTCTCTGGACCGCCTACTGTAACGGCCGTAAAACCGGTTTCTCCGCACGCCGCCGCGCCGGAGATTGGGTCCGTAACATTCTTTCAACCATGCAGTGTGTCACCGTCGGTGCCGGTGTTATACCTTCCGGATTCGGGTCGGGTTCCGAGGAGCTTATGTATATGCGTGCCAATTTCGAACACGTTGTGGGAAACGTTGATTCTGAGTCGTTTCATCTTGTTAACCCGGACGAGTGTACCGGTCAAGAACTCAGTGTATTCTTGCTCCGATCCAGACTCGGGGTGAATCGTTGAACTCAATGATGATAAATCTTGCAAAGATTTCACTTTTTTTATTTTTTATTTTTTCAATTATGTAATTTTTGATATATTTTCTGGTACAGATAGATAACAGTAAAGTTTTACAGGAAAAGATAATCTTTTTTTTATTCTTGATTTTTAATGTGTTGGGATTTTCAATTTTTTTGAGAATTGTAGTGTTGTTGCCACGTGGGTTTCTTGTAAAGTTGATGGGTTTTTCTAAAACTAATCTCATCACTAATATTATTATATTCTTCTTCACTTTTGTATAATATTGTAATGTAACATGGATTAAAGAGACTATAGTACGGTCTATGAATCTTAATTTCTAGTGTGTCAATCTTTTTGAGGACAATTTGTTTTCACCCTATTTGGAATCATTTTGTTTGCAAAGAATTTGTATAATATAATGGAAACTAACGAGCTAAGCTTTGCGATTAAGTGCTTTATGAAGTGGGATAACCATTCTTTTTCGTTGTACAATATGGTCTCAATCATAGGTGGTGGGGCAATAGAACAAAAAAATCGACATGAGGCATATGTTGTAGACATTTGTGTCCATAGATTACCTTTTGATTCGAATCTTTTCGAGGTTCTAAAGATGTTTAAGACTTTAGGTGAATGATAGGGAAAAATATCACATTCACTAGTTTTTAGGCGGAAAGAGGATCCTATATTCTCTTCTAGCATATGGATTTTAGATAGTTTTAAGTTGAGACGGTTGATTTTATAAGAGATGTTTTAAATGTTTTAAATTTAAAATGCAATTAGGAATTGACGCGTGTATTTGCATGGATTCACGCATTATCGCTCATTTTATTGATTTTTGAATGTTTAGGTTAAATCTAACACTAATTAATTTCATTAAAAAAAAAATTGTTATAAATTTCGACGTGATGTATTAGAGAACATTTAAAATTAACATAGAAATCAGAATTGAAAGACGGATATATTATTAAGAAAAAAATCTTAGATTTATTCTTTACATTAGGTATCTCTACTTATATAGAAATCAAGAACATAAATTCCTATGAATCCATATCTTATGAACTCATATCCTATAAATTTATATCCGAATACAATATAAGAATGAAAGTGAAAGCGTATCTGAGTTAGTCATTGGAATCGTTGAAGGTTTGCAGGTATGTGATATTCCGATTTGTAGAATGTCATAGGGTTTCTTGATTCTCTTCTGATGGGGATGAAGAGAGAAATCCCGGTAAACGATACTGAATGTATTCTACAAATGAGGACCATAACCCAACTCCCATAGAGTTACTATTTAGTTTTCAAAATTCTAATTTGCCCCATCAAATTAGGATATTGACTTATTGTTTACGGATATACCCTTAGCCATAAACTTAATATAAATTAGACCACTTTAATTTTGCCTAATTAAATAATGGTCATAATACATGTAATATTATATTTGTGACCTAAAATTCTAACAATCTACCACTGATCACATATGTAACTTTACACACGTGTTAGACTTTATGAGTTCAAATTTTTTCATTATATATTCTTCAGACATATCCAAATAATCTCATCCATTAGTCATGCCAGTACATAGAACCAAAGCAATTTTCGTTATATCAATCATAGCTAAACTTATCAATGATTACTAATAATGAGATAACTAAATGACATAAGTTCATCATGAAATGTGTAGCATGAAAATCATAAGAATGTGGCATGTACATGTCGATTTTCAATTGGTCATACTTTATTTCAGTGAGATCACTCAATAACCTTATTATACAAAGTATAAATTACTGAAAATCAAACTTTATAAACCAGAAAAATATTCAAAACTAGAGTATGCATACATAATACCAAATAGATAACACAAAATTCACAAATGACTATCTCCCATTAAACTAAAGATTCCTCAAACTGTAAAAAACTTATGCGAGTAGTGTGCTCATGAAAGACCTTGGGTGAAAGATCTTTTGTAAGAGGATCTGCTATCATGGAGTTTATCCCTAAGTGTTCTATGGAAATTTGTCCACTTTGTACCCTTTCCTTAACAATTAGGAACTTGATGTCAATATGGTTTGCCTTGGTCGAGCTCCTATTATTGTTGGAATCTAGGACAACTGATTTATTATTATAGTATAACTTAAATGGTCTTTCAATTCCTTCCATAATTCGCAGCCTAGTGACAAGGTTCCCGAACCAAATCTCATGGTTAGATGCCTCAAAACATGCTATAAGTTTCATTGCCATGGTGGGTGAAGCAATAAGCACTACTAGAAAAAGCACATTTAACGTCGGACGCGAAATGCATTTAACCTCGACTACAGAGGCGAGGTAGCGAAGGGCGTCATGAAATGTGCACACTTTACCTCTTAGTGATTAGGTTAGAACCCAGTGTATAAAAGTTGAAATTAGGCTTGTATAAAATTTCTGACATTAGTGAAATCTCTTATTGCATAAAAGGACTAGATGTACTCTCGGATTGTAAGGGGAATCAGGGTAATTCTCAGTGTTCTTTATTTTCCGCCTTTACTGCTTTCATCACTTATCATATCAAGCAAGAAAAGAAAGATACACCTATAGCGGGGTATTCGTTACCATTGGAGATATTGACTAAATCCAAGGTAAATCATACAAGTCGAGTCGCCACCGCACTTCTATTTATCCAAAGGAATGGTTAAAAAGCGAACAAAAACCTAAAAGTTTTATCGAATCAAAAACTAGTAAAAATGTCAGAGATCTGGGTAAGGGGGTTGGTTATGTAATGGGAAGGTGTTAGGCACCCAAAACATCCTAGGTACTCCTAGGGAGCCCTTTTCACATTTGTTGTAAGATTGTTGTTTTTTTGTCTAAAGGGTGTGAGTTTATCTTGTGCTGTTTACTGAAAGAAGGGTCAAAAGAAAATGACTCGCACGGATGTCGCATCCACTGCATACGTATCTCATCTGAATATGAGAATCAGAGTCTTTGTAGCTCGGCTGACCTAGGGGTTAAGGGGATGTGTGCTCGCTAAGACATCGCGTCTTATGCCTACATATCTCATCTGGCCTGAGAATCAGAGCAAAACGTAGTTCGGCTAACTACGGGGTTATGGATTGGGTTTTGGACGAACGACGTCACTACGCAATCTACCGGATGCTCGACCTTTGGAGACTTACTCGCTTGTAGTAGAAGGAGTAAACGTGTTCTTAGGAGAAGAAAAATCAATGAGTTGGTAGGGTTAGGGATGCTCATGCAAAAAGGAAGTCCTTGACGAAGGAACCGCGCTACCTGTGGGGATACGAACACATACAAAATAAACATGTATAAAGTAAACGTGCCAACAAGGCAATCATAATAAATCTCCCAAATGGTATCCCACAAGCAAAGTGGAACATCCAGCGAGCTATCCCTGCAAAAGTCATGTGAGCCTTCACAAAAACTCAACAAAAGGGTTAGTGAAACACGATAAGGATTAGGAGAAAACATGCTATGACAAACGTAAGTCAGATTAGAGCAAAACAGAAAAAAGAAAATGCTACTGTCGCGATCGCTACTGTCTCGCCTAGCGAAGGCTTGGCGAAGCGTCGCTGCGTGCTTGCCTAGCGAAGGTGCTAGCGAGCGCCTGCGGGTTTTGGATTTTTCATGGATAACAGTGCGATTTCAGAAACCTCAAATCCTGTGGCATACACTTCAGAAATTAAACGATTAAGCATTCAAGGCATAGGTTTCACCCATTCATGCATAGGCGAAACCTAACGATATCCACGCTTCCAAATTCAAACATAATACATCACACATTTAGAACATTCAAATTGAAGACGTAAAATGATGGGAATAGGGCAAACCTGATTGGAGAGCTTGATTGAAATTGAGTTGCACCCGTGAGGTTTACAAAACAATCTTTAGGGTTTATGTGAGGCAGAGGTGATTCTGTGCAGTTGAGTTCCCTTCAGGGTTTGGAGGCTGCTCTGAGTTCTCTGTCAGGTTTCTCTCCAGGTTTTGTCCAGGGTCTTGTTCCAAGGAAACCTCAGAGTGTTTTGCTTCTCTTCCTTTTTCTGTCTGTTCTACCTCTTTTATAACCTGATTTTCATGGCTTTGTGGGCTCAAATGAGAGGGGTCCAAGTCCAAGATTTTTCTATTATATTTTATTTATTTATTTAATTAATTAAAAAAATTTTTTCAAAACACGTGGGCTTCGCTTAGCGAGCATGACAGTTCAAGAAATTCCTCTGAGCGTAGGTGATTCTGGTGGCTTTTCTTGGGACTCGCTAGGCGACCCATTCTTCTCGCCTAGCGAGCATGACAGCTCATGAACAAACCTTTGCTCCTTCAAGATTAACGTTTTGACTGACGAATAGACCCCTGTTGGAAGTAACTCAAGTCTTTCCCTTGTGTTGACTGATCATCTAAATAGAACCCACAAAGTGTCCTGGATGATGTTCAAGCTTCTTGGAGCTAATCCCGATTGACATGATGAAATGCAATGTATCTAATGTTAAATGACCTAAAATGAATGCGTGAATGAGGAGGGCAAATTTTAGGGTGTTACAGCTGCCCCTATTCAGTCATCAGCTAACCCGAGCAGGATGAAAGCGAATAGCTTATCAGACAAATAGGGTGAGCTGTGATTGAATACCAAAGACAGACCGAAAATTTGCGCTCCGAGAACACCACAAAAATGCTGAAATACACCGCGCTGTTTATTTCTCTTCCGATCCTCTGGCTGAATCTGAATCAGTCTTCTGACTTAATCTGGAGTTTCGATCCTCTGGCTGAATGTATACTCAATTTAGTCCTCTGGTTGGATGTTAATTTTGATCCTCGGGCTGGATACGATTTTGATCCTCGGCTAGATCTTCTTCGATCTTCTGGCTAGATCTCCTTTGTTTCGATTCTCTGGCTGAATCTATTTTCTTTGATTCTCTGACTGAATCTACTTCGATCTTCTGGCTAGATCTGAATTGTTTCGATTCTCTGGCTGAATCTATTTCCGGTCTTTGGGCTAGACCTGACTTCGATCTTCTGGCTAGATCTTCTTCGATCTTCTGGCTAGATCTTCTTCGATCTTTTGGCTAGATCTTCTTCGATCTTCTGGCTAGATCTCCTTTGTTTCGATTCTCTGGCTGAATCTATTTTCTTTGATTCTTTGGCTGAATCTATCTATTTTTCGGTCTTCGGGCTAGACCTGACTTTGATCTTCTGGCTAGATCTGGATTGTTTTGATGATAAATTCCCATCATCAGGATCTCGCATCTGGGGCATGCGCTGGTTGACCCTCTTTCGAAATCTACAGTCTTCATGTTAGATATGCAGCTTCGAGAATATCCCACTTTTGGGCTTCGTACATATTCTTCAGGCTAGAACATGTTATAACGACTCTTCGATTAGACTTTGTTTTTTTAATGCGATCCGCGGGCTGGATCCTCTTGTAGGTTGATTTTCTGTTGAGCTGTTGTAGCGGTGAATTCGTCGCTATATGATTTATTGATTAAACCATAAGCAAAGCATACAATGAATTCGAGTCGCCACCGCACTTTTATTTATCCAAAGGACTGGCTAAAAAGCGAACAAAAGCCTAAGAAGTTTTACGCGTAGAAAACTAATGAAAAGATCAGAGAGTCTGGGTAAGGGGTAAATTACGCAATGGGAAGGTGTTAGGCACCCACTACGTCCTAGGTACTCCTAGGGGGCCCTTTTCACACTTGTTGTATAAAATTGTTATTTGTTATGAAATATTTATTGTGCAAACATGATTGGGATGATGAGAAAAGAATATACAATTTTTATGGTTTTTGTGTTCGAACGGATGAACCCGTTGCCTACGTACCTTCCATCAAAGGTAAGGATCAAAACGCCGTAGTTCGGCTAAAAGATTTCCAAAAGTTAGTGGATTCAATTTTAAACACAAGCCCTAAGGTCTTACGTTATCCACGGGAGAAAACTCAACCTTATACAAACAACAAGTCCACCATGTGAGAAAAGCTTCAACTTGCTAGTGAGGGGTTAACCCTATAATAAGCAAGGAAGACTTACAATTCAATCAACTAAGGACAAATAGGTGAGATTGACATCAACCAACTAGGATAAGTCAAACCTACGGCTAATGTATGAAAACTTAACAAGAATGGACAAAGCCACAAAACAATTGAATGAGTGAAGTTAATTGATTATGATTATTCACAAAAGGAGGGTCAAAGTATGATTAAGATTGATTCAAAAGAAGTATTATGAAAATGGAGTTTGAAAAAGTCAAGGACTTGGGGTCCAGGTTTTTAATTTAAAAGCATGAAGATGTTTGCACAATATTTATCTCAAGTTTTGAAAGCAATGTGTGAAAAGGTTTAGGACAAAATGGGATGAATGGATGAAGATGGAGTGTAAAACTTCCTAGAAGGTTCACCTCTTGAAATCATATAGAAGATGACTCAAGTGTGTCCTTTGGAATAGACAATGAGCAATAACAAACAAGCAAAGCAAAGGAAGAAAGTCAACAAAAGCGGATACCGGATGCCAATCACTGGACTTATACCAATCTCCTAAAACAGGACTGGATATCAGAGGCCACTCTATGGACTTATACCAATCTCCTCAACAAAGAAAACAAAAAAGGTGGATACCGGATGCCAATCTATCTGGACTTATACCAATCTCCAACAACAAAGCAAACAAAAAGGTGGATACCGGATGCCAATCTATCTGGACTTATACCAACCTCCAACATATGATCATAGGAAAACAAATGCCAAATTACACGGACTTACAATTGTATCCTCACATAAATCAAACAAATGCATCAAGCAAAGAGAAGATGAGTGGCCAATAAAATGGTCTTATACTCACTTCCATATCATAGGAACAATGGCCAATGAATGGTCTTACAATTGTCCTCAATGGGCAGACAACAAAGATATGTCACAAAGACAGATGAAATGATCATGCACTAATGAGAAATTAATGATGATAAATGCACAAAGCATGCAAGCAGACATGTACAAATGAACTAAGTAATCAATCAACCAAAGTCATTCAGCACACTCTATAACCAAACAATGAGGCTCATACAAAAGGTTAGGCATTAAAGCCAACTAGAATAGGGTTAATGGTGCTTTTAACCTTGACATTGAGAGCCAAGGTGAAGCAGATGAAAGGATATGAGGGGTGTGCCTCATCACTCTTATCCCTGGTCAGGGAGAGCATTTGAATATCAGAAAGTGTGGGAGTTCAGAAGGATGGAACTCTCTCCACAAGTTAGACTCTATAGATCTTGGGTTTTTACTCACTATGCATCAACACATGTGGTGTGAGCAAGGTGAGTGACACACAGAGTAGTAGGAGATAGGTTACATATCTCTTGGATTCTACCAATTGCCTTATTTAAAGGACTTTTCCTGCTTGGGACAAAAGTAAACAAGCACAAACATCGCCTCTTAAGGAGGACTTCAGACAGTTGCCTGGCCAAGTAACAGGCCAGGTCTTCCAGACTACATGAAGAAAAGAGATTCTACCTCAATGCAAATGCTATCAAGCAAAGCAAAGCAAGTTCTTAAAAGAACTGAGCAACTAATGGTACCTGAAACCAGTCAAACAAAATCAGTATACAATCCAAACTCAAAACCAATATAAGATAAGGATCAACATCCACACAATCAGTTAAATGTGCAATGCACAAAGTTCAAAGCATATGAGCTAAGCACCCTACAAAACACACAAGTTAGTTCATGATAATCAGTCAAACTCAAATAACTTGCATAAGTCTCTTTAAGGTATTTGCTTCTTCACCTGAAAAAACAAACTCAAACATGAGCAACAAGACCACTAGGACAAGCCTAGGGTCAAAAAGAGATAAGAAATCCACAACAGCAAGTGAAATCTATCCAAAATCAAGTTCAAACAATTAAGAAACAAACCCAAGTGGTTTCATGTTCATATCATTCATCATTAGCATTTCACAAACAAATTAGGTCAAGGCATGTCATATAGAACCTCAAAGAAGTCAATAGAAAGATTCAACTCAAATCCAATCACAAACATTTCAATAAATCCTCAAATAATTCATGCTCAAACATCATCCATAACTTGATAAGCATACCAAATTTCAGCTCATTTGGATCAAAGGAAATAGGTCAATGAAAATCATAAAGTCAAAGCAAGTTCAAGCAAGCTCATACAAAGCATCAAAACATGCACCAACTTCAATAAATCATAAAACAGTGACAACATATGATAAATGAATGGGACCAAAACCATGACAAAGCTTAAGATGTCTACATTATTCATACCAAATTTTAGATCCATCCAATAATGCATGAGGATTTCACAAATCATATAGCATCATGTGTCACAAAAAGTCAACCATTTGGTCAAACAGAGGAGAAATTATCAAACAAATAGGAAATGCCATCAATAATTCCAGAAAAAATCACATATATTCTCAACATCCACAAGTACATTCATGCAAAACTCCAGACCATTTTGAGTTCAATAAGCATGGTAATTAAAATCATGAAGTTGGACATGAATGGTGTGACACAAATTGTCACACCCCTATTCAAAAAATCATATCTCCACAACCAGCAATGATAAATTCACAAACTCTACACCAAAATCACCATGAACATGTCTAGTTTAAGCACAAAAAGTTTCAGCCTCATTGGATTAAGTATCATTATTTCACAAGCAAAATGGTGAAGCATAGGCAAAATGGATACACATGAGCAAACCCTAGCACATTTTAAAATCCACACATGCAAAAAATCTGGAAAAAACATCATAAAAAACTAGAGATCAAGAGAAGCAATCCACAAAAAATCCCATCAAATTTGGATAAATAATGAGGAACTTATGAATTTTTGAAGATGGCCATGCAAAATGAAATAAAATAGAGAAAAAGAAATGGATTAATTAAATAATAAAAACCGGCAGTGGCAGAAATGTAATTAAGGGACTCACTAAGTGAAACGCCGCGTTTCACTTAGTGAGGTGGCGTCCGGCTAATGGTCACATGGCAATGGAATAGTGAAAACATGCAGACAAAAAAAATCCAGCAAGCCAAAACACGATTTCTGGGTTTATAATTAGGGTTTTGTGGACTGTTCATCATGTTCATCAATCTTGATGAACTTTTTTTCCAGAATTGGAAAACAAACACACCATTCGACTCAGCTAACAATGCTCATCAACATTCTACCCTTAATTTTCACTAACTCATGCTAACAAAAGAGAAATAAGCAAAAACATATTTGACAACCAAACTTCAAAACAATGTTTCTCCCTCAATACACAACCATTTTTCACGATTCAAAGTTCAAAGTAATCAGCATGGCAAGATCTTTAATAAGCATGTCAACATTTTAAGAATAGTGTGATTCAAATTTTTACCTAATCTGCAAGACAGTGATGATTTGGTGGTTGTTTGGCTGTGATTAGTAGAAACAACAACTTCTTGATGCTCCAAATGATGGATGAATGAGTATTGAAAACCCAGCTGCCTTGATTCTAGCTCCAAACTTGAGCTGCCATGGAAGAAAGCTCAACTGCAATAGTGTGGTTCCAACTCTACAGTTGTGATTTGAGGCTTGCAAATGCTTCAAAAAGGTTTGCAGATGGTGGCACAAAGCTCAAACACACGGGTTCTTTAAAGATTTTCAGAAAAAAGTTTTAGTAAGGAAATGAGAGAATTTGAGAGAAAATGGATTTTGATCTGTTTTGGCAAAGTGTGGCTAGGGTTTTTGCAGCAGAAATGTGAAATATATACTCTGTTTAATGTCCTTAAGTTTTGGTTAGTGAAGTGGTAATTGGAATTAACTTAAATGAAGTGTTTTGGCTAATTGGTGAATTTCACTCAAATGGCAAGGTGCATGAGCTACAGCTGCGAAAATGGGCTTTAAGCACATCCAAAACATGATTTCTGAACATTTCCAATTGGTAAAATGCATTGGCAATGGTTAATTTGAAAAGTCACTTTTTCACCTCCTCTTTTTAAATTCAAACCACTTGAAAAAGGCTATTTTGATTGGTTGATTTTTGGTGAAATGTGATGAAGGATTTGGATAGAGCACATCAAATATGACTTGTAGCAAAAAACCTCACTCAATTTGGCCAAATGGTTTGGAAGTTAGGCCACTTTGAAGTTCAAAATTTTTTGAGAATGATTTGATCATAACTTGCCAACCACACATGAGAAATGAGTGTTCTTGGACTTTTTGGAAATGGGAGAACAAGATCTTCAACTTTCATGTTGGACAAAAATTCATTTGAAGCTTGTATGATGAAGTAATTTTGAGGAGAAGAACTTTCCATTTTTGGCAAAATCCAATTACAGGTCAACTTTCTATTTTTGGCAACTTTTTGTCTGACCTCAAATTCTTCACTGTGGATGTTTGACATGTTATATGAGGCTTATATGGACATGAATGAGACCTCTCAGACCAATTCCCACCATCAAATCACTGATTAAATGCACAGTTGACCACAGTTGACTTCAGTTGACTTTGCTAGGGTTTTGGTTGACTGAACCAAGTTCTGATGAATTCCAAGCCCCTATCACTTGATATCTTGATCCAAAATGATGTCACAACTCATATGAACTATTGATGAATGATCATGGTGCCCAAATTCTTCAAGAATGGCCACCATCCATTGCCCAATGGCTGATTTGACTGTTTTGACCTAGCTTGCTTCATCTGCAAGTAACATGGTTAGATGACAATATTTTTGTACTTTTGGTTAATAGACAGATGAAAAGCAATGATACACAAATGCAATACATGCTTGGTGATCAAGAACCACACTCACAAGATAACCCACCCACTAGGAGGGAAACCAAGATGTACAAAGATCCTTGAGGCAATGATATGGTATGATATGATGCCATGAGGGATCTTAGGGGACAAAATTGGGGTCTTACAGATGCCCCTATTTAAGGTCATTCTAGCCGGAGAAGTGAAGTTTAGAAATCTTCAACTCGACGCGGTAGAATGGGCTTAAATAACAGTAATGAGACAAATTTTGGTCCCTAAGAGACCTCATGATGCAAATGTATGCATGCAAAAAAGACACAAATTCTGTGGGGATACAATTCACACAGAAGAAAAGACGATCCATCGGAGCAATACACTCACCAGGAACAGAGACTCTAACAAGACTCTTGTTGGGGATAGTAAAAGGAAAAGAATGCGTGAGCAGGACACGACTTCAAGTTGGGGAAAAACAAAACTGACACAGTGTGAACAAGACACGACTCTGATTAGGGTAATAACAGAAATCAGACTGGAGACCTCACTGGGGAGTGAAGGACTCACACTGGGGAAAAGAAAATCCAAAGGAAAAACATCCATTGGAGAGACACAAGCTGACTCCTGGGAAGAAGCAAAAGGAGACTCCAATGAGGAAGCACCAAAGAATTGAGGTGTTACCGGTATAAGGGTAACAAACTCAGGAAGAATGAATATCTAAGACCGGTATAAGGGCGAGAGATATCGATCAACCACACATCTGAGGAAGACCTGAAAAAGGTACATAAACTCAGGAAAATCTGACTCCACAGGGGGACCGAGGTCATAATAGGGAGCAGAAGGGGAAGGAGCACCAGGGATACTGAGGTATATAATAGGTGACCGACCAAAGCGTGGATTGGTATATATGCCAAAACACTCATCATCCGAAAGGAGGGCTTGAAAAAGCAAATCGACTTACAGGATGGACATCCGAATCCACAACGGGAAAACGAACCTTACTCAACTGGGGACACAAACCCAAAGAACGCATGAGATATAATATCCATTACCGGCAGACCGTGGATAAGAATACTCGCATGAGATATATTATCTATTACCGTCAGAACGTAGATAATAAACTCGCATGGTAAGAAACACCAGAGATACCGAAGCATATAATAGGTGATCTACCGAACACGTGAATTGGTATATATGCCAAAACACACATCACCCGAAACACAAACTGGTTAAAGGATGGATATTCGATTCTACAAAGAATACGAATCTTGCTCAGCTGGGGAAAATCAACAAGGGATTCCAACTAAAGAGCGCATGAGACATATTATTCATTACCGGCAGACCGTGAATAACATACTCGCATGGAAGATTATCCACAACCGGTATGAGGGTTAATAAAGGATAAATCAACCGAAAAGAAAGGCATCGGGATACCAAACTAGGTATATAATGATGACCAAACAAAGGGAACAACAACATTACCAACACAAGGGTAAATGAAAGGAGACCCGCTGGGGATAAATTGCAAGCATCCGGCAATTATCCAACTGTACCACAAGGCACAAACTCCGCTGGGGAGAAACATCAACACTTGGGATTTACAACTACCGAATACGGGGTAGAAGACCACAGACTCAACTGGGGATAGAAATCACCACAGGGAGACACCAACTCTGTTAGGGATAAAACCACAACAACAGGAATCCGCTTATAATCAGGACGAACCATAAAGGTTACTTCTGTAAGGGGAAAAGAGATAGGACTTACAACTACCGAATACGGGGTAATAGCCATACTCTGGTGGGGATAACCACGAATTAGGGTTTACATCTACCGAATAAGGGGTAGAAGTCCAAAAAAACTCTGCGTGGGGATAGAACAAATCACAAATCCGCACGGGAAACCAAAAAATAAGGTTTACAACAAATCACAAACTCTGTTGGAGAGTAAGAAACAGGATTTACGACTACCCCCTACTAGGTAGAAAACCAACAATTCTTGCCGAGGAATAAAAGGTATATAACCATCAATTCCGCTGAAAGGGCAAAGAAAAATAGGACTTACAACTACCGGTATAAGGGTAGAGGCCCGAAAAACTCCGCTGGGGAACAACCCACTGGGAAGCACAAGACAGTTGACAAATAGCCAATTCGGGAACAATCCGAAAAGACAGACTGAATCAAGAGACGTCCTAATGAGGATGTAACTCAAATAGGAAAATCCATCCCAATATATATGTTGGGAGGAAACGGAAGAAACCGTCATCCACGAGGATATATCTCAGTGGGGAACTGCAGAAGGAAAGACAACAGACACTTTCTGCTTACGGGGCTGACTCTATATGGAGAGATTTAACACCCAACATCTGCTAGGGGAGATCTATTAGGGATCTGCACCACCATAGCAAGGAACAATCAACAAAAGATACATGGCGAGAAATGCAACATGAATATCTGAATGTTTATGAATATGCATGAACATGCGTGATCTATGTTTGATGAATGCTGACAAAACAGACATATCTAACACAAACAGGTCCAGGAATCAAACGCCCGGTACTATACTTCCAGGAGAGAACCAACTGGAAAGCCAATCTGCGGAGATCTACATGCTATAAAGCATAGATCTGCGGGTACTGCTGGGGGCAGAGGATCAGAGATATCAGGAAACACCAAATCTCTGAATGATGGATCAGCAAACAACCCAATCCTGGTACAGAAAGTCACAACGGGCAAAACAGCCACCAAGGCGAATCTGTTGGGGAACAAGAGAAAATCTCGAAGATCCGCAGGGGATCTCAGCATCAACTGAGAAACAAAAGATTCTGCAACTCTAAACAACTCCGGGGAACAACCCAATGAAGGAGAATAACATCATCCAAGTAGAATCCAACTGCATAAGCAACTCTACTGGGGAAAACTGCTGCTGGAGACAACTGAGTCTTCAACAACACTCTGCTTGCAACTATGCTGGGGAACAACCCCATCACAAGATCTGAAGAAAGAAGATACAACCAAACCAGGAATATGAACCAAATGTCTTACCTGTTGGAGATCATGCCACCCTTGGGAGAGCACTGAGATATTCTTGAGTATCCTTTCAACATTGTGAATATTCACTGTGTTTAAAACAACAATTTTTTTGAAAAATTTGATTTGTTTAAAACAATGATATTTTATCAATTAAAACATGCAAAACATTTGTTGAATTGAAACAAATAAGAGTGCAAATAATTGGATAAAAAGCTCAAATTCATTTGATGGAATGGTAGCCTGCAAATGGCGAGACTCCATAGATCTGTACAAGTTTGAAATCAGTGATATATATTGGAAGAGGGCTACATTGAACATAATGATCCTTTCTCTACCAATTTGAATCTCGATGTATTTGAAGCTTCAGTTTGACGACGAATCGAGAATCCTCTGACGAAATGACAACTGGTGAACAGAAAGTCTTGTCAGGATGCAGTTACTTGCCAAATCCCTAATTTTTGCCTAGATTGCCCCAGAGTGAGGTACTCAATCTAGCGGGATGCAAATATTCTCTTTTTTCAAGTCTCTAATTTTTGCCTGGATTACCCTTGCGGGTTCTCCACCGAGACGCTCATTTTTGCCTAAGCCGCCCTTTCGGGTTTTCAACTTAGCGAGCTATTCTGTTTTTTCATTTGCATATACTTTTTTTTTCTAGGCAAAGTATTTCTTGACTGCATCTGAATTCACAGGATGAGTGAAATCCTCCCCATCCATTGTTGTAAGCATCAAAGCACCGCCTGAAAAGGCTCTCTTAACAACATATGGACCCTCGTAGTTTGGAGTCCACTTGCCCCTGGAATCGGGTGCGAAAGACAAGACTTTCTTGAGCGCGAGGTCACCTTCTCGGAACACACGCGGCTTGACCTTCTTATCGAATGCTTTTTTCATTCTCTGCTGATATAACTGACCATGACACATGGCAGTTAACTGCTTCTCTTCAATCAAATTCAGTTGGTCATAACGACTCTGAATCCATTCAGCATCAGTCAGCTTGGCTTCCATCAAGACTCTCATTGATGGGATCTCCACCTCTACTGGGAGAACAACTTCCATGCCATAAACAAGAGAGAAAGGGGTTGCCCCTGTTGAAGTGCGTACAGACGTACGATATCCGTGCAAAGCAAATGGCAGAATCTCATGCCAATCTTTGTACGTGACAGTCATCTTCTGGATAATCTTCTTGATATTCTTATTAGCAGCTTCAACAACCCCATTCATCTTGGATCTGTAAGGAGAAGAATTATGGTGTGCAATCTTGAATTCAGCGCACAACTCATCCATCATCTTATTATTCAGATTAGATCCATTATCAGTAATGATCCTCTCTGGCACACCATAACGGCAAATCAATTGATTCTTGATAAACTTCACAACCACCTGCCTGGTCACATTCGCATACGAAGCGGCTTCAACCCATTTGGTGAAGTAATCAATTGCTACGAGAATAAACCGGTGTCCATTGGATGCTTTCGGCTCAATCATGCCGATCATGTCAATTCCCCACATAGAGAAAGGCCATGGTGATGAAATCACATTCAGAAGTGTCGGAGGAATATGAATCTTATCCGCATAAATTTGACACTTGTGACATTTCTTCACATACTTGCAACAGTCAGACTCCATTGTCAGCCAATAGTAGCCTGCTCTCAACATCTTCTTAGCCATGGCATGTCCATTGGAATGAGTACCAAATGAACCCTCATGGACCTCAGTCATCAACAGGTTTGCTTCGTATCTATCCACGCATCTGAGCAAAACCATGTCGAAATTTCTCTTATACAGCACTTCACCACTGAGGTAGAAACTGCCTGACAACCTTCTCAGAGTTTTCCTATCTTTCACAGATGCCCCAGGCGGGTAGACCTGGTTCTGGAGGAAATTCTTGATATCAAAATACCAAGGCTTGTCATCTTTCACTTCTTCGATTGCAAATATGTGAGCTGGTCTGTCCAAACGCATCACGGTAATATTGGGGACATCATTCCACCGTCTGACCACAATCATGGAAGCAAGCGTAGCAAGAGCATCTGCCATCCGATTATCCTCTCGAGGGATATGATAAAATTCAACTTCTGTGAAGAATGTTGAAATCCTTCTTGCATAATCTTTGTATGGGATGAGACTTGGTTGATTCGTCTCCCATTCTCCCTTGATTTGATTGACAACCAGGGCCGAATCACCATACACATCAAGATACTTGACTCTCAAATCAATGCATTCTTCAAGTCCCATAATAGAGGCTTCGTACTCCGCCATATTATTCGTGCATTTGAAAGTTAGCCTTGCTGTAAACGGAATGTGTGAACCTTGAGGAGTAATGATCACTGCCCCAATTCCATTTCCATATTGATTAACAGCGCCATCAAACACCATCGTCCATCTGGAACCAGGTTCCGGACCTTTATCAAGTGTAGGCTCATTGCAATCTTTCATCTTCAAATACAGAATTTCCTCATCAGGGAAGTCATACTGAACAGACTGATGATCTTCAATCGGCTGGTGCGCTAAATGGTCAGCCAAGATACTACCTTTGATAGCCTTCTGAGCTCGATACTCAATATCATATTCGGACAACAACATCTGCCAACGGGCAATCCTCCCAGTTAAAGCAGGCTTCTCGAAGATATACTTAATTGGATCCATTCTGGATATCAACCAAGTTGTATGATTTATCATGTACTGGCGCAAACGCTTAGCAGCCCAAGCCAAGGCACAACACGTCTTCTCAAGCGTAGAGTACCGAGACTCACAATCAGTAAACTTCTTACTGAGGTAGTATATAGCAAATTCTTTCTTCCCTGATTCATCTTGTTGACCGAGTACACAACCCACAGAGTCTTCAAGAACTGTCAAATACATAATCAGAGGTCTTCCTTCCACAGGCGGAGACAATATCGGAGGTTCAGACAAATATTCTTTGATACTGTCGAAAGCTTTCTGGCAATCCTCGGTCCAATCATGAGACTGATCTTTCCGGAGGAGCTTGAATATCGGCGCACATGTGGCAGTCATGTGGGATATAAATCTGGAAATGTAATTCAAGCGGCCAAGAAAACCTCAGACTTGCTTCTCAGTTTTGGGTGCAGGCATCTCTTGTATTGCTTTGACCTTTGCAGGATCAACCTCAATACCTCTTTCACTTACTACAAAACCCAACAATTTGCCGGAACGGACTCCAAATGTACATTTGTTCGGATTCAGGCGAAGTTTAAACTTCCTCAAACGCTGAAAAAGCTTCAACAAATGCTCGACATGTTCAACCTCCGTTCGGGACTTAGCAATCATATCATCAACATAGACCTCTATCTCCTTGTGCATCATATCATGAAACAAGATAGCCATAGCTCGTTGATACGTGGCTCCGGCGTTCTTCAAACCGAAGGGCATCACTCGATAACAGAATGTTCCCCAAGGTGTGATGAATGTTGTCTTCTCCATATCCTCTGGTGCCATCTTGATTTGATTATATCCGGAAAATCCGTCCATAAAGGAAAAGACTTTGAATTTAGCTGTATTGTCTACCAACATGTCGATGTGTGGTAGAGGAAAATCATCTTTCGGGCTAGCTTTATTCAAATCTCTGTAGTCAACGCACATACGGACTTTTCCGTCCTTCTTAGGAACAGGCACAATATTGGCCACCCATTGAGGATATGTAGAAGTCACCAGAAACCCCGCATCAATTTGCTTCTGAACTTCCTCTTTGATCTTCACTGCCATATCTGGATGAGTTCTTCTGAGCTTCTGCTTCACAGGCACACACTCAGGCTTCAAAGGCAGGAAATGTTGCACAATATCTGTATCCAAACCCGACATATCTTCATAGGACCAAGCAAAGATATCTGAATATTCTCGTAGCAAACTGATCAAATCTTCCTTGACAGACCCTTCAAGAAGTGCCCCAATCTTAACCAGGCGAACACAATCCTCAGACCCCAAGTTGACTGTTTCCAAGTCTTCGAGATGCGGCTGAATGATCTTCTCTTCGTGCTCAAGGAGACGGGTAATCTCATCAGGAATCCCTTCAACGTCATCCTCCTCTGCCTCAAATACAGGGAATTCAAAATTGGGAGATGGCGTTGGATCATTATGTTCAATGAGTTTTAGGATCAACCTGCATAATGATTTTGGTTAATGAAAATTTTTAGAATTTAAACAAGCAAACCATTATGCAGATGAAAAAGATTGCTTTTATTCTTGTTTTTTATGGGTTTTTTATGATCACTGATTTCATGCAAAAGCAAAAAGTGAAAACAAAGGAAAAACAAATGTTAAACAATGCATTAATTGAATGAAAACATCATTGTATATATGCTTTGCCAACAATGTCATCACTTCTCCTTTTGGCATGGGAGAAGGGTTTTAAACAAAGTGAACAATTACTCTGGTCTATGGATGACTGTAGGAACATCTACAGCGACCCAATTGTGGCAGACACCACCAGGAATAACGAAGTTGTTCACATCTTCTGCATCCTCTTCTAAGATAGCAGCAGCTTCCTCCTCAGGTTGATCAGTATGGATGAATCCTCCACTTGTGAACAAACCTTGCTCATTACAGGCCCCAGAACAGTAGCCAATGCCAGCCCGGGATCTATTATCTTCAAGTTCAATCACCTTCCCTAGTCCAGCAACTGCACCACATTCAATGGCCAGCTTTGCATCACGGTAGGAAGTGAATGAAGGAGACTTCTTCTCGATTGGTTCATCAATAGATAAAGCTTGGAATGGCGTTCCAACTTCATCCTCAGCGTCAATGTACGAGAAAGAAGACAGATGGCTAACCAGGAGAGCCTTTTCTCCCCCTACTACAACCAATTTCTTATTTTTCACAAATTTCAACTTCTGGTGTAGGGTGGATGTCACGGCACCAGCCTCGTGGATCCATGGTCTGCCCAAGAGACAGCTATAAGATGGGTGGATATCCATTACCTGGAAGGTAATTTGGAAATCACTTGGTCCAATTTTGATTGGGAGATCAACTTCTCCAATCACGGTCTTACGCGACCCATCAAATGCTTTCACAACAACCCCACTCTGCCTCATAGGAGGACCTTGATATGACAATCTGGAGAGTGTGGTCTTTGGCAATACATTTAGAGAAGATCCAGTGTCCACCAGCACATTGGACATTGCATCAGATTTGCAATTCATGGAGATATGTAAAGCCATGTTGTGGTCTCTTCCCTCCTCAGGGAGATCAGTGTCACAAAAGCTCAAAGTGTTGCAAGCGGTGATGTTTGCAACGATACTATCAAATTGCTCAATGGTGACGTCATGATCAACATACGCCAGGTCCAAGACTTTCTGCAGAGCCTCCCTATGGGGTTCTGAATTCAGCAGCAGAGAAAGAATGGAAATCTTGGATGGCGTTTGTAGAAGCTGGTCTACAACGTTGTACTCACTCTTTCTGATGAGCCTCAGCATCTCATCAGATTCTTCGTCTATAATGCCACTCGGACCAACTGAAGAAACGAGAGTTTTTTGTACAGAGGAGGATGGTTTGGCAACATCACGTGCCGGATTCTGAGCATTAACAACGGTCCCAACCGGACGCTCAACAGATTCAGAAACAACAGCCTTAGGAGGCGCAGAAAACACACGACCACTTCGGGTCAATCCACTTACATCAGCGACGCTGGTCACGGAAGTTGAAGGTAAAGGCACTTCTACCCCATCTTGCACAGCGACAGGGTTGTATCTGAAGGGAACGGCTTTGTCAGATGAATAGGGCACAGGGCCTGCAGGTTTAATAACCAAAGAAGGGGAAGCCTTCGGCTTGCTGCTATTGTAACGAATAACAACAGGCTCAGGCAACTTGAACACTGGTGAAATCACATTCACTTCAGGCTCGGCTTTATCAACATTGCGATTCTGCAGAATCTCAACGGTACCCTCATTCAACAGCTTTTGAAGTTCTCTTCGTACTTGATCGCAACCCAAGCGGTTTACCGAGCAGACGCGACACTTGTCGTGGTTATGCTCCAAGTAGCTGTACTGGCACAGCAAACGGTGTAATTCAACCAATGACTGCCTAATGTGGCTTACATATCTGACCTTGTACTTCCCAAGGCACTCCTGAACCATATTAACTGATTTCCCATGCGCAGGCAATGGGTTCTTGGTGACATTCGGGCCTGAATCTTCAAAACTCAAGATTCCACATCTCATAAGGTCCTGAACCTTAGTCTTGAGTGGGTAGCAATTCTCGATGTTATGGCCTGGGGCACCAGAATGATAAACGCAGTGTTGATCCGTTTTATACCACCATTGTGGATTTGCAGGAATGGCAGGGGGATCCCTGGGAGAAACCAATTTCCTTTCCAACAAGGAAGGATAAAGCTCTGCATATGTCATAGGAATTGGATCAAAGCTGATCTTCTTCCTATCATAATTCACGTTAGCTTGATTGGTTGTACTGCCACGAGGTTGGTAGGCCTGTTGCTGTGGACGATGTTGTTGCTGATACTGAGGCTGTTGATATTGTTGCTGATGCTGATATTGCTGATGTTGCTGAGCATTGTCTTTGAATACAGGTGCTATATGAGCCACCTGGTGCTGATGACCGGCACGACGTGCGGGCTTCCTCTGAGTAGAGGGTCTTCTATGCTTGGGATGGGATTGCATAGCATGTGCTTCCCCATCCTTCCTCTTAAACGCCCCATATTGTTTAGAGGAAGAGCTCTCATCCTTCGCCAATCGTCCTTCACGGACACCTTCCTCGAGACGCATCCCCATGTTCACCATCTCGGTGAAATCAGAGGGAGCGCTTGCTACCATCCGCTCATAATAGAATGAGCCAAGAGTCTTCAAAAAGATCTTGGTCATTTCTTTCTCCTCCAGCGGTGGAGTGATCTGAGCTGCCAGCTCTCGCCACCTCTGGGCGTACTCCTTAAAAGTTTCCTTGTCCTTCTGCGACATGGACCTGAGTTGATCTCGGTCAGGCGCCATATCGACGTTGTACTTGTACTGCTTGACGAAAGCTTCGCCAAGGTCGTTGAAGGATCTGATATTGGCACTGTCTAAGCTCATGTACCATCTGAGCGCGGCACCAGACAGACTGTCTTGGAAATAATGAATCAGAAGTTGATCATTATCAGTCTGGGTAGACATCTTCCTGGCGTACATGACCAGGTGTGCGAGTGGACAGGTGTTCCCTTTATACTTTTCAAAGTCAGGTGCTTTGAATTTAATTGGTATCTTCACACCTGGAACAAGGCACAACTCGGCAGCAGATTTACCGAATAAATCTTTACCTCGAAGAGTCCTCAATTCCTTTCTCAGCTCGAGGAATTGGTCGTTCATGGCGTCCATCTTTTCATGAACGTCTGAGCCCTCAGATGGCTCAGAGTGATAGATAGTGTTGTCTACCCTTGGCATGGTATGCACGACAGGAGGAGCGACGACAGGGACCGGGCTAGATGTCGGCATATGAGCAAAAGTTGGCGCAGGCTGATCAGGCATAAAACCTGGAGGCATTCCCCAAGGGAACCCGGGTGGCATAGCATTGGGCGCCTGATGAGCACTGACTGGCACAGTCGAAGTGACGACCTCTGAGATGACCGTCCTCTGGGCAGGAGTTGCAGGCGATTGAGCAGGTTGATTCTGAGCAGCGAGGAGTTGCTCCATCAAAGCGCCAAGTCTGGCGACCTCTTCTTTCAATTCTCTGTTCTCTTGTTCTAGCTGCTCCATAACTCTCGCAGAATTGACTCGCGTATAATACCGGTGAGTCAGCTTGTCTTCAAAATAAATGAAGAACACAGAGTTAGGACAAGAAGACCAGAAACAAAGGGTACCTGCTTATGCAAAATTGATGCATGAAATGCTTGTGCAGATGCTTTGTTTATTTTCAAGGAACCCTTTGGGTATCATTTGCAATATTTTGAATAGTTAAAGCATTTTAATTTCTCACGGAAAATATTTCATTCAATATATCGAGACAAAGAAGTACAACATTTTTTAATCATTACAAAGAGAAAAGGGAAATAAACATCCTATGGATCCCTAGAAGCTCGGGATGCTGGAAGACGAGAAGTACACAGCTTCTTGATCTCTCTCTCATAGGCCGCTTCCATATCTGCTTTCTCCTTTGCAAGTCGATCATACCTCCTCTTCCAGAATTTGGAAGACTGAGGAAGCAGAGAGGTCCAAGTGTCGTTCGGGTCGTCGATCACTCGGTGCTCGAGGAACTCAAGCGTCCTTCTCTTTAAGCTGCTGAAGCAGTTCTTCTCTTTCACGGATCCAAGCACGTGAAAGGTCTTCTTCTCTCAACTCCTCTACACGTTGGGTAGGGAGGGTTGAAGGCCCAGCCACATCCAACGGTGTAGGTCTCGGATGATCATACGGCATCAAGTAAGTGGCAGCTGTCTGTCTGACCCAAGAGGTGTATGGCTCCAAAGCAATGCAGTTCTTTGGACCCAACTCGTTCCTACTCTTCTTGCGAATACTGCGCCAAGCACGGACAAATCTGGCTTTCAGGCCTTGGGGATCTTTACCCTCCAGAAAGAACACACCTTCTAACAGAATGTTATTAGGTTTATCCTTTAGGGGGAACCCAAGCTGACGACGTGCAAGAATGGGATTGTAGCTGATCCCACCACATGTGCCAAGAAGAGGCACATTAGGGAATTCACCACAATAGTCAATGATCTGGACGGTATCATACACGCGATCATACCAAGTGATATCATTATTGGTGAGAGACATAAGTCTCTGAGACCACCGTAGACATCCCTTGTTCTCCTTGAAAGCAACTGTCTGCGGCAAGTGCGAAATAAACCACTTGTACAGCAGGGGTAGACAGCAGCCAATAACTCCTCCACCCTTTGCGTTCCTCAGATGCAAAGAGACATAGGCATCGCCCAACAAAGTCGGAACGGGATTAAGAACTGAAAAGATCCTAATGGCGTTCATGTCCACGAACTTGTCGAAGTTGGGAAACAACACCAATCCATAGATGAGCAGCACAAACAAAGCCTCAAAGGCATCCTCACTCATGGCCTTCCCATAAAAGGTAGCTTGATCAATGAGGAACTCGGAAGGAAAACCCTGAATTCCGCCTTTGGTAGTCAGATTAGCTCTAATCAAATCTTCATCTATGTGCAACAAGCTGGCAATCTCTCGAGCAGTCGGAATACTCTCTAGGCCACTGAACGACACTTGATCCAGAATCGGGATCCCAATAAGGTGAGAATACTCTTCCAAGGTAGGCAACAGCTGGAAGTCCGGAAAAGAGAAGCAATGATACAGCGGATCATAAAACTGGGCTAGAGTACTCATCAATCCCTCATCAACCTGAGTAGTCAGCAGAGGTAGAAGCTTCCCATAGCGAGCTTTGAAACCCAAGGGATCTAATACATAAGATGTCAGATTCCTTAACTCTTTTACATCGGGCTGTCTAAAGCTGTACTTCTTTGTATGCCTTTTTGGTCTTTCCATGTCTGAAAATTTTGCAAATAAACCCTTTTAAGTTCCTTGAAAATTTTCCTTTTTTTTGATGACATGAAGTGCAGATGAATGCATGAATGCATGAATGCAACAATCACACTCAAGGATCAAACAAGTCACACCAAACAAAGGTCATGGGAAAGCTCATTGTATCCCTAATATCAATCATCCATTTTGGTGGATTTAGGTTTTCACCTTATCGACACCCAAGTTCCATTGATATTAACGGTACATGAACCGGCTCGAACATCCTTAATATCAACCATCCGTTTTGGGGGATTTAGGTTTTATACCTGATCCACACCCAGGTTCCATTGATATTAAGGTTGTCTGAACGACTCAACCACGAATCACGGGTTTGTTGAGAGTCACGAGCATGGAGTCTCGGTTAAGAACCACCCAAAGGGAGTGTACTAGGGTTTAAACCTGCCAGACATGTTCTATCAGAGGTTCCCATAATCATCGTTCCATCTTTCGAATATTATCGGAGGAACGAATACTCGTACTCCAAAAATATTCTCAAGAGAAACTCTTATGAGTGTAGTATCGCGTAACAATCGCATCAGAACTTACATCTGAACGACCTCCGCACTACGTCCTAAAAAATAGGCCAAGATGGGTTTGGTAAACTACGGTCCTTGGCTTCCGCGGCACATGATTGAAAGAATAATGCCTAACCACAAATAACTTGTGTGACATTATTAATCCAACATGACCTCCACCAAGTGAATGGGCTCGCAAGTCAACTGGCTAAGGAATACTCCACACCAGTCAACAAGACTATGCCATTCTCCTATCCTAGAGTGCACTCGAGTTCGGGTATAGAACTCATCTCACAGAGATCACCAAAGCAAACAGCAATTGTATATCAAGCAATTCAAACATTACAATCAATACAATTATCCCAAATTGTACAAAAATATGTCATATAACAAATAACAATATATCACACAACAAGGGTGAAAAGTGGGCAATACCACCAAGGAATCAGTTATCCCCAGCAGAGTCGCCACTTTTCTGTAGCGGTGTATTCGTCGCTATATGATTTATTGATTAAACCATAAGCAAAGCATACAATGAATTCGAGTCGCCACCGCACTTTTATTTATCCAAAGGACTGGCTAAAAAGCGAACAAAAGCCTAAGAAGTTTTACGTGTAGAAAACTAATGAAAAGATCAGAGAGTCTGGGTAAGGGGTAAATTACGCAATGGGAAGGTGTTAGGCACCCACTACGTCCTAGGTACTCCTAGGGAGCCCTTTTCACACTTGTTGTATAAAATTGTTATTTGTTATGAAATATTTATTGTGCAAACATGATTGGGATGATGAGAAAAGAATATACAATTTTTATGGTTTTTGTGTTCGAACGGATGAACCCGTTGCCTACGTACCTTCCATCAAAGGTAAGGATCAAAACGCCGTAGTTCGGCTAAAAGATTTCCAAAAGTTAGTGGATTCAATTTTAAACACAAGCCCTAAGGTCTTACGTTATCCACGGGAGAAAACTCAACCTTATACAAACAACAAGTCCACCATGTGAGAAAAGCTTCAACTTGCTAGTGAGGGGTTAACCCTATAATAAGCAAGGAAGACTTACAATTCAATCAACTAAGGACAAATAGGTGAGATTGACATCAACCAACTAGGATAAGTCAAACCTACGGCTAATGTATGAAAACTTAACAAGAATGGACAAAGCCACAAAACAATTGAATGGGTGAAGTTAATTGATTATGATTATTCACAAAAGGAGGGTCAAAGTATGATTAAGATTGATTCAAAAGAAGTATTATGAAAATGGAGTTTGAAAAAGTCAAGGACTTGGGGTCTAGGTTTTTAATTTAAAAGCATGAAGATGTTTGCACAATATTTATCTTAAGTTTTGAAAGCAATGTGTGAAAAGGTTTAGGACAAAATGGGATGAATGGATGAAGATGGAGTGTAAAACTTCCTAGAAGGTTCACCTCTTAAAATCATATAGAAGATGACTCAAGTGTGTCCTTTGGAATAGACAATGAGCAATAACAAACAAGCAAAGCAAAGGAAGAAAGTCAACAAAAGCGGATACCGGATGCCAATCACTGGACTTATACCAATCTCCTAAAACAGAACTGGATATCAGAGGCCACTCTATGGACTTATACCAATCTCCTCAACAAAGAAAACAAAAAAGGTGGATACCGGATGCCAATCTATCTGGACTTATACCAATCTCCAACAACAAAGCAAACAAAAAGGTGGATACCGGATGCCAATCTATCTGGACTTATACCAACCTCCAACATATGATCATAGGAAAACAAATGCCAAATTACACGGACTTACAATTGTATCCTCACATAAATCAAACAAATACATCAAGCAAAGAGAAGATGAGTGGCCAATAAAATGGTCTTATACTCACTTCCATATCATAGGAACAATGGCCAATGAATGGTCTTACAATTGTCCTCAATGGGCAGACAACAAAGATATGTCACAAAGACAGATGAAATGATCATGCACTAATGAGCAATTAATGATGATAAATGCACAAAGCATGCAAGCAGACATGTACAAATGAACTAAGTAATCAATCAACCAAAGTCATTCAGCACACTCTATAACCAAACAATGAGGCTCATACAAAAGGTTAGGCATTAAAGCCAACTGGAATAGGGTTAATGGTGCTCTTAACCTTGACATTGAGAGCCAAGGTGAAGCAGATGAAAGGATATGAGGGGTGTGCCTCATCACTCTTATCCCTGGTCAGGGAGAGCATTTGAATATCAGAAAGTGTGGGAGTTCAGAAGGATGGAACTCTCTCCACAAGTTAGACTCTATAGATCTTGGGTTTTTACTCACTATGCATCAACACATGTGGTGTGAGCAAGGTGAGTGACACACAGAGTAGTAGGAGATAGGTTACATATCTCTTGGATTCTACCAATTGCCTTATTTAAAGGACTTTTCCTGCTTGGGACAAAAGTAAACAAGCACAAACATCGCCTCTTAAGGAGGACTTCAGACAGTTGCCTGGCCAAGTAACAGGCCAGGTCTTCCAGACTACATGAAGAAAAGAGATTCTACCTCAATGCAAATGCTATCAAGCAAAGCAAAGCAAGTTCTTAAAAGAACTGAGCAACTAATGGTACCTGAAACCAGTCAAACAAAATCAGTATACAATCCAAACTCAAAACCAATATAAGATAAGGATCAACATCCACACAATCAGTTAAATGTGCAATGCACAAAGTTCAAAGCATATGAGCTAAGCACCCTACAAAACACACAAGTTAGTTCATGATAATCAGTCAAACTCAAATAACTTGCATAAGTCTCTTTAAGGTATTTGCTTCTTCACCTGAAAAAACAAACTCAAACATGAGCAACAAGACCACTAGGACAAGCCTAGGGTCAAAAAGAGATAAGAAATCCACAACAGCAAGTGAAATCTATCCAAAATCAAGTTCAAACAATTAAGAAACAAACCCAAGTGGTTTCATGTTCATATCATTCATCATTAGCATTTCACAAACAAATTAGGTCAAGGCATGTCATATAGAACCTCAAAGAAGTCAATAGAAAGATTCAACTCAAATCCAATCACAAACATTTCAATAAATCCTCAAATAATTCATGCTCAAACATCATCCATAACATGATAAGCATACCAAATTTCAGCTCATTTGGATCAAAGTAAATAGGTCAATGAAAATCATAAAGTCAAAGCAAGTTCAAGCAAGCTCATACAAAGCATCAAAACATGCACCAACTTCAATAAATCATAAAACAGTGACAACATATGATAAATGAATGGGACCAAAACCATGACAAAGCTTAAGATGTCTACATTATTCATACCAAATTTTAGATCCATCCAATAATGCATGAGGATTTCACAAATCATATAGCATCATGTGTCACAAAAAGTCAACCATTTGGTCAAACAGAGGAGAAATTATCAAACAAATAGGAAATGCCATCAATAATTCCAGAAAAAATCACATATATTCTCAACATCCACAAGTACATTCATGCAAAACTCCAGACCATTTTGAGTTCAATAAGCATGGTAATTAAAATCATGAAGTTGGACATGAATGGTGTGACACAAATTGTCACACCCCTATTCAAAAAATCATATCTCCACAACCAGCAATGATAAATTCACAAACTCTACACCAAAATCACCATGAACATGTCTAGTTTAAGCACAAAAAGTTTCAGCCTCATTGGATTAAGTATCATTATTTCACAAGCAAAATGGTGAAGCATAGGCAAAATGGATACACATGAGCAAACCCTAGCACATTTTAAAATCCACACATGCAAAAAATCTGGAAAAAACATCATAAAAAACTAGAGATCAAGAGAAGCAATCCACAAAAAATCCCATCAAATTTGGATAAATAATGAGGAACTTATGAATTTTTGAAGATGGCCATGCAAAATGAAATAAAATAGAGAAAAAGAAATGGATTAATTAAATAATAAAAACCGGCAGTGGCAGAAATGTAATTAAGGGACTCACTAAGTGAAACGCCGCGTTTCACTTAGTGAGGTGGCGTCCGGCTAATGGTCACATGGCAATGGAATAGTGAAAACATGCAGACAAAAAAAATCCAGCAAGCCAAAACACGATTTCTGGGTTTATAATTAGGGTTTTGTGGACTGTTCATCATGTTCATCAATCTTGATGAACTTTTTTTCCAGAATTGGAAAACAAACACACCATTCGACTCAGCTAACAATGCTCATCAACATTCTACCCTTAATTTTCACTAACTCATGCTAACAAAAGAGAAATAAGCAAAAACATATTTGACAACCAAACTTCAAAACAATGTTTCTCCCTCAATACACAACCATTTTTCACGATTCAAAGTTCAAAGTAATCAGCATGGCAAGATCTTTAATAAGCATGTCAACATTTTAAGAATAGTGTGATTCAAATTTTTACCTAATCTGCAAGACAGTGATGATTTGGTGGTTGTTTGGCTGTGATTAGTAGAAACAACAACTTCTTGATGCTCCAAATGATGGATGAATGAGTATTGAAAACCCAGCTGCCTTGATTCTAGCTCCAAACTTGAGCTGCCATGGAAGAAAGCTCAACTGCAATAGTGTGGTTCCAACTCTACAGTTGTGATTTGAGGCTTGCAAATGCTTCAAAAAGGTTTGCAGATGGTGGCACAAAGCTCAAACACACGGGTTCTTTAAAGATTTTCAGAAAAAAGTTTTAGTAAGGAAATGAGAGAATTTGAGAGAAAATGGATTTTGATCTGTTTTGGCAAAGTGTGGCTAGGGTTTTTGCAGCAGAAATGTGAAATATATACTCTGTTTAATGTCCTTAAGTTTTGGTTAGTGAAGTGGTAATTGGAATTAACTTAAATGAAGTGTTTTGGCTAATTGGTGAATTTCACTCAAATGGCAAGGTGCATGAGCTACAGCTGCGAAAATGGGCTTTAAGCACATCCAAAACATGATTTCTGAACATTTCCAATTGGTAAAATGCATTGGCAATGGTTAATTTGAAAAGTCACTTTTTCACCTCCTCTTTTTAAATTCAAACCACTTGAAAAAGGCCATTTTGATTGGTTGATTTTTGGTGAAATGTGATGAAGGATTTGGATAGAGCACATCAAATATGACTTGTAGCAAAAAACCTCACTCAATTTGGCCAAATGGTTTGGAAGTTAGGCCACTTTGAAGTTCAAAAATTTTTGAGAATGATTTGATCATAACTTGCCAACCACACATGAGAAATGAGTGTTCTTGGACTTTTTGGAAATGGGAGAACAAGATATTCAACTTTCATGTTGGACAAAAATTCATTTGAAGCTTGTATGATGAAGTAATTTTGAGGAGAAGAACTTTCCATTTTTGGCAAAATCCAATTACAGGTCAACTTTCTATTTTTGGCAACTTTTTGTCTGACCTCAAATTCTTCACTGTGGATGTTTGACATGTTATATGAGGCTTATATGGACATGAATGAGACCTCTCAGACCAATTCCCACCATCAAATCACTGATTAAATGCACAGTTGACCACAGTTGACTTCAGTTGACTTTGCTAGGGTTTTGGTTGACTGAACCAAGTTCTGATGAATTCCAAGCCCCTATCACTTGATATCTTGATCCAAAATGATGTCACAACTCATATGAACTATTGATGAATGATCATGGTGCCCAAATTCTTCAAGAATGGCCACCATCCATTGCCCAATGGCTGATTTGACTGTTTTGACCTAGCTTGCTTCATCTGCAAGTAACATGGTTAGATGACAATATTTTTGTACTTTTGGTTAATAGACAGATGAAAAGCAATGATACACAAATGCAATACATGCTTGGTGATCAAGAACCACACTCACAAGATAACCCACCCACTAGGAGGGAAGCCAAGATGTACAAAGATCCTTGAGGCAATGATATGGTATGATATGATGCCATGAGGGATCTTAGGGGATAAAATTGGGGTCTTACAGCTGTCAATCTATTCCTCCAGCTGGCTTGCTGGGGAAATAACGCCCGTAGTCGACTCTCTGGCTGAATCTTCGAAATGACCCTCAGGCTGGATCTCTGAAAAACGATTCTCAGACTGAATCTTCGAAATGACCCTCATGCTGGGCACACACACACTTGATCCTCTGGCCGAATCTCGTGACTTTGGTTGTAAAGTAATTTTTCAGTCTGCTTTGAAGAACCTGTTTATCAGCTTATGTGTATGTTTGATATGCATGCAAATGCAAATGCAAATGCAAATGTTATGCATGGTGCAAAAGAAAAAATAAATCTGCTTGGGGAAGCAACTCTGACAGGGAGCGGATCGCTGTATCAATCCTTGAATGCTCTATGGGGAACGATCCGTCTGCCGGGACCGGGGAGCCACCGAAAATAAATCGGTCTTTTTTTTGAAAAGTTGACCTTGCTGGGGAAGTATCAACTATGGAAACTTTGCTTGGCGAGGCTCTGCGAGGAGAGTCTGTGAGGAAAGCACTTCCTGGGGAAATGTCGTAGGAATCGACCTTTGCTGGGGATATGAACTTGCTAATCGTCCTCAGGTTGGGGATTAAAACAAATCTGTTAAAAAAATAATCTGCTGGGGACGAGATGAACACTGGGAACACCACCCTCTTGTCTGTTGGGTATGCGACTACTCTGCTATTGCTGGGAAGATACAGTCTGGAACTGTCAACTCCGTTGGGGATATATAGTCTGGATACTGTCAGCTCTACTGGGGATAGGCTCTGCTGAGGAGAGACTTTGTCAGCCGCTTGGGGCTGAGGATTCATGACTTGGCATCCGGTTCCTGTGACCTGTAACCAAAAAATACACGTATGCCCCGGGGAATTACTCGGTTTGAATTCACCGTCCGGGATTTAAGCACATTCAAAGCAATTTTGACTGTTTTCCTGCGCAAGTCATCTGCAAAAGCCACCATTACATTCAGATGCAATATGTTTCCTCAAGAATTCAGACATCTTTTGCAAACAAACTGATAAATGAAAAGTAAAGAGGCTTTTTAACTGAATCATTCGACTTTTGTTGGTTGAAAAATTTGTGCCAGGAATAGGCGAGTACATCAGGAAGCTGATCCCTGGAAAGAGGCGATCGCTATAAATTGAACAAGAGAAACTATCCTAATGGCAATGTGGAAACGGGGTCCCACCGAGTTTCGATTCTGCTATGGCTCGTATGTCCTCAAGACGCTTTGCTCATCTTGCTTTCTGAAGTGGATGATTAGTCGATCTTTTACCTTCGAAGATTGCCGGATTGAATGAAACGGTGATATAACACGGATGAACTCAGATCGCAGTTATTCGCTTATTCCCTAACTTTTGCGTGGACCGCCCTTTTGGGTTTTCAATCCACCGGGATACCTTTTTTTTCCTGAGCCTCCCTTTCGGGTTTTCGACTCACCGGGTGTACATTTTTTTTGATTTTTATATCCCTAATTTTTGCCCGAACCTCTTCATTCTTTTTTTTGGTTCGTCGGGATGCCCCTTTTTTGCCTGGACTATTCTTTTTACTGTCCAGCGGGTCTATTTTATGTGAAGTATTTTTTAACTGCGTCTGAGTTGACAGGGGACGGGAAGTCTTCGCCATCCATGGTTGTTAGCATCAGAGCTCCGCCAGAGAAAACTCTTTTAACCACGTATGGACCCTCGTTGTTCGGTGTCCATTTGCCCCTGTGATCCGTGTTGGGAGGAAGAATTCTTTTGAGTACCAATTCACCGACTCGATACTCCCGAGGACGCACTTTCTGATCAAACGCTCTCTTCGTTCGTCTCTGATATAGCTGGCCATGGCATATAGCCGCTAGTCTCTTTTCCTCAACTAGGCTCAGCTGATTGTATCGAGAACGAACCCATTTTGCTTCGTTCGACTTCATTGTTGGTGCAGGGAAAAGTTATTCTGGCACAAAATGGCATATGAACCCCCTCCGACGTGATCAACACTGCACCAACTCTGCGACCATTGACGTTGACCGCCCCATCAAACATCATAATCCATTTGGATTCAGGGTCAGGCCCCTCCTCCGGGAGTGGTTCCTCGCAATCTTTCGATTTGAGAAACATGATGTCCTCATCAGGAAAGTCGAACCTCATAGGTTGGTAATCATCAATCGGTTGCTCGGCAAGATAGTCTGACAAGACACTTCCTTTGATGGCTTTTTGTGAAGTGTGTTGGATGTCATACTCTGTCAGCATCATTTTCCACCTAGTAACCCTTCCGGTAAACGCTGGCTCTTCAAAAATATACTTGACTTGATCCATCTTTGATGTCAATAGAGTCGTGTGAGTCAACATATACTGTCTTAGTCGGTAAGCAGCCCATGCCCAAGCGCAGCAAGTTTTCTCGAGCAGTGAGTATCTTTATTCACAGTCGGTAAACTTTTTGCTAAGGTAGTATATTGCATGCTCTTTTTGACCTGACTCGTCATGCTGACCGAGCACACAACCCATTGACCTTTCTAACACAGTTAAGTACATGATCAACGGTCTTCCCTCTACTGGAGGCATTAGAATCGGGGCTCCTGCAAATACTCTTTTATTCTTTCAAAGGCTTTTTGACAATCATCATTCTGACTGACCTCTTGCTCTTTTCTCAGCATTTTGAACAATGGGTCGCATGTGGCTGTAAGATTAGATATGAACCTTGAAATGTAGTTCAATCTGCCCAGGAGGCCACGAACCTCTCTTTCTGTTTTAGGTGCAGGCATTTCTTGAAACCTGGCATATCTTGATAGGACTGATCAATCGTTCTTTCACCTCGGCCTGTAGACTGGCCCCGATCTTGATTTCTTTCTTGTCGTCTTCGGTACCAATGTTGACGGTCTCAATCACCTCCTGATAAGGTGTAATAGCTCGGTCCTTCTGTTTCAACAACCTGGCTAACTCTTCAGGCAATTCACAATCTTCCTCAACCCCTTCTTCGACTTGATAGATAGGATTGTCGAAGTCATACTTGGCCATAGCAGTGTCGTTAGTAGTGAGATTCGGGTGATCAGTTTTACGAGGTGTTTTTTTGGAAAGAAAAACGAAAAAGAAACATGAAAAAGAAACATTGCCGTTTTTGTAAAAGTAAAAATAATTGAAAGAAAGAGAACACAAAATTGTTTGCAAAAGCTGTCCTTTATTGATGATGAAAATAATTGCGAAATGTAACTAAATGGATGGCCCTTCAGATGAGTCATTACACCTTGGTCAAAGTGTAAGACTTTGTTATGCATGTGATAAAAGGAAAACAATAAAAATTACTCCTTCAGTAGAGTAAACCGGACGACTTTTTCAGACGACCAATTGTCGAGCTTTTCTCCTGGGACACACGGGCGAATCCAGCTATCTAAGTCATAGTCGCTGTCAGCCTTGTCTTCATCTGCAGCATTGACGGTGTGGGGAGAAACCAAACCCCCGCTGGAGAAAGTACCGGCTTCATTCTTCTGAGACCCCGGAGTATACCCCAATCCAAACTTGTCTTCTTTGATGATCGGCTCCACAAATTTTCCCCAGCCTTGGGCATTACCAACCTTAACCACTTCAACAGCTTGCTTGTATGAAGAGATAGAAGTCCCGACCTTCTCAGACTCAGGTGAAAAGACAGTTTCGGGCGCGACCTCACTGATGTTTATGGCTTCGAAGCCCTGAGACAACATCTCATGCATCTCGCCATCCATCTCCACATACTTAAATGTAGACAGGTGGCTAACAAAAATATCCTCTTCACCACAGACGGTGACGATCTAACCTTATAGTCCATATTTGAGCTTCTGGTGGAGAGTAAAAGTAACAGCACCGGCAACATGAATCCAGGGTCGACCTATCAGACAGCTATAGGAAGGCTGGATATCCATCACATAAAAGGTACTCTTGAATACCTGCGGTCCAATCTTAATTGGCAACTCAACTTCGCCACAAACAGCTCGCTTAGAGCCATCAAAAGTCCTTACAACTAAATTACTCGGCCTCAGGGTGGTGTCATCACAATCCAACTTCGTTAAGGCTTTCTTTGGGAGAACATTCAGAGAAGAACCTGTATCAACCAAAACATGGGAAAGCACAGTCCCTTTGCATTCCATTGTGATATGCAAGGCTTTGTTGTGATTCCTGCCCTCAGATGTTAGGTCATAATCGGTGAAACCTAGCGCATGGCTAGTGTGTACATTTGAAACTACTAATTCCAGCTGGTTAACAGTTATCTCTGGTGGAATATAGGCCATATTCAGTACTTTCAACAAGGCTGCTCTGTGCGCCTCAGAGCACATCAATAGTGAGAGAATGGAGATCTTTGAGGGTGTCTGATTTAGCTGGTCGACTACCTTGTAGTCACTTTTCTTGATAATCCTCATAAACTCATCCACTTCCTTCTCGAATGCGGTCTTAGGAGGAGCTTCCTTTGTAGTAACCTCTTCGGTGGATACCTGTTTTCCTTTAGCCTTGGCAGCTGTCTCAGCTTCAGCATTCGTGCGCAATGTTGATGGTGCAAATAGGCGTCCACTGCGAGTGAAGCCACCAATTCCTCCAACATTGTCTACAACGGAGCTACCAATGTCAATGTCTTCTTCGTTAACTTTCTGCCCCTGGAAGTAGATATCAGCCCCATAGTGCCACGGGATAGCACTGTCTTTCTCATATGGAACAGGTCCTGGTACCGTGATGGTGACCGGACCAATCAAAGTCGGTTGAGGGTTGTCAGAGTAAATTGGTGCTGGACTTTCTGGGAAATATATTGTTGTCGGAGCGGGTCTCTCGGGAACATATATTTCTTCAGGAGTGAAATAAAACGTTACTGTCGACACATCATTCTTCACTGGACGAGTCTGATCGAACTGAAGACAACCTTCATCTATCAGTTGCTGAATACCCCTTCTCAAACTATCACATCCGTTCTCGGCGTCTTGACAATTTCTGCACTCTTCCCCACAGCCCGGGAAAATCCGTCCTTTCAAGAGTCGGTCTTTGACCACCGATAGCGAAGTCTTCACTTTAGTCACATCAGAAACCAAATTCAAAGTTTCCCCACTATCAACAGCATTAATCCTCTGCCCGCCGTGAGCTGGCATCGGGTTTTGGATAACATTAGGCACCGGAGAAAAATTGATGGCCTGGGTGTAACACCCTTCTAAAATACCCCAAATATTTAATAACAACAACAAATATTTATCAGAGTAAATACACAAACAAGGGTGTCACATCTTCGAATCACATCATTCATCATAACAACTGTCATGCTCTTTTATTATATCATCCATGAAACATTTCAAAAATACGCAGCGGATAGAAATCATCTCAACCAATTAAAACGTATAACATATTACATGTAAAAAGGTTCAACAACCAACAAAAAAACAATTAAAACATCCCGTCCCGATGTTACATCTATCAGAGCATGACCCACTAAGAAGACCACACTAGACTCCAAGCACTAGCTTCTACTCACTCACTGCTCGTTACCTGAAAAATAGTTGTAAGGGTGAGTTCCTCAATCGATATAACAAACATTATAAATTATCATGTTATGTTAAGTAAATTTACACGTTAATCACCCTAATCATATCATGCATTCAGTAACGGCACATCAACTCAAATATCATACTCAATAACAACGTAAAATGCAACTCAATAACGACATAAAATGCAACTCAGCAACAACATAAAATGCAACTCAAATGAGACTCGACTCGTCATGCATGTGGTACCATTCGGAGTAAAACTCCCAACTTAAAATCATTGCCAGTTTAGTGGGCATCAAGGCATAAGCCTTCAACTTTCAACTTAAAATTTTGCCAATCCAGGCCAACGTGGTGTGAGCAAAGCTCCATATTTTTGCCAATCCAGGCCAACGTGGTGTGAGCAAAGCTCCATATTTTTGCCAATCCAGGCCAACGTGGTGTGAGCAAAGCTCCGACTTAATGCATATGAATGTATATGGCATGTACGACTTGAATTTTCAACAACATAATAATAACAGCAACACAACAACGTTTTCAACAAAAATCAACTTATAATCAACTTTGGCTCATCAGCCTACAACTCATTATTTTCAACAAAACAACTTATAATCAACTTTGGCTCATCAGCCTACAACTCAGTATTTTCAACAAAAACAACTTATAATCAACTTTTCAACATATTTGTATCAACATTTCACAACATAAACCCAACAAATTTACTCATCACAATTTCCTACAATAGGCCAATCACCAATTGTGTTCACAACATAAAAATTAACAATTTTTTCCACACTGCAACAGTGTTAACCGGTTAACGCCCTAGGTTAACCGGTTAACGCAGGACAAAAATACATTTTTTTGGCAAAACGCAACAGTGTTAACCGGTTAACGCCCTGGGTTAACCGGTTAACGCAGGCAAAACAGCACATTTTCACAATTTATAACAGTGTTAACCGGTTAACGCCCTGGGTTAACCGGTTAACGCAGACAAAACAGCAGTTCCTGCGCTAACACAAGGCAGAATGCAGAGTTCTCCGCATTTTCCGCCGTGGGAGGACTTCCGGACCTCCGATTCAACTTCCGTAAAAAGCTACATTATCGGAAAATCACGACACATACAATTATCGATTCAATTTCAGTTTTCGTACAACTTATTCATCATAATTTTCTCAGCATTCTAAATCCCAATTAGGGTCAATTCAACGGCTATCACTACCCATGACATGTTAATCTATAATACCCATTAAACGACGATAAACCCCCCTTACCTGAGATAATCCGGCAATCTCTAAGCTTCGAGCTTTTCCGTTCTTCAACCTTTGCTCTCTAGCTCTTCCTCTTTGCCCTTTCTCCACTTTTCACTTTTCAGCCGCTTCTCTGTTTCACGTGAAAACTCTTTACCAACAATTGAAACCCTTTTTCCTTATTCCAACTTATATATATTTTCCAAATAATTATTATTCCCAAATAATAATAATAATAATAATCCAATAATTCAATTTATTTAATTAAATTATTAAATATATTATTAACTTAATTTAAATAATCCTCTTATTTAATTCAGGGTGTTACAACTCTCCCCTACTAAAAGAGTTTTCGTCCTCGAAAACATACCTCAAGCAAATAACTCTGGATAAGACTCTTTCATCTGACTCTCCAGTTCCCAAGTCACATTGCCACCTGCTGGTCCTCCCCAAGCTACCTTCACTAAGGCAATCTCTTTACCCCGCAACTGCTTCAACTCTCGATCCTCAATCCTCATAGGCGATATTTCAACAGTCAGGTTATCTCTCACCTGTACATCATCTACTTGGACTACATGCGACGGATCATGAATGTACCTCCTCAACTGAGACACATGAAAAACCTCATGCAAATTCGCAAGTGACGGCGGTAAAGCGATACGATAGGCTACCTCTCCTATCCTCTCCAAAATCTGATAAGGACCAATAAATCGAGGTGTCAACTTCTTTGACTTCAAAGCTCGACCAACCCCAGTTATCGGAGTAACACGAAGAAACACGTGATCCCCCTCTTGAAACTCAAGTGACTTCCTCCTCTTGTCATGATAACTCTTCTGACGACTCTGAGCAATTCTCATCTTCTCCTGAATCATCTTAATCTTTTCTGTAGTCTGTTGAACAATCTCCGGTCCAACCACAGCACTCTCACCGGACTCATACCAACATAACGGTGTCCGACATCTCCTACCATACAAAGCTTCAAACGGTACCATACCAATACTCGAATGAAAACTATTGTTGTAGGTAAACTCAATCAAAGGTAAATAACAATCCCAAGCACCTCCCTTTTCCAAAACACAAGCTCTCAAAAGATCCTCTAGTGACTGAATCGTCCTCTCAGTCTGACCATCAGTCTGCGGATGATATGCAGAACTCAATCTCAGTTTAGTTCCCAAAGCCTTCTGCAAACCTTCCCAGAATTTCGATGTAAATCTAGGATCTCTGTCCGAAACAATACTCGACGGAATACCATGCAAACTTACAATTTTCTCAATATACAACTCGGCTAATCTCTCTAACGGATAATCCATTCTAATCGGAATGAAATGAGCCGATTTCGTCAATCTATCAACAATCACCCAAATAGCTTCAAAATTCTTAATTGTCCTCGGTAAACCAGAAACAAAATCCATACTGATACTATCCCACTTCCACTCTGGAATAGCCAACGGTTGCATTAGCCCAAACGGCTTCTGATGCTTAATCTTTGACTTCTGACAAGTCAAACAAGAATAAACAAAACTTGCGATTTCTCTTTTCATTCCCGGCCACCAAAATAACTTCTTCAAATCATGATACATCTTCGTAGCTCCAGGATGAATACTCAACCCACTACGATGCCCTTCTTCAAGAATACTCTTCTTAAGTTCGGTAACATTCGGAATGCACACCCGATTACCAAATTTCAAAACACCATTCTCATCAACTCTGAATTCGCCACCTTGACCTTGATTCACTAGAGTCAACTTATCAACCAAAAGCATATCGGATTTCTGACCCTCTCTGATCTCATCCAGAATACCACTTGTTAACTTCAACATTCCCAATTTAACACTATTGTGAGTACTCTCACACACCAAACTCAAGTCTCTAAACTGCTCAATTAAATCCAATTCCTTAACCATTAACATAGACATATGTAATGATTTCCGACTCAATGCATCAGCCACTACGTTTGCTTTACCCGGATGGTAATTCAAACCAAAGTCATAATCCTTCAGAAACTCTAACCATCTTCTCTGTCTCATATTCAGTTCTTTCTGATCAAACAAATACTTCAAACTTTTATGGTCACTGAAAACCTCAAATCTTGACCCATACAAGTAATGCCTCCATAACTTCAGGACAAATACCACAGCTGCCAACTCTAAATCATGCGTCGGATAGTTCCTCTCATGAACCCTCAACTGTCTCGAAGCATAAGCTATAACCTGCTTATTCTGCATCAACACGCCACCCAAACCCAACAATGAAGCATCACAGTAAACCTCAAATGGTTCCGACGAACTCGGTAATATCAGAATAGGAGCAATAGTCAACCTTCTCTTTAACTCTTGGAAACCTTCTTCACATTTTGAGTCCCAAACAAACGCTTGCCCCTTCCTAGTCAACATCGTCAATGGTAACGCCAACTTAGAAAATCCCTCAATGAACTTCCTATAATAACCAGCCAAACCAAGGAAACTTCGAATCTCAGCAACAGACTTCGGAGCTTCCCACTTAGACACCGCTTCTATCTTAGAAGGATCAACAGCAACACCACCTCTTGAAATCACATGACCAAGAAAACTCACCTCTCCTAACCAAAATTCACACTTGGACAATTTAGCAAATAACTTCTTTTCTCGTAGAACTCCCAAAACCACTCTCAAATGTTCAGCATGCTCTTTTTCAGATTTCGAATACACCAAAATATCATCAATAAACACCACAACAAACTTGTCTAGGTACGGATGGAAAATCCTATTCATGTACTCCATAAATACTCCAGGCGCATTAGTCACACCAAAAGGCATTACAGAATACTCATAATGTCCATACCTTGTTCTGAAAGCAGTCTTCTGAATATCCTCGGTTTTCACACGGATCTGATGATACCCAGATCTCAAATCTATTTTGCTGAACACACTTGCACCAACCAACTGATCCATCAAATCATCAATCCTCGGCAAAGGATACCGATTCTTGATCGTCACTTTATTCAGTTGCCTGTAGTCCACACACAACCTCATAGTACCTTCTTTCTTCTTAACCAATAGCACTGGTGCACCCCACGGTGACACACTCGGACGAATAAATTTCTTATCCAACAGGTCTTCCAACTGACTCTTCAATTCAGTTAACTCAACAGCAGACATACGGTACGGAGCCATCGATATCGGCCTAGTACCAGGTACCAAATCAATCGAGAACTCCACTTCTCGTTCTGGCGGTAATTCATTCACCTCTTCCGGAAACACATCAGGAAAATCACACACCACGGCTAGATTGCCAATCACCAGTTTATCTTTAGCCTCCAAAGTCGCTAACAGCATAAACAACTCTGCCCCATCAGCTACTTCTTCATTCACTTGCCTTGCTGATAGAAACAAACTCTTTCCTTCCTCACTCTCAGGAAAGACCACAGTCTTATCAAAACAATTGATAGAAACTCGGTTAAACACCAACCAGTTCATACCCAGAATAACATCAATCTGCACTAGTGGAAGACACACTAGGTCCATCCCAAATTCTCTACCAAAAATACTCAAAGGACAATTCAAACAAACCAAAGTAGTAGTCACTGAACCCTTCGCAGGAGTATCAATCACCATACTACCAAACATCTCAGATATCTCTAACTTAAGTTTCACAGCACAATCCAAAGATATAAAGGAATGAGTCGCACCTGTGTCAATAATAGCTACAAGAGGAAAGCCATTAATATAACACGTACCTCGGATAAGTCTGTCCTCACTGGAGGTTTGAGTTCCGGTCAATGCGAACACCCTCCCCGTCTGAGATTTCTTTGGCTTCTGACACTGACTTCCAATATGCCCTTCTTCGCCACAATTAAAACAAATCACTTCCTTGTGCTTGCAATCAGCTATTGCATGACCAATCTTACCACAGCGAAAACACCTCTTTACTTCAGCAGTGCATACATTACTCTTATGACCAGCCTGACCACATTTGAAGCAAACTATACCAGCAGGAGCACCTCCCCCACTAGCTCTCTGAGCCGGAGCAGCTCTTTGCTTCCCTTTTCCAGCTGGAGCATCATACGGCTTGCCACGGTTTTGATGTTGCTTGCCTCTGCGGTCACTGACAATCTTGTAATGAGCATTATTGTCTTCTTCAAATATCCTGCAGCTATCAACCAATTCAGTAAAAATGCGTATCTTCTGATACCCAACAGCCTTCTTAATTTCAGAGCGCAGTCCGTTTTCAAACTTGATGCACTTTGAAAATTCAGCACCAGCACCAGTGTAATGAGGATAAAATTTGGACAGCTCCACAAATTTCGCAGCATAATCAGTGACAGACATGCTTCCTTGCTTCAGCTCAAGGAACTCAATTTCCTTCTTACCACGGATATCTTCCGGATAATACTTTCTCATGAATTCCCTACGGAATACATCCCAAGTAATGGCTTCACCTGCCACGGTCAACCTCTCGTGAGTCTCTAGCCACCAGTCATCAGCTTCGACTGCTAGCATGTGAGTACCATACCGAACCTTCTGAGCTGGAGTGCAATCCATAACACGGAAGATTCTCTCAATCTCTTTCAACCATCCCAAGGCTGCATCTGGATCATGCTTTCCTTTAAACACCGGCGGATTCTCTCTCTGAAAAGTCGCCAAGCTACGTGATCCAGCATCCCCACCAGCATTTGGCAAGTTCTGCACAGCTTGTGCCATTGCTTGCATTGCGGCAGCCATTGCAGCGTCATTCCTTCCAGCCGTTTCAACTTATCACTACAACACAACTTAAAAGTGAGACTAGTAACAATTACACAATTGTTAGACAGTAACGACACGACAACTGGCCGGACAGACCGACCTGCTCTGATACCACTAATGTAACACCCTTCTAAAATACCCCAAATATTTAATAACAACAACAAATATTTATCAGAGTAAATACACAAACAAGGGTGTCACATCTTCGAATCACATCATTCATCATAACAACTGTCATGCTCTTTTATTATATCATCCATGAAACATTTCAAAAATACGCAGCGGATAGAAATCATCTCAACCAATTAAAACGTATAACATATTACATGTAAAAAGGTTCAACAACCAACAAAAAAACAATTAAAACATCCCGTCCCGATGTTACATCTATCAGAGCATGACCCACTAAGAAGACCACACTAGACTCCAAGCACTAGCTTCTACTCACTCACTGCTCGTTACCTGAAAAATAGTTGTAAGGGTGAGTTCCTCAATCGATATAACAAACATTATAAATTATCATGTTATGTTAAGTAAATTTACACGTTAATCACCCTAATCATATCATGCATTCAGTAACGGCACATCAACTCAAATATCATACTCAATAACAACGTAAAATGCAACTCAATAACGACATAAAATGCAACTCAGCAACAACATAAAATGCAACTCAAATGAGACTCGACTCGTCATGCATGTGGTACCATTCGGAGTAAAACTCCCAACTTAAAATCATTGCCAGTTTAGTGGGCATCAAGGCATAAGCCTTCAACTTTCAACTTAAAATTTTGCCAATCCAGGCCAACGTGGTGTGAGCAAAGCTCCATATTTTTGCCAATCCAGGCCAACGTGGTGTGAGCAAAGCTCCATATTTTTGCCAATCCAGGCCAACGTGGTGTGAGCAAAGCTCCGACTTAATGCATATGAATGTATATGGCATGTACGACTTGAATTTTCAACAACATAATAATAACAGCAACACAACAACGTTTTCAACAAAAATCAACTTATAATCAACTTTGGCTCATCAGCCTACAACTCATTATTTTCAACAAAACAACTTATAATCAACTTTGGCTCATCAGCCTACAACTCAGTATTTTCAACAAAAACAACTTATAATCAACTTTTCAACATATTTGTATCAACATTTCACAACATAAACCCAACAAATTTACTCATCACAATTTCCTACAATAGGCCAATCACCAATTGTGTTCACAACATAAAAATTAACAATTTTTTCCACACTGCAACAGTGTTAACCGGTTAACGCCCTAGGTTAACCGGTTAACGCAGGACAAAAATACATTTTTTTGGCAAAACGCAACAGTGTTAACCGGTTAACGCCCTGGGTTAACCGGTTAACGCAGGCAAAACAGCACATTTTCACAATTTATAACAGTGTTAACCGGTTAACGCCCTGGGTTAACCGGTTAACGCAGACAAAACAGCAGTTCCTGCGCTAACACAAGGCAGAATGCAGAGTTCTCCGCATTTTCCGCCGTGGGAGGACTTCCGGACCTCCGATTCAACTTCCGTAAAAAGCTACATTATCGGAAAATCACGACACATACAATTATCGATTCAATTTCAGTTTTCGTACAACTTATTCATCATAATTTTCTCAGCATTCTAAATCCCAATTAGGGTCAATTCAACGGCTATCACTACCCATGACATGTTAATCTATAATACCCATTAAACGACGATAAACCCCCTTACCTGAGATAATCCGGCAATCTCTAAGCTTCGAGCTTTTCCGTTCTTCAACCTTTGCTCTCTAGCTCTTCCTCTTTGCCCTTTCTCCACTTTTCACTTTTCAGCCGCTTCTCTGTTTCACGTGAAAACTCTTTACCAACAATTGAAACCCTTTTTCCTTATTCCAACTTATATATATTTTCCAAATAATTATTATTCCCAAATAATAATAATAATAATAATCCAATAATTCAATTTATTTAATTAAATTATTAAATATATTATTAACTTAATTTAAATAATCCTCTTATTTAATTCGGGGTGTTACACTGGGCATCTCTCAAATCTTGTACCTTTAGCTGGAGAGCCTTGCAATTATCTGTAGTATGGCCAGGTGCGTTGGAGTGAAAAGCACATCTGGCGTTGACATCATAACCTCTAGGCAGATTGTTGGGATCGACCGGTGGGGTCAGAGTTCTCAACGTAACCAGATTCATGTCAATCAACTTGAGAAGTAATACAGAATAAGGCATTGGGATTGGCTCAATGACCCGGTCCGCCTGCCTTGGACGTTGTTGATAGGGTCTCTGCTGACCCGGATTACCTCCTTGTTGTTGATTGTTGTACCTGGGTTGCTGTTGCGGATGATACTGCGGTTGATGAACAGGTGTTGGAATAGTGACTGCGGCCACTTGATCTTGATAATAATTAGGGCGTCCTCTGCCCCTGCCTCTGCCGACATATACAACGCTCGTCTCACCTTCTCTTCTTCGCTGACCGTTATCAGCAAACGGTTTCTTGGGAACTGATGAGTTGGAAGCACTGTTGTCTTGAATTCGGCCCATCTTCAACAGACTCTCGATCCTTTCTCCAGCAATCACTATCTCTGCAAAGCTGATTGACGGGCAAGCAGCCAATCTCTCGATATAATTGCCTTGAAGAGTGTTCATGAACATGTCACCATCTCCCTTTCAGACATAGGGGGTTGGACGGATGCAACAATCTGTCTCCAACACTGAGCATATTCTCTAAAGGTTTCCTTGGCAGTCTGAGACATTCCTTGCAACAAGGTCCGATTTGGAGCCATGTCCAAGTTGTATTGATATTGATTGACAAAAGCCTCTGCCAAGTCTTTCCAGCTCTTGATGGTAGTACGAGACAAATGAGAATACCATTCACGAGAAGCTCCAGTTAAACTGTCTTCAAAATAGTACATCCACAACTTTTCATCTTCAGTATGAGCTCCCAACCTTCCCAGATAAGATTGGAGATGAGTGCGTGGGCAAGAAGCCCCGTTGTATTTCTCAAAAGTAGGGGGTTTGAACTTGTGAGGGATCCTTACTCCCTGAACCAGACCAAGATTGGTGACATCAAAACCTAAGGAATTTTGAGACTCCAAAGATTTGAGCTTCTCAGCAAGCTCATCCATACGGCGAGTGGTCTCGAGGGCCTCGTCGTGCAAAGAAAATTGATCATATTGACAATCTTCAGTAACGGGGCGCCCGTTAATCCGAATCCCTTGATTCACATTGTACCTTCCGCCAATACCATTCCCAACATTTCCCGTGTTGCCAACATTATCCGGGTTTCCATCAACATTTACGTTACCCGCGTTTCCAGTGTTCACAGGGTTATCAGCGTTCCCAGGGTTACCAGGGTTCCCCTCAGCACTTGGTATTTCCACCTCTGGATCAGGCCTCGGTTGCTCAACCAATTCCCTCAGCTTTTCTTGGCCTTCTGCCATACCAGTCATCAATGTCATGAACTGATCCATCCTTTCACGCATATCGGCTAGTTCTTTCTGTATCTGGTCCATTGCTAGTCGTGGACGGTTTTCCTTTGTCGGGTACCTGTGAACTCGCTTGGGACCAATAACTGCCTGAAACAGGGAACAAACATTAGACACTGCGGTGACACCTGCAAAACAAACAAGGGTTAGTATGCATGGTATGCGATGCACGGCTTTTTCGATTTTAAGGCCCCCCCTTAAAAAGGGAATACCCTGCAAATGAATAAGCATGAGATGTTGGATGCAAATATGCAGATGATGTTATGCAATGCAATGGCATGTCAATCAGGATTGCTGGATCCGCTTGAACATCTGTCAGGTTGCACTGCCTGAACGGATCAACCATGGATCAAGGGTTTGTTGCAAGTCACGAGCATGGAGTTTAGGTTAAGAACCACCCAAAGGGAGTGTACTAAGGTTTAAACCTGCCAAACATGTTCTACAAAAAGGTTCCCATAGTCATAATCCCATCTTTCGGATATTATCAGAGGAACGACTACTCGCATTCCAAAAATATTCTCAAGAGAGACTCTTATGAGTGTAGTATCGCGTAACAATCATATCAAATCTTACACTTGAACGACTTTCGCACTACATCCTACGAATAGGCCAAGATGGGTTTGGTAAACTAAGGTCCTTGGCTTCTAAGGTCTATATTGGAAAAAGTAATGTCTAACCACAACTTACTTGTGTGACATTATTGATCCCAACATGACCTCCACCAAGTGAATGGGCTTGCAAGTCAACTTGCTACGGAATAACTCCACACAAGTCAACAAGACTATGCCATTCTCCTATCTTAATTGCACTCGAGTCCGGGTATAGAACTCATCTAACAAAGATCACCAAGCATACAAGGAATTAATATTCAAGCAATTCAATCATTACATACAATACAGGAATTCCAAATTGCACAAAAATATGTCACATAAAAAATACAATACAATACAACAAATATGAAAAGTAGGCAAAACCCACTAGGGTAATACATTCCCCACCAGAGTCGCCATTTTTCTGTAGCGGGGTATTCGTTACCATTGGAGATATTGACTAAATCCAAGGTAAATCATACAAGTCGAGTCGCCACCGCACTTCTATTTATCCAAAGGAATGGTTAGAAAGCGAACAAAAACCTAAAAGTTTTATCGAATAAAAAACTAGTAAAAATGTCAGAGATCTGGGTAAGGGGGTTGGTTATGTAATGGGAAGGTGTTAGGCACCCAAAACATCCTAGGTACTCCTATGGATCCCTTTTCACATTTGTTGTAAGATTGTTGTTTTTTGTCTAAAGGGTGTGAGTTTATCTTGTGCTGTTTACTGAAAGAAGGGTCAAAAGAAAATGACTCGCACGGATGTCACATCCACTGCATACGTATCTCATCTGAATATGAGAATCAGAGTCTTCGTAGCTCGGCTGACCTAGGGGTTAGGGGGATGTGTGCTCGCTAAGACATCGCGTCTTCTGCCTACGTATCTCATCTGGCCTGAGAATCAGAGCAAAACGTAGTTCGGCTAACTACGGGGTTATGGATTGGGTTTTGGACGAACGACGTCACTACACAATCTACCGGATGCTCGACCTTTGGAGACTTACTCGCCCGTAGTAGAAGGAGTAAACGTGTTCTTAGGAGAAGAAAAATCAATGAGTTGGTAGGGTTAGGGATGCTCATGCAAAAAGGCAGTCCTTGACGAAGGAACCGCGCTACCTGTGGGGATACGAACACATACAAAACAAACATGTATAAAGTAAACGTGCCAACAAGGCAATCAGAATAAATCTCCCAAATGGTATCCCACAAGCAAAGTGGAATATCCAGCGAGCTATCTCTGCAAAAGTCATGTGAGCCTTCACAAAAACTCAACAAAAGGGTTAGTGAAACACGATAAGGATTAGGAGAAAACATGATATGACAAACGTAAGTCAGATTAGAGCAAAACAGGAAAAAGCAAATGCTACTGTCGCGATCGCTACTGTCTCGCCTAGCGAAGGCTTGGCGAAGCGTCGCTGCGTGCTCGCCTAGCGAAGGTGCTAGCGAGCCCCTGCGGGTTTTGGATTTTTCATGGATAACAGTGCGATTTCAGAAACCTCAAACCCTGTGGCATACACTTCAGAAATTAAACGATTAAGCATTCAAGGCATAGGTTTCACCCATTCATGCATAGGCGAAACCTAACGATATCCACGTTTCCAAATTCAAACATAATACATCACACATTTAGAACATTCAAATTGAAGGCGTAAAATAATGGGAATAGGACAAACCTGATTGGAGAGCTTGATTGAAATTGAGTTGCACCCGTGAGGTTTACAAAACAATCTTTAGGGTTTATGTGAGGCAGAGGTGATTCTGTGCAGTTGAGTTCCCTTCAGGGTTTGGAGGCTGTTTTGAGTTCTCTGTCAGGTTTCTCTCCAGGTTTTGTCCAGGGTCTTGTTCCAAGGAAACCTCAGAGTGTTTTGCTTCTCTTCCTTTTTCTGTCTGTTCTACCTCTTTTATAACCTGATTTTCATGGCTTTGTGGGCTCAAATGAGAGGGGTCCAAGTCCAAGATTTTTCTATTATATTTTATTTATTTATTTATTTAATTAAATTTTTTTTTCGTTTTTCGTTTTTTTTTCGTTTTTTTTTTCAAAACACATGGGCTTCGCTTAGCGAGCATGACAATTCAAGAAATTCCTCTGAGCGTAGGTGATTCTGGTGCTTTTCTTGGGACTCGCTAGGCGACCCATTCTGCTCGCCTAGCGAGCATGACAGCTCATGAACAAACCTTTGCTCCTTCAAGATTAACGTTTTGACTGACGAATAGACCCCTGTTGGAAGTAACTCAAGTCTTTCCCTTGTGTTGACTGATCATCTAAATAGAACCCACAAAGTGTCCTGGATGATGTTCAAGCTTCTTGGAGCTAATCCCGATTGACATGATGAAATGCAATGTATCTAATGTTAAATGACCTAAAATGAATGCGTGAATGAGGAGGGCAAATTTTGGGGTGTTACAACACCGTACAAAAACAAGATAATTTTTTTAAAAGTCCTAATTCAGCCACCTCTTCCGCATACTCATAACTTACAATTGACATCAGAGCAGGTTATAAGTAATCTGTTCCTAAAGATCCAGAATGGCTTTCACAAGTGCAAATCCTATTTTCAAAGATGATGGTAGTAACAATAAACCTCCACTATTTTCTGGTGAATATTTTGACTTTTGGAAAATTCGCATGAAGACTCATTTCGAAGCACAAGTAAAAGAAATTTGGAATGCTGTCGAAAATGGTCCATTTGTTCCTACAAGTGTTGTTAACGGGGCTGGGACACCGAAGATTAAGAGTTCATGGGATGGAGATGATAAGAAAAAGTTATTTACAATAAGAAAGCAATAAACATACTTCAAAGTGCACTTAGCATGGATGAATTCTTTCATGTCTCTCAATGTACAATGACAAAGAAAATATGAGATACATTGGTAGAAATCAATGAAGGAATCACTGAAGTAAAGAGATCTAGATTAAATACTTTAAATCAAGAGTACGAGATGTTCAAAATGCAGCCTGGAGAATCTATCGTCCTGTTGCAAAAGAGATTTGTACACTTGACAAATCACTTGATTGCTCTCGGTAAGACTTTTACTAACAATGATCTTAATCTTAAAGTGCTTAGGTCTTTAACCTGGAAATGGCAACCAAAGGTGACAAAACATCTAAAAAGAAAAGTTTTTCTACCATGACATCCACATCCTTGCTCGGAAAACTTCAAGAAGATGAACTTGAACTTGAAAGACTTAAAAAACATGAGAATCAAAGAGAAGAAATCCAAAGGCATTGCTTTGAAAGTTGACACAAAAGAAGAACAAGAAGATGATGCTCCGGAAGAAGATGAAAACTTCATGCTCCTTGTAAAAAGACTTGGTAAGTTATTTGGTAATAATGAAAAATCCTTGAATTATGCAAAAAGAAAGAAACATTTCAGGAAAAAGGATGCTTCCACTTCAACACCAAATGTCAATGAATGTGGAAAGTAAGGACACATAAAGACGGATTTTCAAAAACTCACCAAGAAGAACAATTTTAAAAGTAGAAAAGAGTCAAAATACAAAATAGTCTACATTGCATGAGAAGATAATGAAATAAGTTCATCACCCGATTCAGAAAGTGACAAATGTGCAAATCTTACTTTGATGGCATCACACAATTCCGATGATGAAGATAAAGAGGTTATTAATTATTTTTCCATTTATGATAATGATGCACAAGGTGCTATAGATGAAATACTCAATGAATGCAATAACAAATTGATGCACAAGGTGCTTCATATGATGAAAATTCACATGAGCTTCCTTATGGTTTTTTCATCACTAAAATTCTTCAACATTTTAAGGTCAATCTTGTTAAGGCAGATCCCGTGCCAATGGAAGACTGGGAACTTATTGTTCTTATTTACAACAACAAAATGGGTGTGGTTTATAACTACAAGGGCAAGACTATCCGGTGTAAAAGACGATGAAGTTTAAAATCCTCCTCCTCCGGTTCAAGAAACTCCGTTCTTCAAGGAAGATTAAAAATGGTGTTTAGCCACAACTGTAGAAGCCATATAGGTCCACCAGTTTGTAGGTGGTCAAAATTTTATGACCTTACCATATCAGCGACAACCAAAGCCAAAGACTCGTAAAGTCCCATGAGAATTAGTTGGCTCATGCATATTTTCCTGCCTTCGTTTAGTTGGGTTGCAAGGGGCACATATTTTTTAGCCACCTAAACAGATTGAACACAAAACATATACCTAGACAACCGGTATGTAAGAAATGCGATGTGTTAGTGTAACACCTCAAAATTTGCCCTCCTCTCTTGGGACTAGCTTAACATATTGCATTGCATTTTTAGGTCATTAGGCATTGCATATTTGCATATCATGTGGTTACATTGTGCAAGTCATCCTCCTAGGTCTTGGTCAGAAGATAAGAGGTTGGGATTCAAGCCTGAGGGTTTATGGACTGATCACCAACTATCTGAGGGTGGTGCTACAAATTAGGGTTTCATGATTTCTCAAGAAGATTGAGCTTGATCTTGGTTGAAATGATACATCATCATCATCATGGTTTTGTCATCATCCCAGAGATTCAAGAGATTGATCAGGTACCTTGAGATTAGGGTTTTGACCACTGGTCAACCCTAATCATCTGCATTGGGCCAATCAGGGCTTGGCAAGGAGATGGGGTCTACAATGGATATGGGGATCATCATGTGATTATATTGAGCTCATGGAAGCTAGGGTTTCATTTTTGAGCCATTTCATCAGGAGTTTGAGGCTCAAGTGGATCAGTGCATAGCCAAATTCATCTATCAATCAGAAAAGTCAACTGTGGTCAACCGTGCCTGAAATGATGGATTTGGAGGTGGGAGAGAGTTGGATACACTTCATTCATGACAAGTCTCATTTGACATTTCAAACATCAAGAATGGAGAAAATAAAGTCAGGAGAAAAGTTTCCAAAAATAGAAAGTGACTTGTAATTGAAAGTTTCCAAAAATGGAAAGTTTTTCACCTCAAAATTACATGTCCAAAAATGCTTCAAATGAAATTTTGTTCATCATGAAAGTTGTAGATCTTGCTCTCACCTTTCCAAAAAGTCCAAGAACATGAATTTCTCATGTATGGTTGGCAAGTTATGATCAAATCATTTTCCAAAAATGCCTAAATTCAAAGTGGCATAACTTTCACATGGAATGGCCAAATTGGGTGATCTTTCTTTGAGCAAACCACATTTTACATGTACTTTCATGATGCATCATTACATTTAATTGAAAATCATCATGGCAAAATGTCATTTTTCAAGTGGACTAATTTGTATTTTTGGTGTGAAATGGTGATTTTGAAAATTACAAGGCATTTCCATACAAAACTCATTTCAACACATTCCAAATGTCATTTTAGACTTGCTTGAACTGATTTTGGACTGTTACATTGGCTGGTTTGGCAAAGGCTATTTTGGCTATTTCACTTAAAATTGCATTTGTGCTAATTCACTCAATTTTGCTAATTGTGATTAACAAATGGATTAGGAGTTAGTATAAAGGCTTAATTGTAACAGAAAATCATAAACACACTTCACATTTTCAGATCTAACCAATTTTCCCTCCAAAAACCTCCAAATTCTCTCAAAACTTTCACACACTTTTTCATCATTTTCATCAAGATTCATCATCCATAGTGTGAATTCGTGCTTGATCTATCATCTACCAGTGATTGTGTGCATCTGTTTCACAAGATCAAGGCCATAGCATTGAGGAATTTGGACTGTTGAAAGCAAGCTCATCCATGGCAAATCGAAGGTTCTTGGATCTGAAGCATCACTGAGCTAAACTACTCATTCCATTCAACTTCCACATCATTGAACTGCTTCTGTTTTGGTGTTTTGGACATTGAAGAGCACGAATTCTCATCTGCCATCATCGAGAGGTTAATTTTCGAATTCCTTAATTGCTTGAATTGTGATGTGGTTTGTGTAGATCTCTCAACATAGAATGCAATGCAACTTGTGGTTTTGAATTTGGTTGAGTATCTAGTGAGAAATCTTGATTAGAAGTTTGATGCTCAATTGTTCTTTTGCTCGATCCGGTTGATATGTTTAGAGTTAGGTCAAATGCTTGCCATATCCATGATCTAGGTTGAAAGATGAACACATTGATGTATGGCACGATGATTTTGGTTGAGATTTGCTCATATTGCATTTTCTGGAATTGCTGTTGTTGTTCTTGATGAAGAACACGCCTGGACGCGTTTTGATCCGTGTTTTGCCTGGCCTTTTTTGAATTCTTGTTTACCGCGGATTCCAACCAATAGCGTAGTGCCACCGAATTAAATGAAACGACAGCGTTTTGGCTTCGCTTCTCAGAATTACGCAAATGCCATTTTCAATATTAATTTGTATTATTTCATTTTCTTTTTCATTTTTCATTTCATTTTGATTCATGATCTTTAAAAATTCATAAGTGATTCATTTTTTGTCCAAATTTGATGAGACTTTTTGTATTATTCTCCTTGTGATGTGTAGTTTTTTATGGTGATTTTTATTATTTTTGTGCACGTGTGGAAAAATAAATTGCCTAGGGTTTGGTTGAATGTGTCCAATTTGTGTATACCATGCAATTTCACTCATAAAATGATGATGCTTCCATAAAAATGCTTGAAATTTTACATGCCTATTCTGGACTCTTTTCTGGTGATTTTGATGTATAGTTTGCAATTTTTGGATCCCTGGTTGATGAGATATGAATTTTTGATTAGAGGTGTGACAATTTGTGTCACACCATGCTTGGTGAATTTCATGATTTTATTTGATGTGCTTGTGAACATTGGATTGAGTTGAATTTTTGCATGATTGAGCATATGGATGTTAAGAACACATGTGAATTTTTCTGGATTTATTGATGGCATTTCCTATTTGATTGGAATTTTCCCCCCTGCTTGGTCATTTGGTGATTCTTTGTGACACATGTTTGTATTTGCTTTGTGAAATTCGGGTCATTAATTGGATGGATGTGAAATTTGACATGTGAATTCTAGACACATTATAGGTCATTGTGGTTTTGATCCCATTCATTTATCATGTTTTGTCACTGTTTTATGATTGATGGAAGTTGATGCTTGTTTTGATGCCTTGTGTTGGCTTGTTTGAATTTGTCTGGACTTTTTGATTTTCATTGACCTACTTCCCTTGATCCAAATGAGCTGAAATTTGGTATTCCATTCATTGAATGTGTTATGTTTAGACTTGAATTTTTGTGGAATTTATTGAAATGTTTTGATGTTGATTTGATGGTGATCATTCTGTTTGGTCCTTTGAGGTTGCAAATTGCATGTTTGATGCCTTTTCTTTCATGAAATGATGATAATGAATGATATGAGCATGGGACCAATTGGATTTGTTTCTAAATTGTTGGATTGTGATTTTGGATAATTTTCACTTGCTGTTTTGGATTTTTCATCTCCTTTTGACCCTAGGCTTGTCCTAGTGGTCTTGTTTCTCATATTTGAGTTTGGCTTTTCAGGTTGAGATGCAAATGCCTTAAGGAGATTGCTTCAAGTTAATTGAGTTTGATTTGGTTAATTGTTGTGAACTAACTTGTTTTATTTTGTAGGATGCTTGGCTCACTTGAGTTGATTGTGCATTGCACATTGTATTGTTTGATTGAACATTGACTGTTGGTTTTTATACTGTCTGTTTTGACTTTGTGATTGGTATACTGATTATATTTGATTGATTTCAGGTACATTAGTTGCTAATAGTTCTTTGAGAACTTGCTTGCTGTTGCTTGGTTGTTTAAACCAATTGAGGTAGACTCTCTTGTCTCCATGTAGTCTGGAAGACCTGGCCTGTTACTTGGCCAGGCAACTGTCTGAAGTCCTCCTTAAGAGGCGATGTTTGTGACTGTTTAACTTTGTCCCCAAGCAGGAAAAGACCTTGATTAAGGCAATTGGCAGAACCCAAGGGATGTGCAATCCATCCTCTGCTATTCTTGTTGAGTCGTCCCTCTGCTCACACCGCTGTGTTGATGCATTGGGACATTAACCCAAGATCTTGTACAGTTGTACAGTTGAGTCAGAGTCATGAGTGTAGAAGGGTTCCTCCTTTCTGAACCCACACTCCTTTGTCTGAAGCTCTCCCTGGCCAGGGATAAGAGCTGTGAAGTCTTATCTTCACTCACCTTTCATCAGCTTCACCCTGACTCTCAATGTCAGGGTTAAGAGCTAACACCACCCTTGTACAGATGACTTGCCTTGGCAGTCTGACCCTTTGTTTGAGCCCACTTTTGACTGGATATAGTGTGTGCTATTTGAAATGTTTGCTTTGCTTTTTCCTGGATAGGATTAGCTTGCTGTTGTGTAAGTAGATAGTGAACCTTAACATAGGGCAATGATGCATGATAACATCTAGGCTCGAGTCCAGCTCCCTAGTAGTGTGTCTCCCTTTGTATCTGGTTAGAATTTCTTTCCCGTTCAGGGGAACTACATTGCCCTGATCCTCATACCAGATGAGGTACGTAGGCAGGAGGTCGCACGAGATCTCTCCGGGCACTCTTTTGCTTTTTTGTGTGTGTTTGCTTGACAATTGCTAGGCTCGAGTTCCCGACTCCTTAGTAACTTGTTGCTTGTTTCTTCTTGTGTGCGTAGGAGACGGATGTAAGCCCAGCAATTGGCATTCTGTATCCTTTTGTTGTGTGCTTGGAGTCCGGTGTAAGTCCATCAAGTGGCATCTGGTTTCCAGTGTGGGTCTGTTTGGTTCGGCAGCTGATGTAAGTCCAGCTATTGGCGTTCGGGTTCCATGTTTGCCTTTTTGTGCGTGTGTTTGTTTCGGCGTGCGTGAGCCGAACTACGGTCGCTCTGATTCTCGTTCCAGACGAGATACGTAGGCATAGGATGCGATGTCCTAGCGAGCCCTCTTCCCCCTTTCCCCACCTGTGTTTCTTGTGTGTGTGATGTTTGTTTTAGCAACCTTTTTCTATCTTTTGAGCGTGGATCCCGTCGAGTACGACGGACGTGAGGGGTGCTAATACCTTCCCCTTGCGTAACCGACTCCCGATCCCATTCTCTTTGGTCGCGAGACCATGCTTTTTCCCAGGTTTACTCTGAGCATTTCCTTTCCCTCTTTTGGGATAAATAACGCACGGTGGCGGCTCTGTGTTGTGTTTGTTTTAGCCCGCCGGTTGTTTTTCGCGGATGCGACAGCTGGCGACTCTGCTGGGGACAATAAGATGTTGACCTGTGCTGGTCCATCTTCCCTAAGCGAGTCTCTCCTAGCGCTCTAGGATAGTCTAGGTTGCTTGTGCCGCTTTATTTATTGTATTTATTATTCTGACTGTGTATATATTTGCATAAATATTTGCATGCATCATACTATCATGTTGCCGTCCTCTGTGCAGGTGGTTCCTCTGTTTGGGGTGGGTGTTCTGAGTGGGGCTAAAACCCAGGCCCGAGTATACACCTAGGATTAGTGTGGTCTCCCGTTCCTCATTTGCTTTATCAGCATATTGTTGCAACGTGACATACCACAAGCCGGACGAGGTTCTTTTGAGGGAGCTTTTCCTCTGTGGAGTATCCACTTTGGTTGAGCGACTTCATCTGAACTATTGACTCTGGTGACCGATCATTTCCCGGATCTTTGGTTTAGATGATCTTAAGGGAGCTACAATGGCACACCCGAAAGGGCAAACCCATTGAGTATCTCCGCCCGATTGTCGAGACTATTATCCGCCTTAGGATGACCTGATTAGAATTTACCTGTGAGGGAAGGGTGATTCTTACAGATGCATGTTCAGATGGTGACTTTGATGGTGACTTTTGGTTCCGTTGATCAGAGTCCTATTTATAAGTCGGATTTATGTTCATTTATTTCTGAGATGCCGGAGTGCTGTCCGTGTTATTTATCAGTGGGGATCCGTTTATTTCAGGATTCCCCGGGCCGATTCAGAGGATCATGGGTATTTGCTTAGAGTTTTGTCTGACGATGGTGATGATGGAGTATCTTTCAGTTCCGTTTATTTCGGAACCCTTGAGTCGGATTTGTGGTTACATATTCCCTCAGATGGTTGTGATCGGTTCAGAAATCAGGGTTGTGATTCAGAGTAATAGATGATCAGACGACTTGGAGGATGGCACACTGCATTGCATTCATTCATCAGCATCATCACATTTTGCATTTACCTGCATCTAACACATGTTTATCCATATGCAGGGACATTTTTATCGAGATCCTGGTTGAGAGACTTTCTGCTCAGATATGAGGACCGGTTTGAAGGACGATGTTGTCTACAGCTTCTTTAACCCAGAGACTGATGAGTTGAGAGATATGATAGCATTGATTACACCCGACCATGTGGGGATGTTCAGAGAGTCATACGGTAGTATTCTGAAGATGGTTTTCAGACTCACAGACAGTGACAGGAGCGCCATTCATACTCTTCTCCAGTTCTATGAACCGGGTCTGAGATGTTTTGTGTTTCCAGATTATTTGTTGGGACCTCTGATGGAGGATTATGCTGGTATTCTGGGTATTCAGATCCGTGATCAGATTCCTTTCTGTGCTATTAGGAGAGAGCCTGACATCCTGGGGATTTCCCGTGCTCTTTATTTGAGTCCGGAAGTGACCAAGGAGGGTTTGAAGGAGAAAGGAAAATTACCTGGTTTTCATTTGAGTTTCTTGGAAGCTAAAGCCAAGGAATATGCTGATGCGGGTAACTGGAAGACGGTTTGTGCTTTGATTGCTGTAAGCATTTATGGGATTATTTTGTTTCCTAATCAGAAGAGCTTCGTGGACCATAATGCCATCAGATTGTTTATGCAGAGGAATCCCATTCCTACTCTGATTGGAGATGTCTATTACTCGGTTCATAATAGGAACGAGAAGAGACGTGGTGGTTTGATCAGGTGTTGTGCTCAGATGCTATTCAGATGGTTTATGGGGTATTTGCCTGCCCGAGGTGTTTTTGCTTCTCTTGATCCTTCGGTCAAGTGGTCGGTCAGATTGATGGGTTTGCGGGCTGATGATATAGCTTGGACTCATAATGGTTTGGCTGGACGGGATTTTATATATAGCTGCGGGGATTTTCCCAATGTGCCTCTCATAGGAGTTTAGGGTTGCATTAATTACAACCCAACGCTTCTTAGGAGACAGATGGGATTTGCTATGGAAGTTCCTCCCCTTGAGTGTGAGACTCAAGAGTCCTTTTACTTCCCGGTTGAGGGCAATCAGGCCAAGCTGATGCAGGTGTCTGGGTCATGGCGTAACATCCAGAGAAAAGGCAAGGTTCCTTTTGGCAAGGTCAACAGCCGGTATTTTCCTCTATTCGATGATTGGCTTCGGAAGAGGATTGAGATCACACATTTACCATTTCCAGGAGGTGATCCTTGGTGTCCTATGATTGAGGGTCCGCGTTCTTCTGTCAGTATGGAAGAATTCCTCGAGATGAAGAAAGCCAGAGATCAGCTGCTAGCAGAGAAAGCGGAATTGGAGATGAGTTTTGCTCGTATTCAGGCGGCCAACCAGGAGATCAAAGTGAAAATGGAAGATCAAGACAAGCGACATGCCTTGGAAGCAAAGCGCTTTGAGATGGATACTGCCTACTATGGGAAGATCAGCCAAGCTTTAGCATCATCTACCAGAGAGCACGACATCACTAAGGAGAGATTGGCTAGAGCTTCAAAGGTCATTGAAGATCAGAAGAGGAGGCAAATCCTCGTGAGAGATCAGAGGGACGACAGAGTCCGAGTTCTCATTGCTGAGTGGGAGGCAAAGCTGAAGACCAAGGAATCAGAGAATGTGAAGATCATCGCTGAAAGAGATCACTATATGGCTGAGAGAGATCATTACTTCAGGCAGATGAAGATTCACCAGAAGGAGGTGGGGAGATTACAGCAGGAGAACACCGAGCTCAGGTTCGCCGCAGAGTTCGCGAAGATGGTTGATGATATAGGGCCTTCTGTGGGACCTTCATCAGGCTAGCTTTTCTCAGTTTGTGTGGATTACCGTCAAGCTTGTTGACGGAATTCATTTGCTTGTATTTCTTTCCTGATTCTGGAGATTTGTATCTGATTTGATGTATGATTATGGCACTTCTTGTGCATTTTGCTATGTGATGATTGTGTTTATTCGGTAATCGATCTTCAAGCTTTATTTGCTTTCCCGTATGCACTCACACAGCACCCACACATGGTTGGGGGTATTTTGCTAAATCATATATCTCTGGTCTGTATGATGAAATCAAGTGCTGAATGTCAGAATATTGATGCCGGATTATTATTTGTCTCGATGAAGCCAGGATCAAGAGACAAAGTGTTCCTCATGTGGATAAACACTGCATTCATGCATGATCATAATGACTGGTGTTTTATTTTGCAGGTATCAGTTCTAACGTGCTTGATTGTTTCAGGAATCATTGCTCGTGCTCGCAGAGCTGTACCTTTGCACTCAACCCGTCCTCACAGATACTTCACACGGCGCAATACTCCCAGACTAATGGATCTCCCGAACACAGATATCCTTGAGCTGAAGGACAAGATGAATGAGCTGATCAACATCATGCAAGGTTTTGCAGTGGGTCAGAAGGCTCTAGCTGATAAAGTTGAGAAGCTCGAGCGGGCTTCAGCGGCAAATAGTGGTGTGAACCTGGATGGTGTCTCCAACCAGGGGCTGGGTGGTTCCAGAGATGGTGGTAAGAGGACAACAGTGGGTATAGTGAACAATGTCGCTGGTTTCGGTGCTGTGGGGGGTCAACCGGGTCAGAACATGAAGGACAGTCTGTTCCCGCCTTTCTTCGGTGTTGATGACGACAGAGAGGCCGATCAGTTCTCGATGCACAACGAACCGTTCGGTCAATATGGTGCCCCGCCACAGAACAAAGAGATCCAGCTGCTGGCTGAGAAGATCAGGGCCTTGGAGAGTTATGCCACTCCTGGGGTGGTTAATATGTCAAACATGGGGCTAGTGGAGGGGATTGTGATCCCACAGAAATTCAAGGCGCTCGCGTTTGATCGATACAATGGGAGTTCCTGCCCCGAGACTCATCTTCAGGCGTTTGTCCGAAAGATCTCTGCATACACCATGGACCAAAAGCTGTGGATGTACTTCTTCCAGGACAGCTTGTCCGGAGGCTCACTAGAGTGGTACACCAAGCTCAAGTCCTCAGATGTCAAGAATTGGCAAGATCTTGGGGACGCATTCTTTAAATAGTATCAGTTCAATGCTGATATGGCCCCGAGTCGTACCCAGCTGCAGGGTATGTCTCAAAAGAATAGCGAAGGGTTTAAAGAATATGCCCAAAGGTGGAGGGAGTTGGCTGCCAGAGTGCAACCTCCACTAGTTGACAGAGAGATGTCTGATCTCTTTATGGGGACCCTGCAGGGGGCATTCGCCGAGAGGATGGTTGGTTGTCCGGTGACCAACTTTTCAGATATAGTGGTGGCTGGTGAGAGAATCGAGAGTTGGCTGAAGCTCGGGAAGATTCAAGGGGGTAATGCTTCATCTTCAGGATCGAAGAAGCCCTTCAGTAATGGCCAGAGGAAGAAGGAGGGTGATACCAGTGCGGTATATGCTCAGAGAGGACCTAGTAGGGATCGTTACTTCCAGCACACTGCTGCGGTAACTATTCCTGCTGATAATCAGCATCAGCAACAGCAGCAACCTCAACAGCAGAGACAACCATTTCAGCAGAGGCCTCAGAGGGCTGGTTATCAGGTGCGGGGAAGGATGAATGATAGGCAATTTGACAGGCCTCCTGTAACTTATTCTTTCTTGTTGAAGAAGTTGCAGGACTTGGGACTGGTACAACTCAGGACTTTGGCACCTTTGAGACCTGATCAGAGGCCAGCCAATTATGATGAAAATGCAAAATGCGAATTCCATTCGGGTGCTCCCGGACATAACGTAGAGAACTGCAAAGCTTTTAAGCACGTAGTTCAAGACTTGGTGGATTCGAAAGCTATCAACTTCGCCCCATCTCCCAAAGTCAATGCTAATCCCATGCCCGCGCATGGTCAAAGGGGGGTGAATGCTATCTCTGAGGAGAGTAGGGTTGGGCTGTCCACTGTTGATCAACTGAAGACTCCGTTGGCTGAGGTTAAACGGCAGTTGTTGTTAAATGGGGTTCACCCGGGCTGTGGTATTGATTGTGCTGAGTGCACTGTTGTTCAGAATGGGTGTGAATTATTGAGGAGGACTGTCCAGGGTTTGATGGACGATGGGAGTATTTTGATTGAGAAGGTTGATTTGAGGAAAGAAGAGGTCTCCACCATAACGATTTATTTTGATCCGGTGGATTTGTCAAATCTAGCTGAGGCGGCTCCAGTTACCATCACGGTACCTGGGCCAATTCCGTATGACAAAGATGATGTCGTGCCATGGCATTATGGGGGAGAGGTCTATTGTAATAGAGAGAAGGTGGAAGATCAGACTGCAAGTGAAACCACCGTTTCAAAGGTGGATAATGCCGGTCCCAGCGGTTTCACTCGCAGCGGAAGGTTGTTTGCTCCGGACGCCTTGAGGGGTGGAGAAGGAGAAAAAGAGAAAAAAGAAAAGGCCGACGCTTTTGTAACACCCTTCTAAAATACCCCAATTATTTAATTAAAAATAATAAACATATAACAATTCAGAGTAATTATGCCATTCAAGGGTGTCACACAATTATTCACACCATTCAACAATATAACAGTCATGCTCTTTTATTAATCCAAAATATAAATATTTGCATAAAACGCAGCGGATAGAGATCTCCTCAATCATGTAAAACATGTAACATTCACATGTAAATTATTCAACAATATAAAACATCCCATCCCGATGTTACATCTATCAGAGCACGACCCACTAAGGAGACTACACTAGACTCCAAGCATTCGCTTCTACTCAACTCATTTCTCGTTACCTGAAAAATAGTTGTAAGGGTGAGTTCCTCAATCAATATAATAAGCATTATGAAATATCATGTAATGCTAAGTAAATAACACATTAATCACCCTAATCACAACATACAATCAGTAACAGCACATCAGCTCAACATCATACTCACACCAACATAAATCACAAGTATAATCTCAAATCATACTCCCTAACAACACAAACACACGTATAATATTGGAATACATCCATTCATATTATACGCCATACATACATTATGCAATGAGACTCCACACATGCGGTACCGACTATTCTTGAACATATAGTTCAAGCTCACCGATCCCTCCAGATACGGCTACTAAGCTCACTAGCCCCACTCATTTGAGACCTAGTGACTCACTCACTAATTCCTCACCATGGGAATTAGCTACAGCCCCGAAGGCTAGACTATGCACACTAATCATCTAGCATGCAACATCAACAACAAATCCACAATGATTCACTCACTAATTCCTCACCATGGGAATTAGCTACAGCCCCAAAGGCTATGCTATGCACGCTAATCATCTAGCAATGCAGCATCAACAACAACTCAAGAATAGACATATGCTCACACTCTAAGTCATACAACAGTCCATTCACACATACATGCATAATATATACATTCACGTCATTATGCATACCATCATACATCATCAACACATGTATCAACACATCATTATCATGTAACTTAATTAAACACAGTATTAGCACACTCTACTAATACCTATACTGCTCAAAACAGCGGGAAATAATCCCTATCACATCATACGCCAACATAGGCCCACTCTCAATTATGTACACAACATTAAAAAGCCAATTTTTTCCACTCTGCAACAGTGTTAACCGGTTAACGCCCTGGGTTAACCGGTTAACGCAGGCAAAAACACATTTTCTGGCAAAACGCAACAGTGTTAACCGGTTAACGCCCTGGGTTAACCGGTTAACGCAGGCAAAACAGTACATTTTCACAATTCAAAACAGTGTTAACCGGTTAACACCCTGGGTTAACCGGTTAACGCAGACAAAACAGCAGTTCCTGCGCTAACACCAGGCAGAATGCAGAATTCTCCGCATTTTCCGCCGTTGGAGGACTTCCGGACCTCCGATTCCGATTCCGTAAAAAGCTATACGTTCGGAATTTCACAACTAACCCAAACACAGATTCAATTACAGTCTAAATACGATTTATCCAACATAATTCTTCAGCATCAATAATCCCAATTAGGGTCAAATTAACGGCTTATCACTACCCATCACATATTATCCCATAATACCCATTAATCGACGATAAACCCCCCTTACCTGAGTTAATTCGGCGAATCTTTGAGCTCCAAGCTTTTCTCTCTTCAACCTTCAGCCCTTGCTCTGTCTCTTTGCCCTTTTCCTCTTTCACGATCGCTTCTCTGTTTTTCACGTAAAAACCTTTTTACTCCAAATGGGCTCTTTTCCTTATTTCCAACATATATATATTTTCCAAATAATAATAATAATCCAATAATAATAATAATAATAAAATTTCCAATTATTTAATTAAATTAATAAATAAATTATTAACTCAATTTAAATAATTATTTTATTATTATCGGGGTGTTACAACTCTCCCCCACTAAAAGAGTTTTCGTCCTCGAAAACATACCTCAAGCGAACAACTCCGGATAAGACTCCTTCATCTTACTCTCCAGTTCCCAAGTCACATTGCCACCTGCTGGTCCTCCCCAAGCTACCTTCACCAAGGCAATCTCTTTACCCCGCAACTGCTTCAACTCTCGATCCTCGATCCTCATAGGTGATGTTTCAACAGTCAGGTTATCTCTCACCTGTACATCATCTATTTGGACTACATGCGACGGATCATGAATGTACCTCCTCAACTGAGACACATGAAAAACCTCATGCAAATTCGCAAGCGACGGCGGTAAAGCGACACGATAGGCTACCTCCCCTATCCTCTCCAAAATCTGATAAGGACCAATAAATCGAGGTGTCAACTTTTTCGACTTCAAAGCTCGACCAACACCAGTTATCGGAGTAACGCGAAGAAACACATGATCTCCCTCTTGGAACTCAAGTGACTTCCTCCTCTTATCATGATAACTCTTCTGACGACTCTGAGCAATTCTCATCTTCTCCTGAATCATCTTAATCTTGTCTGTAGTCTGTTGAACAATCTCCGGTCCAACCACAACACTCTCACCGGACTCATACCAACACAAAGGTGTCCGACACCTCCTACCATACAAAGCTTCAAACGGTGCCATACTAATGCTCGAATGAAAACTATTGTTGTAGGTAAACTCAATCAAAGGTAAATAACAATCCCAAGCACCTCCCTTTTCCAAAACACAAGCTCTCAAAAGATCCTCTAATGACTGAATCGTCCTCTCAGTCTGACCATCAGTCTGCGGATGATATGCAGAACTCAATCTCAGCTTAGTTCCCAAAGCTCTCTGCAAACCTTCCCAGAACTTCGATGTAAATCTAGGATCTCTGTCCGAAACAATACTCGATGGAATACCATGCAAACTTACAATCTTCTCAATATACAACTCAGCTAATCTTTCTAACGGATAATCCATTCTGATCGGAATGAAATGAGCCGATTTTGTCAATCTATCAACAATCACCCAAATAGCTTCAAAAATTTTTATTTGTCCTCGGCAAACCAGACACAAAATCCATACTGATACTATCCCACTTCCACTCTGGAATAGCCAACGGTTGCATTAGCCCAGACGGCTTCTGATGCTCAACCTTCGACTTCTGACAAGTCAAACAGGAATAAACAAAACTCGCAATTTCCCTTTTCATTCCCGGCCACCAAAATAACTTTTTCAAATCATGATACATCTTCGTAGCTCCAGGATGAATACTCAAACCACTACGATGTCCTTCTTCAAGAATACTCTTCTTAAGTTCGGTAACATCCGGAATACACACCCGATTACCAAATTTCAAAATACCATTCTCATCAACTCTGAATTCACCACCTTGACCTTGATTCACTAAAGTCAACTTATCAACCAAAAGCATATCGGATTTCTGACCCTCTCTGATCTCATCCAGAATACCACTTGTTAATTTCAACATTCCCAATTTAACACTATTGTGAGTACTCTCACACACCAAACTCAAGTCTCTAAATTGCTCAATCAAATCCAATTCCTTAACCATTAACATAGACATATGTAATGATTTCCGACTCAATGCATCAGCCACTACATTTGCTTTACCCGGATGGTAATTCAAACCAAAGTCATAATCCTTCAGAAATTCTAACCATCTCCTCTGTCTCATATTCAGTTCTTTCTGATCAAACAAATACTTTAAACTTTTATGGTCACTGAAAACCTCAAATCTTGATCCATACAAGTAATGCCTCCATAACTTCAGAACAAATACCACAGCTGCCAACTCTAAATCATGTGTCGGATAGTTCCTTTCATGAACCCTCAGCTGTCTCGAAGCATAAGCTATAACCTGCTTATTCTGCATCAACACACCACCCAAGCCCAACAATGAAGCATCACAGTAAACCTCAAATGATTCCGACGAACTCGGTAATATCAGAATAGGAGCAGTAGTTAACCTTCTCTTTAACTCTTGGAAACCTTCTTCACATTTTGAGTCCCAAACAAATGCTTGCCCCTTTCTAGTCAACATCGTCAATGGTAACGCCAACTTAGAAAATCCCTCAATGAACTTCCTATAATAACCAGCCAATCCAAGAAAACTTCGAATCTCAGCAACAGACTTCGGAGCTTCCCACTTAGATACCGCTTCTATCTTAGAAGGATCAACAGCAACACCACCTCTTGAAATCACATGACCAAGAAAACTAACTTCTTCTAACCAAAATTCACATTTGGATAGTTTAGCAAATAACTTCTTTTCTCGGAGAACTTCTAAAACCACTCTCAAATGCTCAGCATGCTCTTCTTCAGATTTCGAATACACCAAAATGTCATCAATAAACACCACAACAAACTTATCTAGGTACGGATGGAAAATCCTATTCATATACTCCATAAATACTCCAGGCGCATTAGTCACACCAAAAGGCATTACAGAATACTCATAATGTCCATACCTTGTTCTGAAAGCAGTCTTCTGAATATCCTCAGTTTTTACACGTATCTGATGATACCCAGATCTCAAATCTATCTTGCTGAACACACTTGCACCAACCAACTGATCCATCAAATCATCAATCCTCGGCAAAGGATACCGATTCTTAATCGTCACTTTATTCAGTTGCCTGTAGTCCACACACAACCTCATAGTACCTTCTTTCTTCTTAACCAATAACACTGGTGCACCCCACGGTGACACACTCGGACGAATAAACTTCTTATCCAATAGATCTTCCAGCTGACTCTTCAATTCAGCTAACTCAACAGCAGACATACGATACGGAGCCATCGATATCGGTCTAGTACCAGGTACCAAATCAATCGAGAACTCAACTTCATGCTCTGGCGGTAATTCATTCACTTCTTCGGGAAACACATCAGGAAAATCACACACCACGGCTAGATCGCCAATCACCAGTTTATCTTTAGCCTCTAAAGTCGCTAACAGCATAAACAACTCTGCCCCATCTGCTACTTCCTCATTCACCTGTCTGGCTGATAGAAACAAACTCTTTCCTTCTTCAATCTCAGGAAATATCACAGTCTTATCAAAACAATTGATAGAAACTCGGTTAAACACCAACCAGTTCATTCCCAAGATAACATCAATCTGCACTAGTGGAAGACACACAAGGTCTATCCCAAAGTCTCTACCAAAAATACTCAAAGGACAATTCAAACAAACTGAAGTAGTAGTCACTGAACCCTTCGCAGGAGTATCAATCACCATACTACCATACATCTTAGATATCTCTAACTTAAGTTTCACAGCACAATCCAAAGATATAAAGGAATGTGTAGCACCGGTGTCAATAATAGCTACAAGAGGAAAACCATTTATATAACACGTACCTCTGATCAAACGATCATCTGCAAAAGTCTCAGAACCCGATAAAGCAAAGACCTTGCCTCCTGACTGATTCTCTTTCTTCGGCTTAGGACACTGTGGACTGATATGACCCAACTCTCCACAGTTGAAACAAGTTACAATCTTCAACCGACACTCTGCAGCCAAATGACCACCTTTACCACACTTGAAACACTTCATCTCAGCACTGGTACACTCATGGACACGATGTCCGGCCCGACCACATCTATAACACTTAGCAGGAGCACTAGAGTCTCCCCCACCAGGCCTCTTCATCCCACTCTGCTTCTGGAAACCTTTGCCAGCTGCATACGGTTTCCCACGATCATTCTGATTCTTGCCTTTCCTATCAACTCTCTGTTGATAACTCTCTGCTCTGGCTTTGGAATCCTGTTCAAAAATCCTGCAACAGTCAACCAAGTCAGAAAACACTCTGATCCGTTGGTACCCAATAGCCTGCTTGATCTCAGGACGCAACCCGTTCTCAAACTTCACACATTTCAAAAATTCTCCAGCAGCCTCATTATAGGGAGTATAATACTTTGATAGCTCTGTGAACTTAGCAGCATACTCAGTAACAGACTTGTTACCCTGCTTCAATTCCAAGAACTCTATCTCTTTCTTTCCTCTGACATCCTCTGGAAAATACTTCCTCAGAAATCTCTCTCTGAACACCGCCCAAGTGATCTCAGCATTCCCAGCATTTTCCAACTCAGTGCGGGTAGCAACCCACCAATCATCAGCTTCTTCTGACAGCATATGCGTACCGAACCTGACCTTCTGGTTATCGGCACACTCAGTTACTCGGAAGATCCTCTCGATCTCCTTCAACCACTTCTGAGCGCCATCTGGATCGTATGCTCCCTTGAACATTGGAGGATTGTTCTTCTGGAACTCACTCAGTTGACGAGCAGCTCCCATTCCCACAACATTCGGATTTCCTCCAAGTACTCCAGCTAGCATACCCAGAGCCTCAGCAATCGCAGCATCATCTCTACCTCTTCCAGCCATCTCTATTCTGAAAACCCAACAAACTAAAACAATGAGTACTGATAGGGTTACACAACACCTATCCCGTACAGGGGAAACAGAATAATTACGACTCGACTCGACCGACTATGCTCTGATACCACTAATGTAACACCCTTCTAAAATACCCCAATTATTTAATTAAAAATAATAAACATATAACAATTCAGAGTAATTATGCCATTCAAGGGTGTCACACAATTATTCACACCATTCAACAATATAACAGTCATGCTCTTTTATTAATCCAAAACATAAATATTTGCATAAAACGCAGCGGATAGAGATCTCCTCAATCATGTAAAACATGTAACATTCACATGTAAATTATTCAACAATATAAAACATCCCATCCCGATGTTACATCTATCAGAGCACGACCCACTAAGGAGACTACACTAGACTCCAAGCATTCGCTTCTACTCAACTCATTTCTCGTTACCTGAAAAATAGTTGTAAGGGTGAGTTCCTCAATCAATATAATAAGCATTATGAAATATCATGTAATGCTAAGTAAATAACACATTAATCACCCTAATCACAACATACAATCAGTAACAGCACATCAGCTCAACATCATACTCACACCAACATAAATCACAAGTATAATCTCAAATCATACTCCCTAACAACACAAACACACGTATAATATTGGAATACATCCATTCATATTATACGCCATACATACATTATGCAATGAGACTCCACACATGCGGTACCGACTATTCTTGAACATATAGTTCAAGCTCACCGATCCCTCCAGATACGGCTACTAAGCTCACTAGCCCCACTCATTTGAGACCTAGTGACTCACTCACTAATTCCTCACCATGGGAATTAGCTACAGCCCCGAAGGCTAGACTATGCACACTAATCATCTAGCATGCAACATCAACAACAAATCCACAATGATTCACTCACTAATTCCTCACCATGGGAATTAGCTACAGCCCCAAAGGCTATGCTATGCACGCTAATCATCTAGCAATGCAACATCAACAACAATTCAAGAATAGACATATGCTCACACTCTAAGTCATACAACAGTCCATTCACACATACATGCATAATATATACATTCACGTCATTATGCATACCATCATACATCATCAACACATGTATCAACACATCATTATCATGTAACTCAATTAAACACAGTATTAGCACACTCTACTAATACCTATACTGCTCAAAACAGCGGGAAATAATCCCTATCACATCATACGCCAACATAGGCCCACTCTCAATTATGTACACAACATTAAAAAGCCAATTTTTTCCACTCTGCAACAGTGTTAACCGGTTAACGCCCTGGGTTAACCGGTTAACGCAGGCAAAAACACATTTTCTGGCAAAACGCAACAGTGTTAACCGGTTAACGCCCTGGGTTAACCGGTTAACGCAGGCAAAACAGTACATTTTCACAATTTAAAACAGTGTTAACCGGTTAACACCCTGGGTTAACCGGTTAACGCAGACAAAACAGCAGTTCCTGCGCTAACACCAGGCAGAATGCAGAATTCTCCGCATTTTCCGCCGTTGGAGGACTTCCGGACCTCCGATTCCGATTCCGTAAAAAGCTATACGTTCGGAATTTCACAACTAACCCAAACACAGATTCAATTACAGTCTAAATACGATTTATCCAACATAATTCTTCAGCATCAATAATCCCAATTAGGGTCAAATTAACGGCTTATCACTACCCATCACATATTATCCCATAATACCCATTAATCGACGATAAACCCCCTTACCTGAGTTAATTCGGCGAATCTTTGAGCTCCAAGCTTTTCTCTCTTCAACCTTCAGCCCTTGCTCTGTCTCTTTGCCCTTTTCCTCTTTCACGATCGCTTCTCTGTTTTTCACGTAAAAACCTTTTTACTCCAAATGGGCTCTTTTCCTTATTTCCAACATATATATATTTTCCAAATAATAATAATAATCCAATAATAATAATAATAATAAAATTTCCAATTATTTAATTAAATTAATAAATAAATTATTAACTCAATTTAAATAATTATTTTATTATTATCGGGGTGTTACAGCTTTAGCCAGGGCGAAAGGGAAGCAAGTGATTAGTGATGGTACTCCAGTGGTGACACCGACGCCTGGTGGGTCGGAAGAGAAGCTTGATGATGATGCAGAAGAATTCTTAAGGATCATCAAGAAGTCTGAGTACAAGTTGGTGGACCATCTGCAGCAGACTCCCTCCAAAATCTCCATTTTATCTTTGCTGTTAAGCTCTGAGGGGCATAGAGAGGCTCTATTGAAAATTTTGAAGAAAGCCTATGTTCCTCAGGAGATAACGATTAACCAGTTGGAAACGGTCGTGTCTAATGTGCATGCCAGCCATGGGTTGGGTTTTACAGACATGGATCTGACTGTGGATGGGAGGAATCATAACAGGGCGTTACACATCGCAATGGAGTGTAAAGGAGCCGTGCTTTCGCATGTGCTGGTTGATACCGGCTCCTCATTGAATGTGTTGCCGAAGAAGGCTCTGGCTAAGTTGAATTGTGAAGGGTTGATTTTGACTCCCACCGATTTGATAGTAAGGGCATTTGATGGGTCAAAGAGGGCTGTGTTCGGAGAAGTTGAGCTTCCTGTGAAGATAGGCCCGGAGGTGTTTAAGTCGACATTCTACGTCATGGATATTCAGCCGGCATACAGTTGCTTGTTGGGTAGGCCGTGGATTCATGCTGCTGGGGCAGTGACCTCGACTTTGCACCAAAAGCTGAAATATATCTGGGAGGGACAGGTTGTCACTGTGTGCGGAGAAGAGGACATCTTTGTCAGCCACCTGTCCTCATTCAAATATGTGGAGATGGACGGCGTAATCTGGGAGACGCCGAGTCAAGCATTCGAAACCGTTAAGGTGGAGAATGCTCTTTTTGCGAAGGAAGAGGAAAAACCGTCCATATCTTCGTACAGACAGGCCGCCGAGGTGGTGAAGAATGGAGAGGATCCTGGTTGGGGCAGGATGATGGATATCTCTGCAAAGAAAGACCGCTTCGGAGTGGGGTATCAGCCAGGCAGAGGCTCAGGACAAGGCAGAGGACGTCATACGTCAGTCACGTTCACTAGTGCCGGAATACTGGATCCGGATCACATCTGCATGATGAGTGAGGAAGATGATAGTGACTGCGACATTGACCGGTGGATAAAGCCGTGCACACCAGGGATGGGAGTCCAGAACTGGAAGGCTGAAAAGATCATCCGGGTCACTCTGCTGGAAGAGTAATATTTTTCCTGTTTTGATTTTATATGCATGAAAGCTATACGTGTTGCCCGACACGTAATGGTTCATTGTAAGGGCCACCTCATGTTTAAAATTTGCAAATTTTGCATCATCAATAAAAGGATGTTTTTCAGTTAAAAGCGGTGTTCCCTGTTTTTCATTTATTTTTGCAGTTTAAAAATAAAAACAAAATAAAAATGGCAATGTTTTCATTTTTCTTTTTCAATTTGTCTTACACCGGTTCTAAGCAATGCATGAATCAACATTCATGCAGATGCGATTCTTCTCCGGATCTCATTGATAACAATCCTGTTACACCCTCGTATGACTTCGACAATCCAATCTATCTTGCTGAAGAAGAAGACGAAGAAGATTGTGAACTGCCAGGGGAGTTAGCCAGGTTGTTGAAACAAGAGGAGAAGGTGATTCAGCCGCACGAAGAGCAGATTGAGGTTGTGAATTTGGGTACCGACGAGGTCAAGAAAGAGGTGAGAATCGGGGCTGCTTTGGAGGAAAGTGTCAAGAGCAGATTGGTGGCATTGTTGAAAGAGTATGTCGACATCTTTGCCTGGTCTTATCAAGATATGCCAGGGTTGGATACCGATATCGTTGTGCACAAGCTACCGTTGAGAACAGATTGTCCTCCAGTGAAGCAGAAGTTGCGCAGAACTCGACCTGACATGGCAATAAAAATCAAAGAGGAAGTGCAAAAGCAGTGGGATGCTGGTTTCCTTGCTGTCACTAATTATCCGCCATGGGTCGCAAATATCGTGCCAGTCCCGAAGAAAGATGGGAAAGTGAGAATGTGTGTGGACTACCGAGATCTGAACAGAGCTAGTCCGAAAGATGATTTCCCGCTACCTCACATTGATGTGTTGGTAGATAATACAACTCAATTCTCGGTGTTTTCCTTCATGGATGGCTTTTCTGGCTATAATCAAATCAAAATGTCGCCAGATGATATGGAGAAAACAACGTTCATTACACCGTGGGGCACCTTTTGTTACAAGGTGATGCCATTCGGTCTCAAGAACGCCGGTGCTACTTATCAGAGAGCCATGATGACTTTGTTTCATGATATGATTCATCATGAAATTGAATGCTATGTTGATGACATGATAGCAAAGTCCCAAACAGAAGAGGGGCATTTGGTAGATCTGGCCAAGTTATTCGATCGGCTAAGACAGTTCAGACTGAGGTTGAATCCGAACAAGTGCACTTTCGGAGTGCGGTCCGGTAAATTGCTGGGGTTCATTGTGAGTGAGAAAGGAATCGAGGTTGATCCTGCGAAAGTAAAAGCGATAAGAGAAATGCCTGAACCGAGAACAGAGAAAGAGGTTCATGGTTTCTTAGGTAGATTGAACTACATTTCACGGTTCATATCTCACCTAACAGCCACGTGTGAACCAATCTTTAAGTTGTTGAGAAAAGATCAAACGGTCAGGTGGAATAATGATTGCCAAGCGGCATTTGAAAAGATAAAAGAGTATTTGCAGGAGCCTCCGATTCTGATGCCTCCTGTGGAGGGAAGACCGTTAATTCTGTACTTGACGGTCCTCGAGGGGTCTATGGGGTGTGTATTGGGGCAGCATGACGAGTCTGGTCGAAAAGAGCATGCCATATACTACCTTAGCAAAAATTTTACCGACTGTGAAACAAGATATTCACTGCTCGAGAAAACTTGCTGTGCTTTGGTCTGGGCTGCTCGCCGACTAAGGCAGTACATGCTGGTTCATACCACTTTGTTGATTTCCAAGATGGATCCAATCAAGTACATTTTTGAAAAGCCAGCATTGACCGGACGGGTTGCGAGATGACAAATGATTTTGACAGAATATGATATACAGTATACCTCTCAGAAGGCGATTAAGGGGAGTGTATTGTCTGATTACCTCGCCCAGCAACCCATTGATGATTACCAACCGATGAAGTTTGAATTCCCTGATGAGGACATCATGTTTCTCAAATCGAAAGATTGTGAGGAACCAATCCCGGAGGAGGGGCCTGACCCTGAATCCGAATGGATTCTGATGTTTGATGGGGCCGTTAACGTGAATGGAAGCGGTGTTGGTGCTGTTTTGGTTACGCCGAAAGGATCCCACTTTCCTTTTGCTTCCCGGCTAACATTTGAGTGCACCAACAACGTGGCTGAATATGAAGCTTGCATATTGGGGATTAAAGAGGCGATTGATTTGAGAATCAAGAACCTTGTCATATATGGAGATTCAGCTCTGGTGATAAATCAAGTTAACGGGAAATGGTATATGCATCAATCTCATTTAGTTCCATACCGGGATTATACGAGGAGATTGTTGACGTTTTTCACCAAGGTGAAGTTGCATCATATTCCCAGAGAAGAAAACCCTTTGGCAGATGCTTTAGCTACTCTGGCTGCCTTGATTAAGGTGCAGTGGTGGAACTCCAGTGTTGAAGTAGGTCGTCTGGATAGTCCGGCTTATGTGTTTGCTGTTGACACAGCGTCTGATGATGAGAAGCCGTGGTATTACGATATCAAGCGCTATCTAGAGACTCAAGAGTATCCTGAGGGAGCATCGAAGAAGGACCGAAAGACTCTGCGGAGGTTGGCCATGGTGTTCTACCTGAATAAGGATGGGGTTTTGTACAAGAGGAATTTTGATTGGGTCTTACTCAGATGTGTTGATGATAAAGAAGCAAGCCAATTGATGAAAGAGGTTCATGAGGGATCGTTCGGTACCCATGCCAGTGGGAATGCAATGGTGAAGAAGCTGCTGAGGGCAGGTTATTATTGGATGACAATGGAGGCCCAATGTTTTAATTTCGTGCGGAAGTGTCATAAATGCCAGATTTATGCTGACAAGGTGCACGTGCCTCCAAATCCGTTGAGTTTAATGTCGTCTCCATGGCCGTTTGCTATGTGGGGCATTGATATGATCGGAAGGATTGAGCCTACGGCTTCGAATGGGCACAGATTCATATTAGTGGCTATTGATTACTTCACCAAGTGGGTGGAAGCAGCCTCTTATACGAATGTGACAAAGCAGGTCGTTGCCAGGTTTCTCAAGAGAGACATCATTTGCCGCTATGGGGTTCCCGAAAGAATCATTACTGATAATGGTTCTAATTTGAACAATAAGATGATGGAAGAGCTGTGCCGGGAATTCAAGATCGAACATCACAATTCTTCTCCCTATCGTCCGAAGATGAATGGGGCGGTTGAGGCAGCCAATAAGAATATAAAGAAGATTGTGCAGAAAATGGTGGTAACCTATAAAGATTGGCATGAGATGCTGCCGTTTGCATTGCATGGGTATCGAACGTCGGTGCGTACGTCTACTGGGGCAACTCCTTTCTCGTTGGTGTATGGGATGGAGGCTGTATTACCGGTTGAGGTTCAGATTCCCTCTTTAAGAGTCCTGATGGACGTAAAATTGCAAGAGGCTGAATGGGTAAGGACCCGGTATGAAGAGTTGAGCCTGATTGAGGAAAAGAGGCTGGCGGCCATCTGTCATGGGCAGTTGTACCAGCAAAGGATGAAGCGTGCTTTTGACAGAAAGGTACGACCTCGTGTGTATCACGTAGGTGATATGGTGCTGAAAAGGATCCTTCCTCCTCAAAACGATCGTAGGGGCAAATGGACACCCAATTATGAAGGTCCATTCGTGGTCAAGAAGGTTTTCTCTGGCGGAGCCTTGTTGTTAACGACCATGGATGGCGAGGACTTTCCGTCCCCTATGAATGCGGACGCAGTTAAAAAATACTTCGTATAAAGAGACCCGCTGGACGAAAAGAATAAAATAGTCCAAGCAAAAATGGGCATCCCGGCGAACTAAAAAACAGAATGAAAAAGGTTCGGGCAAAAATTAGGGATAATGAAAAAACCGTACACCCGGCAAGTCGAAAACCTGAAAAGGCGACTTGGGCAAAAGAGGGTATCCCGGTGGACTGAAAACCCGAAAGGGCGGTTCAGGCAAAAGAGGGATTGAAACGAACAACTGCGTCTAGCATGATCGTTTGCGCTTTGGTTAAAGCATCATGGATAATACCCGATAGGGATCAATCAGAAACGTCTTGTTCAGAAGGCAGAAAGCACGGAGAGTCTGAGGACATATGGGGTGTAACCGAGTTGGAACTCGATGAGATCACGGGTTTCACATTGCCATTAGGATAGATTGTTCCTTTTGTGCGCAATTACCTCTTTTCAGGAATTGCTTCCTTTGTATTGCTCAATTTGAGCCACACTTTTTCAATCAATAAAATGCATATTCAGTCAAATAATTTTGTTTTTGTTTTTCATTACCGCTTTGATTGCAAAAACATCCGATTATTGTGATAAAGAATCTTGCATTTTAAGACATACAGGTCCCTTCCAATGCATGTTTATAAGATTGAAAGCTTGAAATCTTATTCGGAAGGTTGAGTGACCCAAGTGTTGAAATCTTGACACGCCTGGGGCACGGTTTTATCTAACGATCTGTTTTGCAGGAACTGTTAGGTATTTTCACTCACTTGCAAGTCGTGATGTGGAAGCTGTTGACAAAAGAAATCCCCGGGGAGTCCAATCAGGGACGAATGAGCAGAAGAACGGTGAAAAAGACAGCGAGACGTACGACGATCCTTGGAATTAATCAAGAAGACTCTTCAAAGTCGGAAAATTGAAAAGTCTGTATAAGTCCCAGGAGTTTGTTCTCCGTCGAGTATGGAGCGATTGGAAATACAAGATGATGGAGCAGAAAAGGTCCAGACAAGTCGGGATGTATATCCCCAAGTAGAGTCGTGAGGACTAAATCCCTAGCAGATTCAAGGTCTGTGGTTCCCTAGCAGGGTCAGGATGGTTGTCCCCAGCAGGTCTTGGATCAATATTCCCCAGTCGCCAGGCCTGAAGGTGGAAATTTCCCCAGCGGAAGTATCTGTGTGCGGTTGTTTCCCAAGCGGAGTCGGGATTGATATCCCCAGCAAGTCAAAGACAGTTGTATCCTCACAGAGTGCATTGGTGGCGCTTCCCCAGCGAAGTCCCCAGGCGGACCGAGTGCAAAGGAGGCTTTCCCCAGCAAGGGTTGCCTTTTCCCAGCAGCAGTGCTATTCCCCCATCAAGGTGGAGATCGGAGTGTTGACGAGTTCCTCAGCAGAGTGTCTCGAGCTCCCCAGAAGAGTCCCTTGAGGGGGATGCCTTTTTATACATTCATCATGAAAAAATAAGCATGGCATATTGCACAATAAATCGCGTAGCATTTCCATAATTATGGAGCATTATGCTGAAAAAATCAATCATGCATCATTATTGCAAGCATGAGCTAGTCTCAGACCGTGGTTACTGTTTGAGAAGTGGTTTTGCTCAAGGGTGAAGGTGTTACTCCGAGGAGTCTAGCATCTGTCAGATCAGCAATGTTCTCCAGTAGTGCGATACTGGAGGAAACTTTTTCGTCGGACGGAGATGGAAATGTTGCGCGATCAGCGCGACTCGAGCCGTGGTTACCGCTTGAGGTTTGGTTTCAACAGAAATTGGGAGATGTTACTCTGAGGAGTTTGGCATCGTGATGTCAGATCAGCAATGTTCTCCAGTAGTGCGATACTGGAGGAAACTTTTTTCCGTCGAGCGGAGACGGAAATGAAATCAAAGGACGTTACGCGATCAGCGCGACTATCGGGGTTCAAATGGAGAAAGGGAAATGTTGAGGCATTTTCTGGAGAACGGGGTCCAAATGGAGATTGGAGTTGAAGATTATATCCGGGATGAGGTCCTTAGGATTATCTTCTGGTCATGTGTCACCTAAGACTTTGGCGGAGGCCAGTGGAGGTCGTTATGGGTGTCTTCTGAAGAAGAGATGCACATGTTACCTTCCTTTTGTAAAGATGTACCCTCTGATACGTCGCCCTCAGAGGGGTGTTTGGTGTTATTTCCGATGTTGCCAGCGGAATTATCACAAGGAAGCGGAGAACGGGGTTCAAATGGAGAAAGGGAAATGTTGAGGCATTTTCTGGAGAGCGGGGTTCAAATGGAGAAAAGGAGACACAAGGTGTTTTCTGGAGAATGGGGTTCACAATGGCGATCACAAGTTATCGTCAGGCGACTGGGGTTCGAATGGAGAATGGGGTTCAATATTTTGGCAAACAAGATGTTGGGGTTCAAATGCAATGATCTGGGATCATTGGCGCGAAAGAAAATTTCGGGGTTCAAGAAAAAGCAAAAAATGATAATAATCCCCAGTGGATGTGGTGTTCAGGCCATGGTTATCCCTGTGTTACCATTTATTTTGGTATCCAGGTCGATGTTGTTGTTTCGGTGATCAGGCCGACTTTCTCCGTTCCAGACGGATTTTTCTTTCAAGATTGTTTCGTTGCCGATTCTGACAGGCATTGTTAATTATTTTCCCATCAGAGTGCAAATTGTTCGTCTGTTCTTGGTATTCAATCACTCTTCATCCTGATCATCTGAAAGCCGAGGCTATTCATATCGACAGGTTCATAGTGGATTGAATAGGGGCAGCTGTAACACCTCAAAATTTGCCCTCCTCTCTTGGGACTAGCTTAACATATTGCATTGCATTTTTAGGTCATTAGGCATTGCATATTTGCATATCATGTGGTTACATTGTGCAAGTCATCCTCCTAGGTCTTGGTCAGAAGATAAGAGGTTGGGATTCAAGCCTGAAGGTTTATGGACTGATCACCAACTATCTGAGGGTGGTGCTACAAATTAGGGTTTCATGATTTCTCAAGAAGATTGAGCTTGATCTTGGTTGAAATGATACATCATCATCATCATGGTTTTGTCATCATCCCAGAGATTCAAGAGATTGATCAGGTACCTTGAGATTAGGGTTTTGACCACTGGTCAACCCTAATCATCTGCATTGGGCCAATCAGGGCTTGGCAAGGAGATGGGGTCTACAATGGATATGGGGATCATCATGTGATTATATTGAGCTCATGGAAGCTAGGGTTTCATTTTTGAGCCATTTCATCAGGAGTTTGAGGCTCAAGTGGATCAGTGCATAGCCAAATTCATCTATCAATCAGAAAAGTCAACTGTGGTCAACTGTGCCTGAAATGATGGATTTGGAGGTGGGAGAGAGTTGGATACACTTCATTCATGACAAGTCTCATTTGACATTTCAAACATCAAGAATGGAGAAAATAAAGTCAGGAGAAAAGTTTCCAAAAATAGAAAGTGACTTGTAATTGAAAGTTTCCAAAAATGGAAAGTTTTTCACCTCAAAATTACATGTCCAAAAATGCTTCAAATGAAATTTTGTTCATCATGAAAGTTGTAGATCTTGCTCTCACCTTTCCAAAAAGTCCAAGAACATGAATTTCTCATGTATGGTTGGCAAGTTATGATCAAATCATTTTCCAAAAATGCCTAAATTCAAAGTGGCATAACTTTCACATGGAATGGCCAAATTGGGTGATCTTTCTTTGAGCAAACCACATTTTACATGTACTTTCATGATGCATCATTACATTTAATTGAAAATCATCATGGCAAAATGTCATTTTTCAAGTGGACTAATTTGTATTTTTGGTGTGAAATGGTGATTTTGAAAATTACAAGGCATTTCCATACAAAACTCATTTCAACACATTCCAAATGTCATTTTAGACTTGCTTGAACTGATTTTGGACTGTTACATTGGCTGGTTTGGCAAAGGCTATTTTGGCTATTTCACTTAAAATTGCATTTGTGCTAATTCACTCAATTTTGCTAATTGTGATTAACAAATGGATTAGGAGTTAGTATAAAGGCTTAATTGTAACAGAAAATCATAAACACACTTCACATTTTCAGATCTAACCAATTTTCCCTCCAAAAACCTCCAAATTCTCTCAAAACTTTCACATACTTTTTCATCATTTTCATCAAGATTCATCATCCATAGTGTGAATTCGTGCTTGATCTATCATCTACCAGTGATTGTGTGCATCTGTTTCACAAGATCAAGGCCATAGCATTGAGGAATTTGGACTGTTGAAAGCAAGCTCATCCATGGCAAATCGAAGGTTCTTGGATCTGAAGCATCACTGAGCTAAACTACTCATTCCATTCAACTTCCACATCATTGAACTGCTTCTGTTTTGGTGTTTTGGACATTGAAGAGCACGAATTCTCATCTGCCATCATCGAGAGGTTAATTTTCGAATTCCTTAATTGCTTGAATTGTGATGTGGTTTGTGTAGATCTCTCAACATAGAATGCAATGCAACTTGTGGTTTTGAATTTGGTTGAGTATCTAGTGAGAAATCTTGATTAGAAGTTTGATGCTCAATTGTTCTTTTGCTCGATCCGGTTGATATGTTTAGAGTTAGGTCAAATGCTTGCCATATCCATGATCTAGGTTGAAAGATGAACACATTGATGTATGGCACGATGATTTTGGTTGAGATTTGCTCATATTGCATTTTCTGGAATTGCTGTTGTTGTTCTTGATGAAGAACACGCCTGGACGCGTTTTGATCCGTGTTTTGCCTGGCCTTTTTTGAATTCTTGTTTACCGCGGATTCCAACCAATAGCGTAGTGCCACCGAATTAAATGAAACGACAGCGTTTTGGCTTCGCTTCTCAGAATTACGCAAATGCCATTTTCAATATTAATTTGTATTATTTCATTTTCTTTTTCATTTTTCATTTCATTTTGATTCATGATCTTTAAAAATTCATAAGTGATTCATTTTTTGTCCAAATATGATGAGACTTTTTGTATTATTCTCCTTGTGATGTGTAGTTTTTTATGGTGATTTTTATTATTTTTGTGCACGTGTGGAAAAATAAATTGCCTAGGGTTTGGTTGAATGTGTCCAATTTGTGTATACCATGCCATTTCACTCATAAAATGATGATGCTTCCATAAAAATGCTTGAAATTTTACATGCCTATTCTGGACTCTTTTCTGGTGATTTTGATGTATAGTTTGCAATTTTTGGATCCCTGGTTGATGAGATATGAATTTTTGATTAGAGGTGTGACAATTTGTGTCACACCATGCTTGGTGAATTTCATGATTTTATTTGATGTGCTTGTGAACATTGGATTGAGTTGAATTTTTGCATGATTGAGCATATGGATGTTAAGAACACATGTGAATTTTTATGGATTTATTGATGGCATTTCCTATTTGATTGGAATTTTCCCCCCTGCTTGGTCATTTGGTGATTCTTTGTGACACATGTTTGTATTTGCTTTGTGAAATTCTGGTCATTAATTGGATGGATGTGAAATTTGACATGTGAATTCTAGACACATTATAGGTCATTGTGGTTTTGATCCCATTCATTTATCATGTTTTGTCACTGTTTTATGATTGATGGAAGTTGATGCTTGTTTTGATGCCTTGTGTTGGCTTGTTTGAATTTGTCTGGACTTTTTGATTTTCATTGACCTACTTCCCTTGATCCAAATGAGCTGAAATTTGGTATTCCATTCATTGAATGTGTTATGTTTAGACTTGAATTTTTGTGGAATTTATTGAAATGTTTTGATGTTGATTTGATGGTGATCATTCTGTTTGGTCCTTTGAGGTTGCAAATTGCATGTTTGATGCCTTTTCTTTCATGAAATGATGATAATGAATGATATGAGCATGGGACCAATTGGATTTGTTTCTAAATTGTTGGATTGTGATTTTGGATAATTTTCACTTGCTGTTTTGGATTTTTCATCTCCTTTTGACCCTAGGCTTGTCCTAGTGGTCTTGTTTCTCATATTTGAGTTTGGCTTTTCAGGTTGAGATGCAAATGCCTTAAGGAGATTGCTTCAAGTTAATTGAGTTTGATTTGGTTAATTGTTGTGAACTAACTTGTTTTATTTTGTAGGATGCTTGGCTCACTTGAGTTGATTGTGCATTGCACATTGTATTGTTTGATTGAACATTGACTGTTGGTTTTTATACTGTCTGTTTTGACTTTGTGATTGGTATACTGATTATATTTGATTGATTTCAGGTACATTAGTTGCTAATAGTTCTTTGAGAACTTGCTTGCTGTTGCTTGGTTGTTTAAACCAATTGAGGTAGACTCTCTTGTCTCCATGTAGTCTGGAAGACCTGGCCTGTTACTTGGCCAGGCAACTGTCTGAAGTCCTCCTTAAGAGGCGATGTTTGTGACTGTTTAACTTTGTCCCCAAGCAGGAAAAGACCTTGATTAAGGCAATTGGCAGAACCCAAGGGATGTGCAATCCATCCCCTGCTATTCTTGTTGAGTCGTCCCTCTGCTCACACCGCTGTGTTGATGCATTGGGACATTAACCCAAGATCTTGTACAGTTGTACAGTTGAGTCAGAGTCATGAGTGTAGAAGGGTTCCTCCTTTCTGAACCCACACTCCTTTGTCTGAAGCTCTCCCTGGCCAGGGATAAGAGATGTGAAGTCTTATCTTCACTCACCTTTCATCAGCTTCACCCTGACTCTCAATGTCAGGGTTAAGAGCTAACACCACCCTTGTACAGATGACTTGCCTTGGCAGTCTGACCCTTTGTTTGAGCCCACTTTTGACTGGATATAGTGTGTGCTATTTGAAATGTTTGCTTTGCTTTTTCCTGGATAGGATTAGCTTGCTGTTGTGTAAGTAGATAGTGAACCTTAACATAGGGCAATGATGCATGATAACATCTAGGCTCGAGTCCAGCTCCCTAGTAGTGTGTCTCCCTTTGTATCTGGTTAGAATTTCTTTCCCGTTCAGGGGAACTACGTTGCCCTGATCCTCATACCAGATGAGGTACGTAGGCAGGAGGTCGCACGAGATCTCTCCGGGCACTCTTTTTCTTTTTTGTGTGTGTTTGCTTGACAATTGCTAGGCTCGAGTTCCCGACTCCTTAGTAACTTGTTGCTTGTTTCTTCTTGTGTGCGTAGGAGACGGATGTAAGCCCAGCAATTGGCATTCTGTATCCTTTTGTTGTGTGCTTGGAGTCCGGTGTAAGTCCATCAAGTGGCATCTGGTTTCCAGTGTGGGTCTGTTTGGTTCAGCAACTGATGTAAGTCCAGCTATTGGCGTTCGGGTTCCATGTTTGCCTTTTTGTGCGTGTGTTTGTTTCGGCGTGCGTGAGCCGAACTACGGTCGCTCTGATTCTCGTTCCAGACGAGATACGTAGGCATAGGATGCGATGTCCTAGCGAGCCCTCTTCCCCCTTTCCCCACCTGTGTTTCTTGTGTGTGTGATGTTTGTTTTAGCAACCTTTTTCTATCTTTTGAGCGTGGATCCCGTCGAGTACGACGGACGTGAGGGGTGCTAATACCTTCCCCTTGCGTAACCGACTCCCGATCCCATTCTCTTTGGTCGCGAGACCATGCTTTTTCCCAGGTTTACTCTGAGCGTTTCCTTTCCCTCTTTTGGGATAAATAACGCACGGTGGCGGCTCTGTGTTGTGTTTGTTTTAGCCCGCTGGTTGTTTTTCGCGGATGCGACAGTTAGTGCACCGAAATGTCGTGGGTGGCCCTTCTATGATCCTCTATGAAAGAGCTGTAGGCTTGCCTAGAAAAGGAGAAAGGAGGACCAGTTCTGGTAACCTTTGCAGGATCAAAGTCCATCCACATTGGACGAAAGCCAGCTATAGTATCTATGTCAAAGAAAGTGGGAGTTATCATTCCACAGGGCATTGAAAACTGTTGGTGGAACTATCGCAAAAACACATGGAAGCAATTAGCATATGGGGATTATAAGGGAGACTCACCATGGATTGTTGGATTAAATCATAAATCCCTAAATCTTTCCAATAGTGTGCGCTCCTCCGTTCAACTCTATCCATCAACTTAATATACTCAACATTCTCAGGTGGCAGAGAAGAGCGGAAGACTCAGTTCTTAAAGAAGTTGAACTTCAAAGGTTCATTGATAAACACCAATGGTTCGTACACACGGTATATATGGAAATAATCCTATAAGAGTTGGGGTTTCTTAATGTATTTTGGCAAGGGTCCCATGAATGCATGCACTTTACCAACAAGTACGTAGGGGATAAAGGTAGAGTGATAGATTTTTCTATGTTCTCTATCTAAAGGAGGCTCCGATACGTAAGCACTGTCATCCACGACGATAGGGAGCTCATTCTCAATTACAAAGTTTGCATGATGTTGTACGGGGAACGCTATTGAAGAATCTGGATTTTATTTTTGCTAAGTAAGAATGTAAGAAAAGATGAAAAGCTAGGGTTTTTAGTAAGTTGCAGAAACAGGAAGGTAGAAAGCGTTTTGACAAACACGTCTAAATAGCAGATGAAGAAACAATTCAATTTTGTCCGAGAAAAAATCGGCCACATGGAGGTTGATTCGACAAGTGTCATATAAATCCACGGGGAAAGCAAAATGGAAGTTAGAGCATTGTCGTTTCACTTAGTCTACCTAGGGAATAAGAAGTAATTATAGCGAACCTTCACGCACGACCGTGACGTGTAAATTGATAGAAAAGTTAGTCATAATGACTGACAACAAGCATGATTGAAGTGACGTGGCACATAATATGCATAATGATGAAGTGGTTACAAACAATGCCACTTTTCTCCCTTCAGATGTAGGTCGGCAGTGACATTTTTGGGAGGGCATCTGTTACACTTGGATTTTTAGCTACTAGAAAGTCAACAAAGAATGTCAATGAAAAGACGTTTACTAAAGAAATATTAATGAAGTGTCTTTAAGAGAAGCAATAATGATGAGTTGTCGACATGCCAATGACGAAGGCTCGACCGAGCCATCGATACAACGAGATATAATTTGGAGGACTCTTAGGGGGAAATCACCTAAAAACCCAGATTCCTGGGAAATATGTCCAAAATCTCAAAAAGGACAATCGACATGAGCCCCAGTCCATCCAAAGGACCGATAGACTAAACAACATATATAAAAGACTTAGTAATTTTATAAGTCTCAAAGTTTTGATAAGCATCATCGATAGAATGTTGGAGAAGTTATCGTCGAGAGATTGTGAAGAAGTTGAAAAGCAGTTACCACTCAATGTGGATTACAAGCAGGTATCATATTGGATGACACGTAAGCACACTAGTGGGAACCCGAAGGACTGAACGTGGAGCAAAGGCAATAAATCCCCTAGTGGTCATAACTGCCGTTGACAGGTATCTTGTATATAACATAAATAGCAGACTCATACATGTGATCAAGGATCACCAAATTTCATACATCCTCTCCATACCACTAGAGTACCCGAGTCATAGAGCGAAACAGTTAAGCGAGAAAAATGTATGCGTTTGCGTCCACCCTTTTTTAGTATTTTTGTCTCCTTAAATGAAACATGTACGTTTTCCTTTGCTTTATTTGATGTTAATTACTGCATTTTATCTTATCATTTATCACAACTTGACTTCATTTAAATTTTTTTGTTACATTACGTTCAATTCATACGCACGTGTGTTCACACAACTTTTTTGCACAAATTGCTTTGGAGATTTTTCGAGTTAATCTCATAGAATTTCAAACTAGTGATTATTTATCAAAAACACTGGTAAACAATAGTTATCGTACATTCTAAGTATACTAATTGATAATTTTATCGACATTGAGTCAGTCAGAGTCGTAAGTCTGATTCTTGGTTGTACAGAAAAAATGTCTCCTTTTTAATTTCATCTTTTATATATTGATCTTGCTGGAAAGGGCCAAAGCCCTTAGGGGCGAGGTTCAACCTGTACATCATAAAAACCTCGTCGACTTTCAAACCTGAGTGACCAAGAAGAGAAAGAATGTTGTTGAGGGGGGAAATTGTGAAGGTCGTTTCCTTGACCAAAATTGTGATGAACAAGTTACTAAAAATACAAAATAATTTAAAAAATCGTTTTACTTTGAAAATAATTTGTGAATGTAGAATTTGTGATTAATTTGTGAATGTAGAATTTGTGATTAATTTTAAAAATTCGTTTTACTTTGAAAATAATTTATGTTAGTATAGAGATAAAATAATGCAAAATAGAAAGAAGAAGTAAGAGAGGAAAAAAATTAATAGAAACAAAGAGATATGAATAAAGAGATTGCACCAGAATTTATAGAGGTTCGACCTATCACTTTCCCTACTCCTCTCTCCAAAAATTTCTTCTTGAGAGTTTCACTTAAAAAATATTGTCTTGAGCTTTTATGGATATGTTCACAAACCTTATTACAAAGATGAGACATTTTACACAGGCTAATCCCCCGAACTAAACTGAGTTTTTGACAACTGAGCTCACATAACAAACATAGATTTTATCGACTACTCTCCAGAATCAAATCTAGATTTTATCAAGAGAATCTCAATGATCAAGCATAAATTTTACCAGGACAATCTCAAGAATCAAATATATCAAATAAGAGAATCATACTTTTGATGAAAAACACTTACACATGATCACAAATACAAACAAAAAATTCTCTGAAATAATTTTCACTCCCAAACCACTAAGAACAACATTAATAAAATAATATAGTAGGAGAAAAGAGAGAAAATAAGAAAAGGATAGTTGAAATTTTGTTGTGATTTCAAATGAGGAGAAACCTCTTTTATATAGGAAAACATATAGTTAAATATGAAAAGTTTAATCGACTATGTAGTCTAAATATGAAAGACTTTCAAATTTTTCGTCACTAATCGATTAGAAGCCCTCTTAATCGATTAAGATACGTTACAAAAGAGGTAATCGATTAATTATAATGTGATAACCAGTTATCAAATGTAAACCACACTCCAAAAATATTATTCAAGCTAGTAACCAACTAGTTACTTGCGTAATACATTTTCTGGTGGTTCTATAAAAGCAGAGAGACATCAAAAACATTTTAGTGTGTGAGTTTTTTTATTATCTTAGGAGATACTCTTAAACTTTTACAATACAATGATTATCCAGACACAAGATCTTGCAAACTTTCCACATATCCTCTCTTTCACAATATTGAAGTTTTAAGATCCCTTATTAAATTCACCATGGATTCAACACTTCATCTGAGACTTAATTTCTTCTATCTGATGAGACTTGATATGACTTCTTTGATATACGCCATAACTAGAGGTTTCCTGATCATAAATCTTCAATAACTCCACTGAACGTCGCTTGAGATTAAGTGTTGTCGGCATTAAAACCACCAAGGATCATATATTACTAAGATCATCTTCAAATGACTGTACTTGCAAGCATATAAATCTAAATTCTTCCAATTTTTACTGATGATAACGCATCTCTCAAGAAGGTGGACAAACAAGAAAACAATGGTAATGGATTGGAGTGGTTAAACTCTCTGACCAATATAGAGAGTATATTCTATTCCCTTAAGAAAATACTTCTTCTTCTTTGACATTATTAAAAAGGCAAAAAATAAATACAAGTCAAACACATCGATCACATAGAGAAAGTGAAGAAAAAGAAAGAGAAGAATTATTTGTTGGGGGCAATAGAACAAAAAAATCGACATGAGGCATACTATACTACACATTTGTGTCCATAGACCACCTTTTGATTCGAATCATTTCAGCTTCTAAAGATGTTTATGTGTATGATAGAGAAAGATATCACATTCACTAGTTGGATTTTTTTAGGTAGTTTTAAGTTGTAGTGATCTCAGTCGTTGATTTCATATAAGATGTTAAAATTTTTCCAGCTGTTTTGGACTGAAACATCTCCAAATAAGTACAAAATTTAATTATCTATAATAGTGAAATAAAAATGAAGATTATTTTGAGACCAATAAAAATAAAGAGAGAAAAAATAGAACAAGGGAAGATTTTATCAATCTCAAAATCTTGACCACAGAAGAGTTTGCTTTAGCAGTGTCTTACATAAATCCATAAGCATGTGCTGCATTTTCTCTGTCGAATTTGAGTAACAAATTGGTAGTGTAAGAAGATATCATAATTCATAACAAGCAGAAGAAGCTAAAGAAGATGTTAGAAGGAAAAGGTGTGGTGCGAGAGACAGACATGGAAGAAGTGATGCAAAGCCATGTCATGGAGTTAGCTCACCAAGCTCTAGATGCACATGAAGTTTCTGATTGTCAGAACATTGCCTATTTCATCAAACAGGTCTATTATCTTAAACTATCACATAAATTACTCCAACTGCTTAGTTTATATGTATAATCATGTATTTTGTAGTATTATTATATGTATTGAACCTTTCGTTTCGAAAACTATCTCATGTTGGGCAGAAACTTGATGAAACATATGGACCTGCATGGAATTGTGTTGTTGGAAATGACTTTGGATCTTGTATTACACATTTATGTGGAAGTTTCATATTCTTTCGAGTAGAGATGATGGAGTTTCTGATCTTTAAAGATGGAAAAGACTTCACAGAAAGCAGGGAAGAAGTTATTAGAGTTCTACAGAAACCAGGAGCTTGAGATTCATAAATCTAGTTATTCCAAATTTATTTGTCATAAACATGTTTAATATTTCCAAAAAAAGTTATTGAAGTATAGAAAAACAACACTGTTACCCTCTCTCAGTGTCAGCGTTATCTGAGTCTTGAGCCTTATCGACCTAATGCAATTTTTACTTGTCACATGATAGTAACATTATTATAAAACTCTTTAAAAGACGATATTTAATATAATCAAACTGATTTAAATTATCTGTACATTGGTGATAACATAAGGAAAGGGTAATCAGCATACCGAGGACTAGATACAATAAATTTATTGTTGTAAACCTCAGGATGCCGATTACCAAATCCTTAACCAATACTCACTCTTTCAAGAACATTCAAACGAATGATAGAGGAAAAGATAAAAGAAACAGTGTATAGTGTATTGGGAGAATGTTGGTACGAGGTTGGATTGAGTTGAGTGTATATCTTTGGCTCTATTTATAGTTGAGAAATATATTCTTCTAGTGACATTTGAGACCAATGAAGAAATTATTAATGTATGCAATATCTTATTTTGTAGCAAAATTAATTAACTTTTCTGTCTGCTTTTTGAATGCTGAAAGATTCTTTTGATGTTCAATTATGCAGTAATTTGAATAGTCTGATTTGAGTGAGTTTGATTCAAATGATTGCAGTGTAATGTGGCTGCAATTGTCTTCACATAGTCCTCAATTAGTGTTGCACAATCTAGACCACAATTACTTGATATTTTTCTCACTTTATTTTCTGTGATCATTTTAGAGGAATCGAATGTAATTAAACAATACATATAGATCATAAACACGAATAAACGAATAATAAGTCCATCTTTTTGTGTTTTTGTGATTGCACTTTGTGTTTCTATAACATAGGAATAAATGCCACTAATATAAAGCCACAAATGTTGCATCTGCTTTCACGTAACCAATAATTGGATATGTTATATTAGTTTGAAGGTGTTCATGCAACAATATTATTATTTGATAACTATAACAATGCTGACAGGTAAGAGTCGCTTAACAAAAGGTTGAGTCTATCTTTTTGGTTGGTGCATATTTTTTTCTTATATCCTATTCCCTCCGTGACTTAATTGATAATTTTACACAAATTAAAAAAAAGAAATAATTGAAAGAAAAAAAATAATATTTTTATTAAAGTACCTTATCATGTATTGAGAATGATAAAAGTAATATTAATTAGATGATAAGATTGAAAAAGATGTTTTGAAAATTGAAATGTTTCATTTATTTTTATACACTCTTTTATTTCAAATGAGTCACTCATTCTGGGACGAAGAGAGTAGTAATTTTCTTCATCATAAAGAGCTTTAATATATTTATTCTATCATTACGCATTGATGAGACATGTTCGGACACACTGACATCATATGATAAATAGCCATAACCATAGCCATAAATGCTTATCCTATGCTACCCGCTTAGGAAGGCCATTGTCATGCTCAAACTCGACAATGAATTATGCTCAATTTACAATCATAAGTCGTGTAACACCCCAACTTATAATTTGAGTATTTTATTTAATTGTCTGCGTGATTTTATGCATGTAAGATAGTGAAGGTTTCTTGCTCTCCTATCAGCGTTGTTGGATAAATAATTTTCTGTAATTTCCTTTTTTTGCTTGCGATCTGTTTGAGAATGTTTGATACATGTTTGCTTTGAGATCCTAATAGGGGGTTTATGATAAATCTCTAAGTTCTCTATAAGTTATTGTTATATGTGACAACCTTGTATCAATGATGATTTAATGGTATGAGTTATCTGTAATTTTTTGTTGGTTTGATTTCTGTTGATTTGGGATTTTATCCCCAGGGATATGAACGAATACATTTGGGTCATTTGAGTTTCCAAATGCGTGATATTGAGACCTCAAATATGTTTTCCTAAAAATGTTCCAGAATCGATTATTTTAGTTTTTACTCCAAATTACAGAAAATCTTATTTTTTGGTAGACACTAAAGAAATTAAAAAATCATTTTGTTGAAACAAGGTTTGTTTATGCCCTTAAAAAGTTTTGATGTAACAATACATTTAAAGAACAAATGTGTTTGCTAGCATTTTGTTTAAGTGTCCAGTATCACAAGCATGGAACTAATCCCGATTGTTGTTAGCATATGTGAACAATAACTTAATCTCAAAAAATTTATGCCGTGACAATTGGCGATTCTGCTGGGGATTAAGATATTGATTAACTTAACTCAGAAAAAGCAAGAGTCGTCACCGAACTTTATTGTTTCCAAAGAAAATGGGACAAAGACCGAACAAAACCCACAAAAAAAGGTAAAACAAAAGAGAAAAATCTGGATACAGGGGTTGGTTATGCAAGGGAAGATATTAACACCATTCACATCTATGAAACTTCATTGGAACCACTTGCAAATCTGTGTTTATGAAAAAACTGAGTTGTTTGTTGATTGATTTTAATTTCAAAAGACATTTTGTCGTATTTGAGTAGAAAAACTCAGCTTACTACCCACAAGTATGAGAAAATAAGCATTTGCATCATCTTGATATGAAGAACTTTTACTTTGACTTTCTTACAAGCACGTCTCAACATTCAAGTGGAAAATGTCAATCATTTCTCAACATATTCTAGAAGTATATTGGTTTGCATAACTCCAAGAATAGACTAATATCCAATCTTTTTTAAAAAAATGGTTCTTAAAAGAAAGTGCAAAAAGGCATAAAAATAAGTTTGACGAGTTTTGTGTTTTTTTAGGAGTTTGGAAAAAGAGTTTAAGTATGATTAAGTGTTTTAGCATTTGTTGAGAATTTTTTTTCTGGATCACTTGACAAAGTTAAGGTTTATTAAGAAAAAATGTGAGGTTTGAAAATATGAAGTTTTTTTGAAATAGGGAGAAGTTTTGAAAATTGAAGAAGTGAGAAGGAGATGAATAGACTATTCTAAAACATAAAGTAAATGTCTGAAAATAAAAGCTCTCATTGTAAGGTAGTCTAAGAGAAAACCTTTGTATGTGCAAGGATACTAACCACAAGATGAAGCAAGCATTTGACATTGGTCAAAACAAGCATTCATTTCCCTTTGGATTAAGCCACAAGATGAATTATCACATGATCAGATGAATATCAAAAGATCCAGATGAATAACAAAGCCACAAAGCTCCAAAAAAACATCCAAATTTTGAATTGAAGATCAAAGGGTCCAGAGGGATAACAATGTATTAGATGAATCAAAATGTCAAATAAACTCCAAACAAGGGGGAATCATTAAATCCTAAGGTCCAAAGTCCAAGATACTCCTCAAGAAAGGGATAGTATCATAAAGTCCATAAGATCAGATTAACGTTTTTAGGGTCTTATCCATTTTTATCATATTTTTGTTCTTTTGCAATAAGAAGACAATAAGAAACATAAAGTGAAAGACAATAATATAAATGTAAATGACATAAAATGTAAGGAGCATAATTATAAAGTTAGGTGTTAGATGTTAGATGTAACAAGTTAGTGATCATGACGCAAGCAATGTATGTGGCAATCATGCTAGAGTGTTGATACAAAGTCAAACTCTCAAGGCATAAAACACAACTGTTTAGAAACTCAAAGAGGAAAAATGACAACAAGAGGCAAGATGAAATAAAACTCAAGTATTTGACTTAGGATCCACTATCATACAAGTCAAGGGAGCCAAACATTTGACACAATCTATGGATGATCTATCACTAACTCAAAGTGCCAAAAATATGATCAAATGATCATCTCTTAACATATTGAATTAGAGAAGATTGAATCAACCTAAGAGTCTATCTATGGATGACTTGAAATGTAGAAACATCGATCAATGAAGTCAACAACTCAAGCTCAAACATCAAATCTTGTTAAGTATCGTCTTTTAAAGATGACTTCACAGAAAGCAGAGAAGAAGTTATCAGAGTTCTACAGAATCCAAGAACTTGAGATTCACAAATCTAGTTATTCCAAATTTATTTGTCCTAAAATCTTTAATATTTCAATTTTTTTTTGAAGTGTAGAAAAACAAATGCATTACTCTCTCTGAACGTCAGCGTTATCTGAGTTTTGAGCCTTATCGACCTAATGCAACTTTTACTTATCACATGGTAATAACATTATTCTAAGACTTTTTAAAAAACGATACTTAATATTATCAAACTAAGTTAAGTTATGTGTACACTTGTGATAACATAAGGAAAGGGTAATCAGCATCCCGAGGACCAGATACAATACATTTATGTTTTAAATCTCAAATAATGATTACCTTATGCTTAACCAATACTAAATCTTCCAAAAGCATTCAAATGAATGGTAGAGGTAACCATAAATGAGTGTATTGGTAGAATGTATGTAGCCGGTTGGATTGTGTTGAGTGTAGCCATATCTTTGGACTTTGAGAAATATATTCTTCTAGCGAGATTTGGGATCAATGAAATTATTAATGTATGCGATATCTTATTACATAAGATTCCTCTATAAACAGATTTGGTGATAACGTATCACTGACTTTATTATGTTTTAGCTTCATAAAAGAATCATAAGGTCCATCTTTTTGTTTTTTGTGATTGAACTTTATGTTTTTATAACATAGGAATAAATGCCACTAAAATAAAACCAGAAGTGCTGCATCTCCTTTCATGTAACCAATAACTTGATACGTTAAGATTCATGGATTAAATGCTATATATACGGTAAGAACTTTATGTCACATCATGAATATTTATGTGTGGGAGAGAAAAGAATGATAAACAAAATAAATCACCTCTGACAAAATTAATATACCAAACAAAAATGTTAATAAATCCACACAAGCAAAATTAAAAAAAATAAAATAACTTATTTATTAAGTTCAATTAAATCAATCTACTTAGAGGAGGGATAAATTCTCAAATTCTATATACTTTAAAATTAAATATTCAAGTTCCTATTTTTTAATCAAATATTTTTTTTAATCTCTTACTTTCTTAATATATGAATCACACAAACCAATCTGTTTAAAAGTATTTCCTAATTCCCTTATATATCTTCAAAGATATTCAAATTCTTAGAATAATGAATTCTAACCTGTGTAAATTTCTTTCATTAAGATTTCATCCCTTACTACAAAAGCGATTGAGAAATATATTTATAAAGGTCATTTCATTAGCAGTAATGAACTCAAAAGATCTTGTTATTCTTAGAATAATGAACTCTAAGAATTTCTCTTTATTTCTCTAAATTTCCTTTCACTAGGATTTCACAACTTATCGCAAGAGTGATTGACAAACAAATTTATTAAGACCTAGAACTCGATAAATCAAAATTTATAGGCGTTATTTGAAAATTACACAATTTTGTTGAATCACTTGAGATTTTGAGACATATTTTCACCCTTCTCCAACTTAAATCCAAATCGATGGTGATGTTATTTTCACCACCCACACGTCGTAGAGATATTTAGTGTTTGCTTGCACAAATCCATTCATGTTCGCCATTTTGTCTACATATATGTTTATAAAATAAAATCGCTCTAGAAACAATCTTCAGTGAAATTACCATGTTTCAAAATGAGACAGGGCCCATTTAAATTTATATCTCACTCCTACAACCAAACATCACATGTATAACGTCCTTTTAAAGATTATCATTGCACGATCTTGACCAGATGGTTATCCATTTACTATGGGTGGGCTCACTCAATGTACTTGTTGAACTAAATATGGAAGTGTAATATAATATGTACCAAGAAAAATCACGAGTAGTGAGTAAATTTATATCATCTCTTGATGAACTATTTTTATCTCGACAAGATTACGGAATACTTGCTATAAAAAACCTAAAAGACAGTAATGTAAACTTGTGTGTGTGGTATGTAGCGTGATTGTATTGGTTGCGCAAAGATTTAAAAATTAACTAACTAACTAAACTATTGATTGAAACTTATGATAAGATAAACAATTAAGTCCTCGTTCAAATCCTTTTCTTTTTAATGTGGTTATCCATAGGGGTGTGCATGGATCATGAACCAAATCAAATTGAATCATATATATGATTCGGTTTGGTTCTTAAAACCATTTTCATAAAACCAATTTATTTTTTAGAAATCGGTTTATAAGTGGATCGGTTCGATTTTAAACCGGTTTTTAAAAAAAAAATAGTTTAAAAAAAAATAGTTTTAAATCAATTTCTTTAAAATCAATTTTTTATTTTCTTAAAAAAATCAATTTCAAAACCAATTTTATAAAAAAAAGTAGTTTTATTTTCACTAATTTTATTTTCTTTTAACTAACTTTTTTATTTTCACTAATTATAAAACTATTTTATATAAAAAAAATATTTATTTTAAAAAATTACTTTAAATTTGACTTTTATAATCGGCACAAATAATATATCGATTAAAAACAATCCCAAAGTATGATGTGTTACATAAAAACGGTCATAAAATAAAATAATTATGAATCATATCTCTATAAATCATAATTGTTCATAAAATAAATAACTCATCAAAAAATTATTCAAATTTCTAAAATCTCTCATAATTGTTCATAAACAAGTTTTATGAGGTTTTAAAATATTTTTTCTTTTAAAATTTAAAAAACATAAAAAAAAACAATTTTTTTAAGAAAAAAAATAACAAATATTCAGAAAAAATAAAAAAAATTGAAAATAATAAAATTATATTATGAAAATAAAAAAAAATTAAAGAAAATCTATTTTTTTTACTGAAAAAAATACAAAATATTTTTGATAAAAAATATCTTTTTTATTTAGAAAAAAATAATAATTTTATTTGAAAAAAAATATCAAATATAATTTTTTCGAAAAAAAATCCAAATATAATATTTTTGGTGAAAAGAAAAAAAATTCTGATTTTTATTTTTAAAATAATATTTTTATAAAATTTAAAATTGATTTATAACGTGATAAAACATGAAAACATACAAAAAAAAAAAAAATTTAACATATAGTAAAATTTGGATAACCAATAACAAAACCAAATTTTATTTTAGCATTTGGTTTGGTTTTTTTAAAGTGGATCAATTTGGATATCAATTTGGTTATGGATAACCGGTTTTTTTGCACACCCCTAGTTATCCATGCTTCAACCTATAGCGAGTCTTCATATATCATTACCATTTAACAAAATAGTTATATACAATTACCATTTAACAAAATAGTTATATACAATTTATTGTCAAGTAATCCACTTCGTTTTATTATTATGCATAAATGTATTGCACGAAGTAATAGTCATTGAAGGTTTGACCGAACATCAAATATCGATGTCACAATTGAGTATGCCCTATGTCTTAAGGTCATAAACAACTTCCCAACAATATTTAATTTCAATAGAAAAATCTACGTTTAGTTCTTAATTTCTATCCAGACCGATCCTCTAATTCGGTATACACAAAAAATCTTTAAACACAAAATATCATTAAATAACTATAAGAAGTTCATCATTACAAAGAGAAAATATAAACAAATCACATGGTTCATATTATTAGAGGGAAATTTATTTAAGGGAACTTAATCTAAGGGAACTATCCACACTTCCTTAAGAGATTCATTGCCAATACAATAGAAATTGAGTTATTAAGCCTTACAAACAATTAGGAATGAATCCCTAATGAATCCTTCAAGGCGCATCTCGATTTTTTGCAATGTGTGTGATGTGGAAATTTTGTTATCATAGTTATCATGCCTCTCTTGCTTTCTGTGAGTGGCATGATATTTTCAGTAGAGAAATATTGCGTTGTTAAGATCTTTGTACATCACGTTTTCTTCATATAATGCTCCAATAACGCTGCTTTTTTCATTAGGTGCGCCACAATTTTGCTTCATTTTATAATTTATTTTATTTTTTTCCAATTTATTGTGTGTGAGTCCTCTCCCCATTTTGTCATTGTAACTTCCATAATAAAATATCATATAATTTTTATGATTAGGATGATTTTGACTTGTATTACTCTTTTCCATGCTTGTTAGGATTCTTTATAAAATCCTACAAAAGATAAATGATGTTCCTAGTGGATTGGTTCTTTGGGTTAGCTGCATTTAGCAAAACAACAACTTAGACAAGTGCCCAAGTGTTTAAGATTGGTCTAGTTTGCTAAAGTTGTATGGTACTTCAAAAGGGAGACATGTTTGACGCGATGCTCTAACATGTTGGTACAACATATGTGTCTTGTGCAATATGCGCCAGATTATTGCATTTTAACACAATCTTTTGAGAAGATTCAATTATTTTTTATTGTTATTGGTTTAACAATATGATTATATGATTTGTTGGAAAGTTATGAAGATCAAATCAGATTTAAATGAGATTTAAATTTGAATTTGTAATAACCCAAATCATATCTTTTTGTTGGAGATATTCAATGAGAAAATCAAATATCCAACAAATTGTACAAAAATTCTGAATGAAAATAACTGCAGATCCACAAGGAAAAAGCCCAGGATTATTTTTCTATCTAAGAAACTCAAACCTACATTTGAAAGAAATCATTTCCATGAAGATTTTAGAGTGTTAGAGTTTACAAGAGTCATTGTTATTTTTATGTACACCTCTATATTTCAGTCACTTGACATAGAAGGTTTGTCTAGTTGAGTTGTAAATTCAACGTTTTTATGTACACCTATATGTTTAAGTAACTTGACGTAGAAGGTTTGTCTAGTTGAGTTGTAAATTCATCTTTGTTATGTACACCTCTACATTTCAGTAACTTAGCATAAAATGTTTGTCTGGTTAAGATGTAATATTCAACATTCTTTCATCTTGTTAAGATTAAAGTTGATCACTAGGTTTAGTTGTTGTTTGCCCTTGTCACTGATTTTGTGACAGAGAAGAAAGTGAGTGAGTTCTCATGTTTAGGAGGAGAGTCTAAGTAGGAAGTCATTGTGTTGTGTTAGGAAGATGCATTGAACAATATATGGTTTGATGTTGCTTGTAAGTCTAATTGTATTAAGCTACTAATAGTGAATTTCCTTTCTTGGGTTGTAGACTCAGTCCCCAAACATAGATAAAGTTTCATCGAACTGGATAAACAATTGATTGTGTTCTTTATTGCTTTTCTACTCCATAATCTAGTACTTTCTATTATAATGGTTATGGTATATCTTATTAAACCGGTTGTTAAAGTATCAAGTTCGACATCTGTCCCCTAAGAAACATAATTATAATAAATGAATTAAAAGCAAATAAGCATTTAATTGACTTGAAATTATACTTAAAAATATGCAATTACAAACTCTTATCAATACTTAACAAAAAATTTATTCCAAACTTATGAAGAATTCCATTATTTTATGTTTTGCATCCCTCAGAAGAAATGTCTAAGTGAACATGGACGAGACAAGAAAGTCTACGAGACCCCGTCCATTTGTTAGGCCATTGTATGTTTGGGTCTATGTAGTATGATTCCGACCCCGCCCATTTGTTAGGCCATTGTATGTTTGGGTCTATGTAGTATGATTCCAACATTTTTTTTAAATATGAACAGTAAATTTTATATTTTATTTGTAACAATATAAACCTTAATTTATTTCATTCTTAGGAAGACAAAACTACAATTAATCTTTAGTAACCAAACATTGTAATTCATATTTTTCCTTTTATTCTTTCTTTTATCTGATGTTGCGAATTATTGTTCTAATAATTGGTATAAGACAACTCTTAATCATGGTGTGAAATTCGAAGTTGCAACAAACAATAAATTTTGGATTACAGAAAATGAGGGTTATGTATTTGTTGGCTCAAGAATATTTGGAAACGACATGACTTAGAGCAGAATTGAAAGACCTAGATAAAATTGATTGAACACAAAATAACAAGCACTACGTATGATATATGCGCCTTTTGTGTGTCATACAAAGTGAAGTATCATATTCTAAATTTTTAGTCTACAAAGGAGGTTTGAGATAAATTAGAAAGTAAATTTCAAAACTTTCTTATGTTAATAATTTTGTTTGTTTAATGTATGTTATGGTTTACCCTAAATTAAATTTGGAACAAATCAAAAGTTTGGTTTGCAAGTTTATATCCAAACAAGGTAAGTGTAATTGGGAAGTAATGAAGTGTATTTTTATATACTCGAAAGGTACAACAAATTATGTCATCATGTTTGATAGTTGAAAAAGTGTTTTATTTAATAGTAGGGTATTTGTATGTTGTTTTTTCTTGTGATATAGATGGTAAGAGGTTTATAATATGATATGTAGTTTCTCCTAATATATAACTTATTTGTTGGATATAATCAAATCAACATGTAAGGGCTATGTTTACAACATAATAAAAGTACATGACAATAACCGAGACAGGTAAAATGGATTTTATATTTAGCAAAGGAGTTATATGTTGAGTAATTTCAAATTCACTTGCATTGGGACTATTATAGTGTCATTTATTTTGATAATAAGAAAAAAGATCAAGTCTCCATACAATGCCATGAAGAATGGGAGACTTACAATCTCACTTACTATAATGCTATGCCTTGAGGATCAAATTTAGCTCTATGTTAAGCAATCGTAATTGAACTTATGTAGAAGTCACAACTATCTGAGGTCAGGCAATAAAAATATAGGTGTTAAGGCATGTTAGAGGTTTGATACAAAGAACCAAACTCCTAAAACATACCACACACTAAAAAAAAGGAAGGACCTATCTCAGTCATACTTGTATTGATTCATCTGACACAAGGTCATCGATGAATCAATTAGCCTTTAGACATTAGAGATTTCATTGGTCAAATGAGGGAATGGAAAAGAATAGGGATGAAGATGAAGAGGGAGGGGAAGATAGAAACACAAATTGACCATGAGAGGAATTTCATCAAATCAAAACCATCCATTCATTTTGGGAGATGAAATGTACATTTCATCAATCCCCTAAACCCAATGGTTTTGACCCAACAAAAGTCAAATCAACCATGACCAAGGCCCAAACAGAAATTCAAACATCACAAGACCATAAAAATTTCTCAACATAATTTTTAAACATTTAATCAATTAAAAATCACATTAAAATGAATAAAAATACATTTTAATTTAGTCAAAATCTAAAATCCCTTCAAAACACCAAATATATGACCAAGAGATTTATCCTAGGTCAAACGAGGTCAAAGGACCTTAGACAGAAAATTTCATGATTTTTAAAAAATCAGAAGTATTTTTAAACAATTAAAAATATGCACAAAAACATTTAATTCATGAAAAATACCAAAATCAATCCAAAAAATAATTTTAATTCAGAATATGGAAGAGAAAATTATTTAAAGATTTTTGGTGAAAGTCCCATATTTTTTGGATTAAAAATGGATTTGTTATGAATTAAACAAAATAACATAATTAAATGAAAAATAAGAAAATATGGAAAATCTAAGGCCATCAGATCTCCCTCATTAATTGAGTGGCAAATCTGATGGCCAAGTGCGCGTGTTCCATAGACATCTCAGTCAACTGCGCTGCATGGGTGGTAATCAGAAAAAAAGGCTAGGATTAAAACATTTTGAATGGATCAAAGGGTTTGGGAACACACCAACACACCACCGGAGCTAGGGCTCCGGTCATCTTCTCCGGTGAACCTCACCAGACTGGATGACCACCAACCATCACCAAAATGAAAAACAAGGACATGGTTTTAAAGAAAAAAATGCTCAGGAGCTCGAATATGGCCTCGATTTTCTACAATTCCAAGTATATTGAAAGATACAAGGATTTGAATTTTAAGGACCATGACTGAGTTGCTTCGATTTGACCTCAAAGCAACTCAATCATGTTGCCTATATTGGTAGGACTTCAACAAACCAACAATCAATCAAAATGTATGAGAAATGAGAGAGAATCGAAAAAGAGAAGTTTATGAAATCTCACCTTCGGGGAGCTTCAAATAAGCTTGATCTTGCTTCCAGTTTGGCTTGACTTGACTCTAGAAGCTTGCAGGAGATGATATTGATGATTAAAAATCTTAGACTCTTGGAGTTTCAATTTCAAAACAGAATGAGAATTGAAACTCGATTTCTCAAGAAATCTTCAAGATTTTCCTTTCAATGAGGTTTGTGGAAGAAAGGGGTCGAAGCATGGGCAAGAGGACCTCCTTTCTGATTACCAAGGTCATGTATTTATAGCCATGTTCATTGCTTTTCACACACTTCCAAACTTTGGCCAAAAATAGAAATGTGAAGTGCATGCTTGCATGGGCATGTGATAGGCCCATGAGATGATGTAATCAGGTCCAAAAATGATCATGAATGATGCTGAAAGTCTAACATGAGGCCATGTATTTGTAATTGAGAAATGATCATGGGATTCATCCAAATGGAACCATGAAGAGTAACCATGCGCAAGTCATTCAAATCTTGTCCAAATAAGGTGATCTTGGACCTTTTGGGAAGGTGGCATCAAGGGGAACAACTATCATGTTGAACACTTTTCCATTTGAAGCTTGGATCATGATGAATTTTGTGGTGGAAGTTCAAGAAATCAAACATAATTGAAAATTTTCTAAGTATCAAGTCAAATATCCACTTCTTCCACCTTGAATAACTTTTGCTATGAGCTTCAAATGGAAAAAGTTTATTCATAAAAGTTGTATATATTTAAACCCTCTTCAAGTTAGTCATATATATGACCTCATTTTGATTTGGCATGAAGGAGTTATACATTTTAGAAGTTGAGGAAAATTGCTTGTTCAATAATGATGGCCCAAGACGACCTATAATGTTTCCTCTTGGCACATGCCCTTGCAAGTTGAGTTTTAAGTTTCTCAAAGAATAAAAGTTTTATAAGACATATTAAGTTTGATCATGAAACTTGGATGACATTCATATCATAAAAATTAAGCAAGTTGTGGTCCTTGTAAGTTGACCTCTAACTAGGGTTCAGACAAAATAACGTATAATCATTCACCATAAAAATGACTTTCCAAGCAAAAATAGCTCTTGATTTCCACATGAAAGTTGTTTAGAATGTCATAAAGAGTAAAATTTCTCTTGGAATCATTTTCATATGACAAAAATTGTAGGAAATAGGGTTTAGGAAACCCTAGTTTTGATCAGTTGACTTTCTCTGGTCAACTACCTTGAACCTACTTGCAAACTTGAAGTTATCTTGATGTTTGGGACTCATGGAGGATAAAATATGTATAATATGATGTAATATGAATCATCCCTTGAAATATTTGATCAAATGATGAAGAAACTTGCCGAGGAAGTCACACAAGATACCCAGATGAATTAGGGTTTCCAAGGCAAACAAGCTTCAAACTATTGATGATTTCTTGATCAAAATGATAAGTGAAGAAAATGGGGATCCATATATGATATTTAGAACCAATGTGAACCATATTTTTATTGATCTCCTTGTACTGAGGGTCTCAAACCCTAGTTGTGAGCTTGATGAGGCATAGGTGGAAGCACACACTACCTACAAAAGAAACAAGGCTGTACATAGACATATTTTTGGCATTTTGGTTAGAAAACAAAGAAAAATAAAGTATGATACAATCAAATGTGCTTGGTGATCTCTCCCAATGAAAACCCAATGAATGAGGGGTGAGGAGGATACAAGGTGTGACCCCAAAGCCAATGCAAATGATGAGATAGCACGAGGGATCTTAGGGTCAAAATTGGGGTCTTACAACTGCCCCTATTTAAGGACATTCTAGCCGAGGATATGAAGGTTAAAATATTCATATCAACTTAGTAGAATGGACTTAAATAACAACATCTAGAAACAAATTTTGGTCCATAAGAGACCTCATGATGCATATGATATGAATGTTAAAAGTAATCTTTATGGGGAATATATTGCCACAAAAGGAAAATAATCTGGAAGAGACCGAAGATCCACATAAGCATAATGCATTCCATAAGGAAAAACTCACGGGGAATGTAAGACCCCAATTTTGTCCCTAAGATCCCTCATGGCATCATATCACATCATATCATTGCCTCAAGGATCATTGTGCACCTTGCCTCCTTCCTTGTGGGTGGGTTATCTTGTGAGTGTGGTTTTTGATCACCAAGCATGTTTTGCATTTGTATATCATTGCTTTTCATTTGTTTACTAACCAAAAGTACAAAAATATTGTCATCTAACCTTGTTACTTGCAGATGAAGCAACATTAGGTCAAAGCCAATCAAAGGCATTCATTGAGCCATAGATGGTGGCCATTCTGAAGAATTTGGGCACCATGATCATTCATCAAGAGTTCATAGGAGTTGTGATATCATTTTGAATCAAGATCTCAAGTGGTAGAGGCTTGAAATTCATCAAAGCATTGTTCAGTCAACCAAAACCCTAGCAAAGTCAACTGTGGTCAACTGTGCATAAAATCAGGGATTTGATGATGTGAGATGGTTGGAGAGGCCTCATTCATATCCATACAAGCCTCATATAACATTTCAAACATCATCATTGAAGAATTTGAGGTCAGACAAAAAGTTTCCAAAAATAGTAAGTGACCTGTAATTTCAAACTGCCAAAAATGGAAAGGTCTTCTCCTCAAATTTACATGTCCAAGAAAGCTTCAAATCAAATTTTGTCTAACATGAAAGTTAAAGATCTTGCTCTCACCTTTCCAAAAAGTCCAAGAACATCAATTTCTCATTTGTGGTTGGTAAGTTATGATCAAATCATTGTCAAGGATTTTTGAACTTCAACAAGGCATAACTTTTGCATCAAAAGGCCAATTCATGTGGTTCTTTTTGGAGAAATTTTCTCTTGATCTCTACTATCATAATCATGCATCACATTTCATTAAAACTCATCACAAAAAAGTGCATTTTTCACTTGATTTCATTTTGAATTTTGGTGGGAAAAAGTGAATTTGAAAATTATGCATTTCATTCATTTCCAACCAATTCCATTTGCCTCAAAATGACATTTTGAACTCATTTCATGCAGCTTGGTACTGTTTCATTGCTCATACATGCATAAAGGGTGTTTTGGCCAATTTACATTAACATGCTCATTTCACTAATCCACTTACATTTTGGTTAATGATGATTATGGACATGATTAAAAGGTGCTATATATTCCTAATCCTAACAGAATTCATCAACAACACATTCATAATTTCAGATCCAAACTTTTTCATCTCAAATTCTCTCAACTTTTTTCTTCATTTTTCTTCATTCCTTTTGCTTGCTTTTCGATCTGTTCATCATCTAACAGCTTTGTGAAGATCTGTTGAAGCAAGATTGTGCAGAATTCAAGCTGGATCGTGACTGTTGGAGCTTGAGCATGTTCATGGCAGTTGGAGTTTTAAGGAGAATCAAGCATTGTTGAGCTGAAATCTTGCTTCCATTCATTCATTCAAGCAACATAGAGCATCTGTTTCACACTTCCAGGCCTTGAATCAAGTGAATTCAACTCTGCATTTTCATAGAGGTTAGAATTCGATCGCTCTAATTCATGTAATTATCATGTATATCTGGTAGATCCTTTAACATAGAGTATGCTGAGCTTTAGATCTGGAAATTTCATGCAATATTGAGGGAGTTATCATGATTTGAAGTTTGAATGTTAGAACTTGTTCTGCTCGATTCTTTTGATGTGGTTAGAATTAAATGAAATTGATGTTGGATATGTGATGTGTGATGCAAGATGAATCGATTGATATAATTTTCATGCATTTCTGTGAAGTTTGGATCATGTTGATTATGAACAGGATGAACATACATGAGTTCGTTAGGGTTTAGTTTCCAGAAGTTATTTTGATCTGCCTGGCCGTGTGTTGCATGAGTTTTAGGTGTTTGTGTGCCATGCACCAATAGCGCCTTGCCACCTCACTTAATGAAACAGTGCGTTTCATTAAGTGAGCGCCACATTTGAAAGTTGGCACGGTTCGATCCCAGGCCGAGGCTTCTTCATATTTTGCTTTTTTGCATTTTATTCCAATTAGGCTATCATGTTCATATGCTTCCTTTCATCATTTTTTAATTTTCTTCCACATTAAAAAATTCATAACTCTCACAATAATAATCCAATTCACATGAGGTTTTTTATGCCATGATCCTTGCAATGTCTACTTTTTGTTTGGATATTTTTCCAGAATTTGTGCTCGGATGGATTTAATATTTGCCTAGGGTTTGTTCTTACATGTCATTTCTTGCACATTGCTTGCCATTTCTTTTATGAAATCATGATGCTTGATCCAATGAAGCTGAAATTTTACATGCATAATCTAGACATCTTGACTGACCTTTTGGTACAGAGTTTGTGATTTTTGCATTTCTGGATGTTGAGTTATGATGTGATTAATGGAGGTGTGACAATGTGTGTCACACCATTTCTTGTCCAACTTGTTGATTTTATTTACCATGCCATTTGATTGCCAAATGATCTGAATTTTTGCATGATGACACTTCTGGATGTCTAGTTTGAGCATGTTTTTTTTTATAGAATTTTTGGATCCATTTCCAATTTGTTTGAGATTTTCTTTGCTGGTTGATCATTTGTGAACTCTTGTTGAGTGTTGAACTTCCATGATTTGTGAAATTCTTGTGCCTTATCATATGAGCTTGAAATTTTGTACATTGATTCTTAACATGTTGAAGTGTATCTGGGCTTTGGTTTGGTTCATTTATCTTATGTCATTTCTGTTTTAGGATTGCCTTAAGTTGATGCACCATTGGTGGCCTTGTTTGAGCTTGTGTATGCTTACCTTGACTTGTTGATTTTAATTGACATGTTTCTACTTATCCAAATGCCATGATTTTTCTGGTGTTGATCCTTTGATGTGTTCTGTTTAGGCATGATTTTTCTTGGAATTTATTGAGCCATTGTTGATTTGATTTGAATTGGTTCATTCTGTTTGCTCCAATGTGTTTCAACTTGCATAGTTTGACATGATTTGTTTATGAAATGAAATTGGTGCATAGTTTTGATATGGGAACACTTGGATGATGTTCTTATTTGATAAATCTTGATTCTTACCAATTTTCATGTTCTGTTTTGGTCCATTGCCCTTTCTTTGACCCTAGGCCTTGGCCTAAGGGTTTGCTTCTCATGTTTGAGTTTGTTTTCAGGTTAAGAAGCATATGGCCTTAAGGAGATTAATTCACATGGCTTGAGTTGGTTTGCTTGATTGTTATTGACTAACCTTGAGCTATTTTGTAGGATGTTCTTATCTCATTTGAGTTGAGCTTGTGCTTTGCACAATGTAGCCTTGATTGTTTGATTGTACATTGTCTGTTGACTGTTGGTTTATCTGTTTGACTTTTGTGACTTGAGTACTAATTGAATTGGATTGATTTCAGGTACATTAGTTTCTTAAGTTCATTTTGAACTTGTTGTTGCTTGGTTGCTTAACCAATTAGGTATAACATCTCTTCTTCATGTAGTCTGGAAGACCTGGCTTGTTACTTAGCCAGGCACCTGTCTGAAGTCCTCCTTAAGAGGCAATGTTTGTGATTGTTTATCTTTGTCCCCAAGCAGGAAAAGTCCTTTTGATAAGGCAATTGGTAGATAAAAGAGATGTGTAGTCCATCTCCTACTATTCTGTGTGTCTTCCCTTTGCTCACATTACATGTTGTAGCATTGTGGATCCTAACCCAAGATCTATAGAGTCATTAACTTGTGGAGAGAGTTCCAACTTTCTGAACTCCCACACCTTCTATCATTTGAAGCTCTCCCTGACCAGGGATAAGAGCATGAGGCACACCCCTCATATCCTTTCATCTGCTTCACCTTAACCCTCAATGTTAAGGTTAAGAGCATCATTCACCCCATTCCAGTTGACTTCAAAGTCTAACCCTTGCTTGAGCCTAATTGCTTGTATATAGTGTGTGCTATTTGACTTGATTGATTGATTCATCTGTACATGTTTGTTTGCATTCCTTTGTGCATTTACCATCATTAATTGCTCATTAGTGCATGATCATCACTTCATATTGTTGTGACACATTTGTGTTTGTCCATTGAGGAATCAACTGTAAGTCCATTCATTGGCATTTGTTCCTATGATTTGGAAGGGATCGAGTGTAAGACCATTTCATTGGCCACTCATGTCCTCTTAGCTTAATGCTTTTGTTTGGTTGTATGTGATGATTCAATTGTAAGTCCATGTTGTTGGGATTTGTATTTCTATGATCATCCTGTGGAGATTGGAATAAGTCCAGATAGATTGGCATCTAATATCCATGTTTTGTTTTGTTTTAGGAGATTGGTGTAAATCCATTTATTGGTATCCGGTATCCACTTTTGTTTGTGAGATTGGTATAAGTCCATTTATTGGCATCCGGTATCATTGTTTTATTTTAGGAGATTGGTGTAAATCCATTTATTGGTATCCGGTATCCACCTTTGTTTGTGAGATTGGTATAAGTCCACTGATTGGCATCCGGTATCACCACTCTTTTTATTTGCTTACTTACATTTGTTGTCTCATTCCAAAGGACACTTGAATCATCTTCTATATGATTTCAAGAGGTGAACTTCTGAGAAGTTTTACACTCCTTCATCCACACCCTTTTGATTCTAAAATCCCTTTTCACATGTTGACTTTCAAAACTTTGACTATTGTGCAAACATTTTCATGACTTTTTCAAATTAGAAACCTGGACCTTAAGTCCTTGATTTTCAAACTTCACTTTTGATAACACTTCTTTTTGAATTGAATCTTAATCATACTTTGACCATATTTTGTGAATATTCATAATCAATTAACTTCACCCATTCAATCGTTTTGTGGCTTTGTCCATTGTTGATATGTTTTCATACATTAGCCATAGGTTTCAATTCTCATAGTGGTTGATGTAAATCTCACCACATCCTTAGTGAGTTGATTGTAAGTCTTCCATACTTATTATAGGGTTAACCCCTCACTAGTATGTTGAAGCTATCCTTGCATGGTGGATTGTTGGTCTTGGTTGAGTTTTCTCCCGTTGAGAATGAAAAGCCTTAGTGCTCTTGTTTTAAAATGAACTCACTGATAATTTGGAAATCTTTTAGCCGAACTACGGTGTTTTGATCCTTTACCTTTTCATGAAAAGGTACGTAGGCAACGGGTTCATCCGTTCAAACACAAAAATAATAACTTGTACATTCTTTTCTCATCTTCCCAATCATGTTTGCACAATATGTCATAAACAAATAAACATTTTCATTCAACAAGTGTGAAAAGGGCTCCCTAGGAGTACCTAGGACGTTTTGGGTGCCTAACACCTTCCCATTGCGTAATTTACCCCTTACCCCGATCTCTGATCTTTTCATTAGTTTTCTATGTGTAAAACTTCTTAGGCTTTTGTTCGCTTTTTAGCCAGTCCTTTGGATAAATAAAAGTGCGGTGGCGACTCGATTCTTTGTATGCTTTGCTTTTGGTTTAATCAATAAATCATAAAGTGACGAATACACCGCTACAGAAAAATGGCGACTCCGCTGGGGACAATGCATCCTTGGTGGTATTGCCTACTTTTCACCCTTGTTGTGTGATATATTGTTATTTGTTATTTGACATATTTTTGTACAATTTGGGATAACTGTATTGATTGTAATGTTTAAATTGCTTGATATACATTTGCTGTTTGCTTTGGTGATCTCTGTGAGATGAGTTCTATACCCGAACTCGAGTGCACTCTAGGATAGGAGAATGGCATATTCTTGTCGACTGGTGTGGAGTATTCCTTAGCCAGTTGACTTGCGAGTCCATTAACTTGGTGGAGGTCATGTTGGATTGATAATGTCACACAAGTTATTTGTGGTTAGGCATTATTCTTTCAATCATGTGCCTTAAAAGCCAAGGACCTTAGTTTACCAAACCCATCTTGGCCTATTTTTTTAGGACGTAGTGCGGAGGTCGTTCAGATGTCAGATCTGGTGCGATTGTTACGCGATACTACACTCATAAGAGTCTCTCTTGAGAATATTTTTGGAATACGAGTATTCGTTCCTCCGATAATATCCGAAAGATGGGACGATGATTATGGGAACCTCTGGTAGAACATGTCTGGCAGGTTTAAACCCTAGTACACTCCCTTTGGGCGGTTCTTAACCGAGACTCCATGCCCGTGACTCTCAGCAAACCCGTGATTCATGGTTGAGTCGTTCAGACAACCTTAATATCAATGGAACCTGGGCGTTGATAAGGTGTAAACCATAATCCGCCAAAATGGATGGTTGATATTAAGGATGTTAGTGCCGGTTCATGTACCGTTAATGTCAATGGAACTTGGGTGTTGATAAGGTGAAAACCTAAATCCACCAAAATGGATGATTGATATTAGGGATACAATGAGCTTTCCCATGACCTTTGTTTGGTGTGTCTTGCTTGATCCTTGAGTGTGATTGTTGCATTCATGCATTCATGCATTCATCTGCATTTCATGTCATCAGAAAAAGAGAAAATTTTCAAGGAACTTAAAAGGGTTTATTTGCAAAATTTTCAGACATGGAAAGACCAAAAAGGCATGCAAAGAAGTACAGCTTTAGACAGCCTGATGTGAAAGAGTTAAGGAATCTGACATCTTATGTATTAGATCCCTTGGGTTTCAAAGCTCGCTATGGGAAGCTTCTGCCTCTGTTGACTACTCAGGTTGATGAGGGTTTGATGAGTACTCTGGCTCAGTTTTATGATCCTCTGTATCACTGCTTCTCTTTCCCGGATTTCCAGTTGCTGCCTACTTTGGAGGAGTATTCTCATCTTATTGGGATCCCAATTCTGGATCAGGTGCCGTTCAGTGGCTTAGAGAGTATTCCGACCGCTCGAGAGATTGCAAACTTGTTGCACATAGATGAAGCATTGATTAAAGCTAATCTGACTACCAAAGGTGGAATTCAGGGTCTGCCTTCCGAGTTCCTCATTGCTCAAGCTACCGTTTATGGGAAGGCCAAGAGTGAGGATGCCTTTGAGGCTTTATTTGTGTTGCTCATCTATGGGTTGGTCTTGTTCCCCAACATCGACAAATTTGTAGATGTGAACGCCATTCGGATCTTCTCAGTTCTTAATCCCGTTCCGACTCTGTTGGGTGATGCCTATGTCTCTTTGCATCTGAGGAATGCGAAGGGTGGAGGAGTTATTGTGTGCTGTCTGCCCCTGCTATATAAGTGGTTTATTTCGCACTTGCCGCAGACTGTTGCTTTCAAGGAGAACAAGGGATGTCTACGGTGGTCTCAGAGACTCATGTCTCTCACAAATGATGATATCTCTTGGTATGATCGCGTGTATGATACTGTGCAGATCATTGATTATTGTGGCGAATTCCCTAATGTGCCTCTTCTTGGTACATGTGGTGGGATCAACTACAATCCTATCTTAGCACGACGTCAGCTTGGGTTCCCCCTAAAGGATAAACCTCATAACATTCTGTTAGAAGGTGTATTCTTTCTGGAGGGTAAAGATCCCCAAGGCCTGAAAGCCAAATTTGTCCGCGCTTGGCGCAAGATCTGCAAGAAGACTAGGAATGAGTTGGGTCCGAAGAATTGCATTGCTTTGGAGCCATATACCTCTTGGGTCAGACAGAGAGCTGCCGAGTACTTGATGCCGTATGATCATCCGAGACCTACACCATTGGTTGTGGCTGGGCCTTCAACCCTCCCTAACCAAGATGTAGAGGAGTTGAGAGAAGAAGACCTTTCACGTGCTTGGATCCGTGAAAGAGAAGAGTTGCTTCATCAGCTGAAGGAGAAGGACGCTCTGATTGAGTTTCTCGAGCATCAGGTGATCGACGATCCGAATGATACTTGGACTTCTCTGCTTCCTCAGTCTTCCAAGTTCTGGAAGAGGAAGTATGATCGACTTGCAAAGGAGAAAGCGGATATGGAAGCAGCCTATGAGAGAGAGATCAAGAAGCTGTGTGCATCTCGTCTTCCAGCATCCCGAGCTTCTAGGGATCCATAGGATGTTTATTTTCCTTTCCTCTTTGTAATATAATCAAAAATGTTGTACTTCTTTGTTCAAAATATATTGAATGAGATATTTTCCATATGAGATCAAAATGCTTTAAACGATCAAAATTTGCAAATAATGCCCTAAAGGTTCCTTGAAAAAACAAAGCATATGCACAAACATTTCATGCATCATTTTGCATAAGCAGGTATCTTGTTCGTGGTCTTCTTGTCTGTGGCCTAACTCTGTGCTCTTCATTTATCTTGAAGAAAAGCTGACTCACCGGTACTATACAAGAGCCAATTCTGCAAGAGTAATGGATCAGTTGGAACAAGAGAACCGTGAATTGAAAGAAGAGGTCGCAAGACTTGGCGCTTTGATGGAGCAACTCCTTGCTGCTCAGAACCAACCTGCTCAACCGCTTGCAACTCCTGTCCAGAGGACGGTCATTTCAGAGATTGTAGCTTCGACTGTGCCAGCTGGCAGCGCTCATTTTGTGCCCAATGCTATGCCATCCGGGTTTCCTTGGGGTATGCCTCCAGGTTTCATGCCTGACATTCCTGCTCCAACCTTTGCTTCTATGCCGACATCTAGCCCGGTCCTTGCTGCTGCTCCTCCTGACGTGCATACCATGCCTAGGGTAGACGACACCATCTATCATTCTGAGCCGTCTGAGGGCCCAGATGTTAATGAGAAGATGGAGGCTATGAACGATCAATTCCTTGAGCTGAGAAAGGAGTTGAAGACCCTCAGAGGGAAGCATTTGTTCGGCAAGTCTGCTGCTGAGCTTTGCCTCGTTCCCGGTGTTAAAATCCCGATTAAATTCAAAGTGCCTGACTTTGAAAAATATAAGGGGAACACCTGCCCTCTCGCTCATCTGGTTATGTACGCCAGAAAGATGTCTACTCAAATAGATAATGATCAACTTCTGATCCATTATTTCCAGGATAGTTTGTCTGGTGCAGCTCTTCGTTGGTATATGAGCCTCGATAGTGCAAACATCCGATCCTTCAACGATCTTGGCGAAGCCTTCGTCAAGCAGTACAAATACAATGTTGATATGGCGCCTGACCGTGATCAACTCAGGGCCATGTCCCAGAAGGATAAGGAGACATTCAAGGAGTACGCCTAGAGGTGGCGAGAATTGGCTGCTCAGATCACTCCCCCACTGGAAGAGAAAGAGATGACTAAGATCTTTCTGAAGACTCTTAGTTCTTTTTATTATGAGCGGATGGTAGCAAGTGCTCCCTCTGATTTCACCGAAATGGTGAACATGGGGATGCGCCTTGAGGAAGGAGTCCGTGAAGGACGTTTGGCTAAAGATGAGAGCTCTTCTAAACGATATGGAGCGTTTAAGAAGAAAGATGGGGAGGCACATGCTGTGCAATCCCATACTAAATCCAGAAGACCCTCTGTTCAGAAGAAGCCTGCACGGCGTAACAACAATCAGCACCAGGTGGCTCATATAGCACCTGTTTTCAGAGACAGTGCTCAATATCAACAGCCTCAGCAACATCAGTATCAACAACAGCCTCGTCCACAGCAACAGGCTTACCAGCCTCGTGGCAGCACAACCAACCAAGCTAATTTGAGTTATGATAGGAAGAAGATCAGCTTCGATCCGATTCCTATGTCATATGCCGAGCTGTATCCTTCCTTGTTGGAAAGGAAGTTGGTTAGTCCCAGGGATCCTCCTGCCGTGCCTGCAAATCCTCAGTGGTGGTATAAGCCAGACCAGCACTGTGTTTATCATTCAGGTGCTCCTGGTCATAACATCGAAAACTGCTTTCCGTTGAAGACCAAGGTGCAAGACCTCATGAGATGTGGCATTCTGAGTTTTGAGGACTCAACCCCTAATGTTACAAAGAACCCATTGCCCGCGCATGGGAAATCTGTGAATATGGTCCAGGGGTGCCCTGGGAAATACAAAGTCAAATATGTCAGTCATATTAGACAGTCATTGGTCGAATTACATCGTTTGCTGTGTCAGTACAGCCATATGCAGCATGACCATGACAAATGCCGCATCTGTTCGGTCAACCGTTTGGGGTGTCGCCAAGTGCGCAGAGAACTTCAAGAGTTGCTAGATGAGGGAACTATTGAGATTCTTCAGAACAGAAATGTTGATGAAGACGAACCCGAGGTAAATGTTATATCTCCTGTGTTCAAGCTGCCCGAGCCTGTTGTTATCCGATATGATAGCAGCAAGCCGAAGGTCTCTCCTTCACTAGTCATCAAGCCTGCAGGCCCTGTGCCTTATTCTTCTGATAGAGCTGTGCCGTTCAGATACAACCCCGTTGCTATTGAAGATGGGAGAGAAGTGTCGTTGCCTTCAACCTCTGTCACCAACATTGCTGATGTAAGTGGGTTGACCCGGAGTGGTCGTGTATTCTCTACGCCTAAGCCTCAGGCTAGGGCTGTTGCTTCTGATTCTGCCAAGCGTCCGGTGGGGACGGCTGTTAATGTTCAGAACCCGGCACCTGTTGCCAAACCCTCCTATGTACAAAAGACTCCTGATTCTTCTGTTGGCCCGAGTGGCACTGTGAACGAAGAATGTGATGAGATGCTGAGGCTCATCAAAAAGAGTGAGTACAATGTTGTAGACCAGCTTCTACAAACGCCATCCAAAATTTCCGTTTTATCTCTGCTGCTGAATTCAGAACCTCATAGGGAGGCTCTGCAGAAGGTTTTGGATCTGGCCTATGTTGATCATGACGTCACTGTAGAACAGTTTGATGGTATAGTTGCAAACATCACTGCTTGCAACACGTTGAGTTTCTGTGACGCTGATCTCCCTGAGGAGGGAAGAGACCACAACATGGCTTTACACATCTCCATGAATTGCAAATCTGATGCCATGTCCAACGTGCTGGTGGACACTGGATGATCTCTGAATGTATTGCCAAAGACCACACTCTCTCGATTGTCATATCAAGGGCCTCCCATGAGGCAGAGTGGTGTTGTTGTGAAGGCTTTCGATGGGTCGCGTAAAACTGTGATTGGGGAAGTTGATCTCCCAATCAATATTGGACCTAGTGATTTCCAGGTTACCTTCCAGGTAATGGATATCCACCCATCATATAGATGTCTCTTAGGCAGACCATGGATTCACGAGGCTGGCGCCGTGACATCCACCCTACACCAGAAGTTGAAGTTTGTGAAGAACAAGAAACTGGTTGTGGTAGGGGGAGAAAAGGCTCTCCTGGTTAGCCACTTGTCTTCTTTCTCCTATATTGACGCTGAGGATGAAGTTGGAACTCCGTTCCAAGCTTTATCTATTGATGAACCAATTGAGAAGAAGTCTCATTCATTTACTTCCTACCGTGATGCGAAACTGGCCATTGAGTGTGGTGCAGTTGCTAGTTTGGGGAAGATGATTGAGCTCGAAGACAATAGATCCTGGGATGGCATTGGCTATTCCTCTGGGGCATTCAATGAGCTAGGTCTATTCAAGAGTGGAGGATTCATCCATGCTGATCAACCTGGAGAGGCTGCTGCTATCTTGGAAGAGGATGCAGAGGATCTGGACAATTTCATCATTCCTGGTGGTGTCTGCCACAATTGGGTCGCTGTAGATGTTCCTACAGTCATCCATAGATCAGAGTAATTGTTCACTTTGTTTAAAACCCTTCTTCCATGCCAAAAGGAGAAGTGATGACATTGTTGGCAAAGCATATATACAATGATGTTTTCATTCAATTAATGCATTGTTCAAACATTTGTTTTTCTGTTTGTTTTCACTTTTTGCTTTTGCATGAAATCAGTGATCACAAAAAACCCATAAAAACAAGAATAAAAACAATCTTTTCATCTGCATAATGATTTGCTTGTTTAAATTCTAAAGTTTTTCATTAACCAAAATCATTATGCAGGTTGATTCTAAAACCCATTGAACATAATGATCCAACGCCATCTCCCAATTTTGAATTCCCTGTATTCGAGGCAGAGGAAGATGATGTTGAAGGGATTCCGGATGAGATTACCCGTCTCCTTGAGCACGAGAAGAAGATCATTCATCCGCATCTTGAAGATTTGGAAACAGTCAACTTGGGGTCTGAAGATTGTGTTCGTTTGGTGAAGATTGGGGCACTTCTTGAAGAGTCTGTCAAGAAGAGATTGATTGAGTTGCTACGAGAATATTCCGATATCTTTGCTTGGTCGTATGAAGACATGCCGGGTCTAGATACAGATATTGTGCAACATTTCCTGCCTTTGAAGCCTGAGTACGTGCCTGTGAAGCAGAAGCTCAGATGAACTCGTCTAGATATGGCAGTAAAGATCAAAGAGGAAGTGAAGAAGCAAATTGATGCGGGGTTTCTGGTAACTTCTACGTATCCTCAATGGGTGGCCAATATTGTGCCTGTTCCTAAGAAGGACGGAAAAGTCCGTATGTGTGTTGATTACAGAGATTTGAATAAAGCTAGTCCGAAAGATGATTTCCCTCTACCACACATTGACATGTTGGTAGACAATACTGCTAAATTCAAAGTCTTTTCGTTTATGGACGGATTTTCCGGATATAATCAAATCAAGATGGCACCCGAAGATATGGAGAAGACAACATTCATCACACCTTGGGGAACATTCTGTTATCAAGTGATGCCCTTCGGTTTGAAGAACGCCGGAGCCACGTATCAACGTGCTATGACTACCTTGTTTCATGATATGATGCACAAGGAGATAGGGGTCTATGTTGATGATATGATTGCTAAGTCCCGAACGGAAGTTGAGCATGTTGAGCATTTGTTGAAGCTTTTTCAGCGTTTGAGGAAGTTCAGACTTCGGCTGAATCCGAACAAATGTACATTTGGAGTCCGTTCCGGCAAGTTGTTGGGTTTTGTTGTCAGCGAAAGAGGTATTGAAGTTGATCCTGCCAAGGTCAAAGCAATACAAGAGATGCCTGCACCCAAAACTGAGAAGCAAGTCCGAGGTTTTCTTGGCCGCTTGAACTATATTTCCAGATTTATATCCCACATGACTGCCACATGTGCGCCGATATTCAAGCTCCTCCGGAAAGATCAGTCTCATGATTGGACCGAGGATTGCCAGAAAGCTTTCGACAGTATCAAAGGGTATCTGTCTGAACCTCCGATCTTGTCTCCGCCTGTAGAAGGAAGACCTCTGATTATGTATTTGACTGTTCTTGAAGACTCGATGGGTTGTGTACTCGGTCAACAAGATGAATCAGGGAAGAAAGAATCTGCTATCTACTACCTCAGTAAGAAGTTTACTGATTGTGAGTCTCGGTACTCTATGCTTGAGAAGACGTGTTGTGCTTTAGCTTGGGCTGCTAAGCGTTTGCGCCAGTACATGATAAATCATACAACTTGGTTGATATCCAGAATGGATCCAATCAAGTATATTTTTGAGAAGCCTGCTTTAACTGGGAGAATTGCCCGTTGGCAGATGTTGTTGTCTGAGTATGATATTGAGTATCGAGCTTAGAAAGCTATCAAAGGTAGTATCTTGGCTGACCATTTAGCGCACCAGCCGATTGAAGATCATCAGGCTGTTCAGTATGACTTCCCAGATGAGGAGATTCTGTATTTGGAGATGAAAGATTGTGATGAGCCTACACTTGATGAAGGTCCGGAACCTGGTTCCAGATGGACGATGGTGTTTGATGGCGCTGTGAATCAATACGGAAATGGTATTGGGGCAGTAATCATTACTCCTCATGGCACGCATATTCCGCTTACAGCAAGGCTAACTTTCAAGTGCATGAATAATATGGCTGAGTATGAAGCCTGTATTATGGGACTGGAAGAATGTATCGATTTGAGAATCAAGCATCTCAATGTGTATGGTGATTCGGCCCTAGTTGTTAATCAGATCAAGGGTGAATGGGAGACGAATCAGCCTGGTCTCATTCCGTATAGAGATTATGCAAGAAGGATTTCAACGTTCTTCACTGAAGTTGATTTTCATCATATTCTGCGAGAGGATAATCGGATGGCAGATGCTCTTGCTACGCTTGCTTCGATGATTGTTGTCAAGTATTGGAATGAAGTTCCCAACATTGTCGTGATGCGCTTGGATAGACCAGCTCACGTGTTTGCAGTTGAAGAAGTGATTGATGACAAGCCTTGGTATTTTGATATCAAGAATTTCCTCCAGAACCAGGTATACCCGCCTGGGGCATCTGTGAAAGATAGGAAAACTTTGAGAAGGTTGTCAGGCAGTTTCTACCTCAGTGGTGAAGTGCTGTACAAGAGGAATTTTGACATGGTTTTCCTTAGATGCGTGGATAGACACGAAGCAAACCTGTTGATGACTGAGGTCCATGAGGGTTCATTTGGTACTCATTCCAATGGACATGCCATGGCTAGAAAGATGTTGAGAGCAGGCTACTATTGGCTGACAATGGAGTCTGACTGCTGCAAATATGTGAAGAAATGCCACAAGTGTCAGATTTATGCGGATAAGATTCATATTCCTCCGACACTTCTGAATGTGATTTCATCACCATGGCCTTTCTCTATGTGGGGAATTGACATGATCGACATGATTGAGCCGAAAGCGTCCAACGGACACAGGTTTATTCTCGTAGCAATTGATTACTTCACCAAATGGGTTGAGGCCGCATCGTACGCGAATGTGACCAGACAGGTGGTTGTGAAGTTTATCAAGAACCAGTTGATTTGCCGTTATGGTGTGCCAGATAAGATCATTACTGATAACGGATCTAATCTGAATAACAAGATGATGGATGAGTTGTGCGCTGAGTTTAAGATTGCACATCATAATTCCTCTCCCTACAGACCTAAGATGAATGGGGCTGTTGAAGCTGCTAATAAGAATATCAAGAAGATTATCCAGAAGATGACAGTTACGTACAAAGATTGGCATGAGATGCTGCCATTTGCTTTGCATGGTTATCGTACATCTGTCCGCACTTCAACAGGGGCAACCCCTTTCTCTCTTGTTTACGGCATGGAGGCTGTTCTCCCAGTAGAGGTGGAGATCCCATCAATGAGAGTCTTGATGGAAGCCAAGTTGACTGATGCTGAATGGATTCAGAGTCGTTATGACCAGCTGAATTTGATTGAAGAGAAGCGATTGACTGCCATGTAGCATGGTCAGTTATATCAGCAGAGAATGAAGAAAGCATTCGATAAGAAGGTCAAGCCTCGTGTGTTCCGAGAAGGTGACCTTGTGCTCAAGAAAGTCTTGTCTTTCGCGCCCGATTCCAGGGGCAAGTGGACTCCAAACTATGAAGGTCCATATGTTGTTAAGAGAGCCTTTTCAGGCGGAACTTTGATGCTTACAACAATGGATGGGGAGGATTTCACTCGTCCTGTGAATTCAGATGCAGTCAAGAAATACTTTGCCTAAAAAAAAAGTATATGCAAATGAAAAACAGAATAGCTCGCTAAGTTGAAAACCCGAAAGGGCGGCTTAGGCAAAAATGAGCGTCTCGGTGGAGAACCCGCAAGAGTGATCCAGGCAAAAATTAGAGACTTTGAAAAAAGAATAATTTGCATCCCGCTGTAAGACCCCAATTTTGTCCCTAAGATCCCTCATGGCATCATGTCATATCATTCATTGCCTCAAGGATCATTGTGTATTTTTGCTTGCCTCCTAGTGGGTGGGTATCTTGTGAGTGTGGTTCTTGATCACCAAGCATGTATTGCATTTGTATATCATTGCTTTTCATTTGTTTACTAACCAAAAGTACAAAAATATTGTCATCTAACCATGTTACTTGCAGATGAAGCAAACTAGGTCAAACCAGTCAAAGCAGTCATTGAGCAATGGATGGTGGCCATTCTTGAGGAATTTGGGCACCATGATCATTCATCAAGAGTTCATATGAGTGGTGATATCATTTGGAGTCAAGATCTCAAGTGGAAGAGGCTTGGAATTCATCAGAACATGGCTCAGTCAACCAAAACCCTAGCAAAGTCAACTGTGGTCAACTGTGCATTTAATCAGGGATTGGAAGGTGTGAGATGGTTAGAAAGACCTCATTCATGTCCATACAAGTCTCATTTGACATTTCAAAGATCATCATTGAAGAATTTGAGGTCAGACAAAAAGTTTCCAAAAATAGAATTGACCTGTAATTTTCACCTGCCAAAAATGGAAAGTTCTTCTCCTCAAAATTTCATGTCCAAGAATGCTTCAAATGAAATTTTGCCCAACATGAAAGTTGAAGATCTTGCTCTCACCTTTCCAAAAAGTCCAAGAACACTCATTTCCCATGCGTGGTTGGCAAGTTATGATCAAATCATTTTCAGAAAAAGTTGAAATTCAAAGTGCCATAACTTTTGAATGGAAAGGCCAAATTCGTTGATTCTTTTTTGAGCAAACCACATTTGATGTGTACTATCCAAATCCATCATCACATTTTATTAAAAACCATCACATAAAAAGGTCATTTTTCAAGTGAACCATTTAAAATTTGGTGGGAAAAATAGTGATTTTCAAAAATACATGGGATTTTCACACCAAACCAATTCAATTCACCTCTAAACATGATTTGTGACTTGCTTCAAAGGAGAATTTACTGTTCCATTGGTTCTAAGTGCAAAAGGGCAATTTGGCCAAATGACATAACATGTGCAATTTGCTAATCACTTCCAATTTGTGCTAATCATGATTAAGGCATTGGATTAACAAGACTATAAAAGCCTAATCATAACAGAAAGTTCAGATCCACATTCACAATCTCAGATCAAACTCACAAATTTCTCAAATTCTCTCAATTCTCTCAATTTTCACTCACACTTTTTCACTTTGATTCATCAAAATTCTTCATCATTTGTGCTGGTTCTTGTAGTAATCTTCATCTGCAGGTGGATTTGAAGATCTGTTTGAAGCTATCATTGGAAGAATCGTGCAGAATCCTAACTGTTGCAACCTTGAGCATCAATGGCATTTTGAGATTTCTCCTTCATCAATCATTTCTGAGCTGAACAATCACTGACATTCATCTTCTACAATATAATAGGCGATCTGTTTTGACAATTCCAAGCCAAATTCACACGGATTCCGCAGTAGCTTCATCATAAGGTTAAGAAGCAAATGCTTTAAGGAGGTCAATTCAAGTTGATTGAGGTTGGTTTATTTGAATGTGATGAACTAATTTGTTTGTTTTGTAGGATGCTTAGCTCATTTGCTTTGAGCTTTGTGCTTTGCACATGTGAATAATTGTGTTAACTGTTGGTCCTTATGTTGTCTGTTTTGACTTTATGATTGGTAGACTGATTGTATTTGATTGATTTCAGGTACCATAGTTGCTAATAGTTCTTTGAGAACTTGCATTGCTTTGCTTAATAGCATTTGCATTGAGGTAGACTCTCTTATCTCCATGTAGTCTGGAAGACCTGGCTTGTTATTTAGCCAGGCACCTGTCTGAAGTCCTCCTTAAGAGGCAATGTCTTTGTGTGTTTATTTTTGTCCCCAAGCAGGTGAAGTCCTTTTAATAAGGCAATTGGTAGACAAAAGAGATATGTAGCCTATCTCCTACTATTCTGTGAGTCACTTACCTTGCTCACACTACTTGTGTTGATGCATAGTGAGTAAAAGCCCAAGATCTATCGAGTCTTTAACTTGTGGAGAGAGTTCCCCCTTTCTGAACTCCCACACCTTCTGATATTCAATACTCTCCCTGATCAAGGATAAGAGTGATGAGGCACACCCCTCATATCCTTTCATCTGCTTCACTATGGCTCTCAATGTCAAGGTTAAGAGCGCCATTTACCCCATTCCAGTTGACTTTAAAGTCAAACCCTTTGCTTGAGCCTGATTGCTTGGTTATAGTGTGTGATAAATGACCTTGTCTGATTATTTGATTGGTTCATCTGTACATGTTTGCTTGCATGCTTTTGTGCATTTTTCATCATTGATTCTTCATTATTGCATGATCATCATTGCATATCTTTGTGACACATTTGTGTTTGCCCATTGAGGACAATTGTAAGACCATGTTCTTTGGCCATTGTTCCTATGATTTGGAAGGGATAAAGTGTAAGACCATTTCATTGGTCACTCATATCCTCTTAGCCTTGAGCTTCTGTTTGTTTGTTGTATGTGAGGATGCAATTATAAGTCCATGTTGTTGGCATTTGTATTCCTATGATCATCTTGTGGAGGTTGGAATAAGTCCAGATAGATTGGCATCTGACATCCCTATTTTGTTTTGCTTTGAGGAGATTAGAGTAAGACCATTTATTGGCATCTGACATCCATGTTTTTTTTTTGGTTGTGAGATTGGAGTAAGACCATTTATTGGCATCCGGTATCATTGTTTTGTTTTAGGAGATTGGTGTAAATCCATTTATTGGTATCCGGTATCCGCTTTTGTGTGAGATTGGAGTAAGACCATTGATGGCATCCGGTATCACCTCATCTTTCATTTGCTAACTTGCTTTGTTGCTTTATTCCTAAGGACACACTTGAATCATCTTCTATATGATTTCAAGAGGTGAACTTCTAAGAAATTTTACACTCCATCATCCATACCCTTTTATTTCAAAATCCCTTTTCACATTGTTGACTTTTCAAACTTATATATACATGTTGTGCAAACATTCTCACCTCTTTCAAATTAGAAACCTGGACTTTAAGTCCTTGACTTTTCAAACTTCACTTTTGTTAATACTTCTTTGAATCAAATCTCAATCATACTTTGACCATACTTTGTGAATACTCATAATCAATTAACTTCACCCATTCAATTGTTTTGTGGCTTTGTCCATTGTTAATATGTTTTCATACATTAGCCATAGGTTTCAATTCTCATAGTGGTTGATGTAAATCTCACCGCATCCTTAGTGAGCTGATTGTAAGTCTTCCATACTTATTATAGGGTCAATCCCTCACTAGTATGTTGAAGCTATCCTTGCATGGTGGATTGTTGGTATTGGTTGAGTTTTCTCCCGTTGAGAATAAAAAGCCTTAGTGCTCTTGTTTTAAAATTGAACCCACTGATAATTTGGAAATCTTTTAGCCGAACTACGGTGTTTTGATCCTTACCTTTCATGGAAGGTACGTAGGCAACGGGTTCATCCGTTCAAACACAAAAATAATTAACTTGTACATTCTTTTCTCATCTTCCCATTCATGTTTGCACAATATGTCATAAACAAATAAACATTTTTATACAACAAGTGTGAAAAGGGCTCCCTAGGAGTACCTAGGACGTGATGGGTGCCTAACACCTTCCCATTGCGTAATTTACCCCTTACCCAGATTCTCTGATCTTTTCATTAGTTTTCTATGTGTAAAACTTCTTAGGCTTTTGTTCGCTTTTTAGCCAGTCCTTTGGATAAATAAAAGTGCGGTGGCGACTCGATTTCTTTGTATGCTTTGCTTATGGTTTAATCAATAAATCATATAGCGACGAATACACCGTTACACCCGCTAGATTGAGTACCTCACCCTGGGGCAATCTAGGCAAAAATTGGGGATTTGGCAAGTAACTGCATCCTGACAAGACTTTCTGTTCCACAACCGTCTTTTCATCAGAAGATTCTCGATTCGTCGTCGTTTGAAGCTTCGAATACATCGAGATTCAAATTGGTAGAGAAAGGATCATTATGTTCAATGTAGCCCTCTTCCAATATATATCACTGATTTCAAATTTGTACAGATCTATGGAGTCTTGCCATTTGTAGGCTACCATTCCATCAAATAAATTTGAGCTTTTTATCCAATTATTCGCACTCTTATTTGTTTCAATTCAACAAATGTTTTGCATGTTTTAGTTGATAAAATGTCATTGTTTTAAACAAAGAATTTTTCAAAAATTGTTGTTTTAAACAAAGTGAACATTCACAAAGATGAAAGGATACTCAAGAATTTCTCAGTGCTCTCCCGAGGGTGGCATGATTTCCAACAGGTAAGACATTTGTTCATATTCCTGGCATGCTTGGTTGTATCCTCTTTCTCCTACTTTGTTGTTGGGGTTGTTCCTCAAGCAGAGTTGTGGTTGTGGGTTGTTACCCAAGCAGAGTGTTGGTGAAGACTTAGCTCTCTTCTCCAGCAGTAGTCTCTCCCCAATGCAGTCACTAGCGGAGTGGTTTATCTCCTCAGCATGGTGGCTTTCTTTTTGAAGATTCAGTGGTTGGTGGATTGATGTCCTGGTACTTTACCGCTTTCCCCAGCATTGTCGCAAGCAGGGTTGTTGCTGTCTGTCTTTAGCACAGTCGCTAGCAGAATCTGTGATGTATCCCCAGAGCAGAGCGCTTGCAGAAGACTTCGTTTGTTCCAACAGTACTCCCTTCCCCGGCCAAGTCGCCAGCGGAGTTGCTATCTCCCCATCAGAGTGTTAATCCCTTCAGCAGGGCAGTGATTGTGTTCCTCCTCAGCAGTTGTGGGTGTTCTCCTTAGAAGAGTTAGCATTTGGTGGTCGATCCCCAGCTCTCTTCCATATCTCCAGTGGATTCTTCAGTGAAATTCCCATTAGATCCGCCAGTAGATTTGGGGTTTGGTGGATTGTATTTGTGCAAAGTCCTCAGTGGAGTTGATCTCTCCAACAGAATCAGGATTGCATTTGTGATATTCCCCTCAGAGTCTCCACCAGAGCTGGTATTCTCGACAGAATTGTGTGGCAGTTTTTGCTTGTTGAAATCTCTGTTTCCCCAGTAGGGTGGGTTGGTGATCTAGCATCCAGAGTTTGGGTTGATGCCCTGATTGGTTGATCCTCAGTAGAGTGGCTTGTTGCAGAATCTACTTGTGTGATCTTTCTTTCTTTTGGTGGGTGTATTCCCGATGGAATGGTTACTTTTGTTTTCCCCATGTAGAGTTGCTTGTGCAGTAGATTCTACATGGATGATCTGTTCTCCCTCAATGGGTTGTTCCCCAGCGGAGTTTGTTTGGAGTTGCTTTCGTAGCAGTTTTCGCTTGAGCAGCGAACTCTTGTTTCTCAGTTGATACTGAAGATCCCCCTGCAGATGTCTCGGGATTACTCCTGTTTCCCCAACAGATTGGTCTTTGTGGCTGGTTGTGCCTGTTGTGACTTTCTGTTCGCCGTTTGGGTTGATTGTTGATCTATTACTCAGAGATTTTGTGATTTCGTTGATATCTCCGATCTTTTGCCTCCTCGCAGATCTTTGTTTTTCAGCATGTAGATCTCCAGCAGATTGGCTTTCCAGTTGGTTTTTCCCCTGGAAGTATAGTACCGGGCGTTTGATTCCTGGACTCTGTTTGTGTTAGATATGTCTGTTTTGTCAGCATTCATCAAACATAAATCACGCATATTCATGCATAATCATAAACATTCAGATATTCATGTTGCATCTTTTTTTATATATCCTTTGTTTGTTGTTCTCCTGCTAATGGGTGATATAGATCTCTTTATAGATCTTCCCAAGCGGATGTCGGGTGTTAAAATCTCTCCATATAGAGTCAGCCCATAAGCAGAAAGTGTCTGTCTTTCCTTCTGCAGTTCCCCACTGAGATTATCCTCGTGGATGACGGTTTCTTCCGTTTCCTCCTAACAAATATATTGGAATGGATTTTCCTATTGAGTTATATCCTCATAGGACGAGTCTTGGTTCAGTCTGTCTTTTCGGTTTAATCCCGAATTGGCATTTGTCAGCTGTTTCTGGTGCTTCCCTGTGGAATGAGTGAATAAATTGCCCAGTAACCGGCATTAATTCATTTATCCTCAGCGGAATCTTTTTGGGCCTCTACCCAGTAACCGGTAGTTGTAAGTCCTATGTTCTTGCCTTCTTGGCGGAATTTATGGTTATATACCTTTTATTCCTCGGCAAGAGTTGGTGGTTTGTTATAAACCCTATTTTTGTTCCCGTGCGGATTTGTGATTCTTTTATTCCCCACGCGGAGTTGTGGTAGTCTACCCCGTATCCGGTGGATGTAAACCCTAAATCTTTTATCCTCATCAGAGTTGTTGGCTACTACCCCGTATTCGGTAGTTGTAAGTCCTATCTCTTTTCCCCTAGCAGAGGTAACCTTTGTGGTTCGTTCTGGTTGATGGTGGATTTTGATGTTGTGTTTTTCTCCCCAGTGGAGTTTGTGCCTTGTGGTACAGGTGGATAATTGCTGGATGCTAGCAATTTTATCCCCAGCCAGAATTTTGGTATTCTACCCCGTATTCGGTAGTTGTAAACCCTAATTTCTCTCCTTTGCAGAGTTAACCTTGTTGTTCATCCTAACCGATGATGGTTACTCTTTGTGGTTATCTTCATTCGTTGTTCGATGTTGATATTACCCCTGTTGCTTGTGGATAATTGCCGTTTGCTAGCAATGGTATACCCAGCAAGTTGTCTTCTGGATCATTGTCGTACGCTCGCAATGTTATCCCCTTTGGAGTTCGCCAGTGGGTCCTTTCACCGTTTGCTAGTGATTTATTCCCCGGATCATTGATTGTTTATCAATGCATCCCCAGCTAGTCCTTGTGGGTAATTGCCGGATGCTTGCAATTCATCCCCAATGAGTCTTCTTTCATTTACCCTTTTTGTCGGTAATGATTGTTGCTCCCTTTGATTGGTCATCTTTATATACCTAGTTTTGGTATCCCGATGTCTTTCTTTTCGGTCGATTTATCCTTCGTTAGCCCAGTAATCGGTTGTGGATAATCTTCCATGCGAGTATGTTATCCACGTTCTGACGGTAATGGATAATACACCTCATGCACTCTTCAGTCGAAGCCTTTTGTGTTTCCCTGGTCGAGTAAGATTCGTTATTCCTTTATGGAATCGAATATTTGTTGTTTCTCGGATAATTGCCGGATGCTTGCAATTTATCCTCTCTGAGTTGTCTTTCGTTTACCCGTATGCTTGGTAACGATTGTCTCTCTTTTTGGTTAGTCACCTATTATATGCCCTAACCGGTATCTCTGGTGTCTTTTCCTTTCGAGTATATTATTCACGTTCTGATGGTAATGAATAATATATCTCTTTCACTCTTTGGTTGGAGTCCTTGGTTGATTTTCCCCAGTAGAGTAAGATTCGTATTCTTTGTAGAATCGAATATCCATCCTTTAACCAGTTTGTGTTTTGGATGATGAGTGTTTTGGCAGTAAAAACCAATCCACGTTTTCGGTAGGTCACCTATTATATACCCAGTAACCGGTATCCTTGGTGTTTCTTGCCATGCGAGTGTATTATCTACGTTCTGATGGTAATAGATAATACATCTCATGCGAGTATTCTGTCCACGTTCTGGCGGTAATGGATATTATATCTCATGCACTCTTTGGGTTTGTGTCCCCAGTTGAGTAAGATTCGTCTTCCCGTTGTGGATTTGAATGTCCATCCTGTAAGTCGATTTGCTTTTTCAAGCCCTCCTTTCGGATGATGAGTGTTTTGGAAGTAAAAACCAATTCACGCTTTGGTCGGTCACCTATTATATACCTCGGTATCCCTGGTGTTCCTTCCTTTCTGCTCCCTTTTATGACCTTGGTCCCTTGTGGAGTCAGATTCTTCCCGAGCTTGTTACCCTTATGCCGGTAACACCTCATCTTGTTGTTTTTCCCCAGGAGAGTCTCTTTGTTGGACATTTCCCTGTGGATTTCCTGTTGTGATTTTACCCTTGCTATATTGGCGTTTTCCCCGATATATGCAATTTTCCCCGGCAGGGAGTTTCTTTGTGAATCTTTCCTGGTCCGAGTCCGGATTTTTATCCGAAGTATCCTTTGTGGATAGTTTGAGTCAGCTTGTGTCTTTCCAATGGATATATTTTCCTTTGGAATTTTTTTCTTTTCCCTAGTGTGAGTCCTTCACTCCCCAGTGAGGTCTCTAGTCCAGTCGTGCGTTGTTCACGCTGTGTCAGTTTTTCCCCTAATTCAGAATCGTGTCCTGCTCACGCATTTCTTTTCTTTTTATCCCCATAAGAGTCCCGTTAGAGTCTCTGTTCCTGGTGAGTGTGTTACTCCGATGGATCGTCTTTTCTTCTGTGTGAACCATATCCCCATAGAGGTTGTGTCTTTTGCATGCATACATTTGCATCATGAGGTCTCTTAGGGACCAAAATTTGTCTCATTACTGTTATTTAAGCCCATTCTACCGCGCCGAGATGAAGATTTCTAAACTTCACTCCTCCGGTTAGAATGACCTTAAATAGGGGCATCTGTAAGACCCCAATTTTGTCCCTAAGATCCCTCATGGCATCATATCACATCATATCATTGCCTCAAGGATCATTGTGCACCTTGCCTCCTTCCTTGTGGGTGGGTTATCTTGTGAGTGTGGTTTTTGATCACCAAGCATGTTTTGCATATGTATATCACTGCTTTTCATTTGTTTACTAACCAAAAGTACAAAAATATTGTCATCTAACCTTGTTACTTGCAGATGAAGCAACATTAGGTCAAAGCCAGTCAAAGGCATTCATTGAGCCATAGATGGTGGCCATTCTGAAGAATTTGGGCACCATGATCATTCATCAAGAGTTCATAGGAGTTGTGATATCATTTTGAATCAAGATCTCAAGTGGTAGAGGCTTGAAATTCATCAAAGCTGTTCAGTCAACCAAAACCCTAGCAAAGTCAACTGTGGTCAACTGTGCATAAAATCAGGGATTTGATGATGTGAGATGGTTGGAGAGGCCTCATTCATGTCCATACAAGCCTCATATAACATTTCAAACATCATCATTGAAGAATTTGAGGTTAGACAAAAAGTTTCCAAAAATAGTAAGTGACTTGTAATTTCAAACTGCCAAAAATGGAAAGGTCTTCTCCTCAAATTTACATGTCCAAGAAAGCTTCAAATCAAATTTTGTCCAACATGAAAGTTGAAGATCTTGCTCTCACCTTTCCAAAAATTCCAAGAACATCAATTTCTCATTTGTGGTTGGCAAGTTATGATCAAATCATTGCCAAGGATTTTTGAACTTCAACAAGGCATAACTTTTGCATTAAAAGGCCAATTCATGTGGTTCTTTTTGGAGCAATTTTCTCTTGATCTCTACTATCATAATCATGCATCACATTTCATTAAAACTCATCACAAAAAAAGTGCATTTTTCACTTGATTTCATTTTGAATTTTGGTGGGAAAATGTGAATTTGAAAATTATGCATTTCATTCATTTCCAACCAATTCCATTTGCCTCCAAATGACATTTTGAACTCATTTCATGCAGCTTGGTACTGTTTCATTGCTCATACATGCATAAAGGGTGTTTTGGCCAATTTACATTAACATGCTCATTTCACTAATCCACTTACATTTTGGTTAATGATGATTATGGACATGATTAAAAGGTGCTATATATTCCTAATCCTAACAGAATTCATCAACAACACATTCATAATTTCAGATCCAAACTTTTTCATCTCAAATTCTCTCCTTTTTTCTTCATTTTTCTTCATTCCTTTTGCTTGCTTTTCGATCTGTTCATCATCTAACAGCTTTGTGAAGATCTGTTGAAGCAAGATTGTGTAGAATTCAAGCTGGATCGTGACTGTTGGAGCTTGAGCATGTTCATGGCAGTTGGAGTTTTAAGGAGAATCAAGCATTGTTGAGCTGAAATCTTGCTTCCATTCATTCATTCAAGCAACATAGAGCATCTGTTTCACACTTCCAGGCCTTGAATCAAGTGAATTCAACTCTGCATCTTCATAGAGGTTAGAATTCGATCGCTCTAATTCATGTAATTATCATGTGTATCTGGTAGATCCTTTAACATAGAGTATGCTGAGCTTTAGATCTGGAAATTTCATGCAATATTGAGGGAGTTATCATGATTTGAAGTTTGGATGTTAGAACTTGTTCTGCTCGATTCTTTTGATGTGGTTAGAATTAAATGAAATTGATGTTGGATATGTGATGTGTGATGCAAGATGAATCGATTGATATAATTTTCATGCATTTCTGTGAAGTTTGGATCATGTTGATTATGAACAGGATGAACATACATGAGTTCGTTAGGGTTTAGTTTCCAGAAGTTATTTTGATCTGCCTGGCCGTGTGTTGCATGAGTTTTAGGTGTTTGTGTGCCATGCACCAATAGCGCCTTGCCACCTCACTTAATGAAACGATGCGTTTCATTAAGTGAGCGCCACATTTGAAAGTTGGCACGGTTCGATCCCAGGCCGAGGCTTCTTCATATTTTGCTTTTTTGCATTTTATTCCAATTAGGCTATCATGTTCATATGCTTCCTTTCATCATTTTTTAATTTTCTTCCACATTAAAAAATTCATAACTCTCACAATAATAATCCAATTCACATGAGGTTTTTTATGCCATGATCCTTGCAATGTCTACTTTTTGTTTGGATATTTTTCCAGAATTTGTGCTCTGATGGATTTAATATTTGCCTAGGGTTTGTTCTTACATGTCATTTCTTGCACATTGCTTGCCATTTCTTTTATGAAATCATGATGCTTGATCCAATGAAGCTGAAATTTTACATGCATAATCTAGACATCTTGACTGATCTTTTGGTACAGAGTTTGTGATTTTTGCATTTCTGGATGTTGAGTTATGATGTGATTAATGGAGGTGTGATAATGTGTGTCACACCATTTCTTGTCCAACTTGTTGATTTTATTTACCATGCCATTTGATTGCCAAATGATCTGAATTTTTGCATGATGACACTTCTGGATGTCTAGTTTGAGCATGTTTTCTTTTATAGAATTTTTGGATCCATTTCCAATTTGTTTGAGATTTTCTTTGCTGGTTGATCATTTGTGAACTCTTGTTGAGTGTTGAACTTCCATGATTTGTGAAATTCTTGTGCCTTATCATATGAGCTTGAAATTTTGTACATTGATTATTAACATGTTGAAGTGTATCTGGGCTTTGGTTTGGTTCATTTATCTTATGTCATTTCTGTTTTAGGATTGCCTTAAGTTGATGCACCATTGGTGGCCTTGTTTGAGCTTGTGTATGCTTACCTTGACTTGTTGATTTTAATTGACATGTTTCTACTTATCCAAATGCCATGATTTTTGGTGTGTTGATCCTTTGATGTGTTCTGTTTAGGCATGATTTTTCTTAGAATTTATTGAGCCATTGTTGATTTGATTTGAATTGGTTCATTCTGTTTGCTCCAATGTGTTTCAACTTGCATAGTTTGACATGATTTGTTTATGAAATGAAATTGGTGCATAGTTTTGATATGGGAACACTTGGATGATGTTCTTATTTGATAAATCTTGATTCTTACCAATTTTCATGTTCTGTTTTGGTCCATTGCCCTTTCTTTGACCCTAGGCCTTGGCCTAAGGGTTTGCTTCTCATGTTTGAGTTTGTTTTCAGGTTAAGAAGCATATGGCCTTAAGGAGATTAATTCACATGGCTTGAGTTGGTTTGCTTGATTGTTATTGACTAACCTTGAGCTATTTTGTAGGATGTTCTTAGCTCATTTGAGTTGAGCTTGTGCTTTGCACAATGTAGCCTTGATTGTTTGATTGTACATTGTCTGTTGACTGTTGGTTTATCTGTTTGACTTTTGTGACTTGAGTACTAATTGAATTTGATTGATTTCAGGTACATTAGTTGCTTAAGTTCATTTTGAACTTGTTGTTGCTTGGTATCTTAACCAATTAGGTATAACATCTCTTGTTCATGTAGTCTGGAAGACCTGGCTTGTTACTTAGCCAGGCACCTGTCTGAAGTCCTCCTTAAGAGGCAATGTTTGTGATTGTTTATCTTTGTCCCCAAGCAGGAAAAGTCCTTTTGATAAGGCAATTGGTAGATAAAAGAGATGTGTAGTCCATCTCCTACTATTCTGTGTGTCTTCCCTTTGCTCACATTACATGTTGTAGCATTGTGGATCCTAACCCAAGATCTATAGAGTCATTAACTTGTGGAGAGAGTTCCAACTTTCTGAACTCCCACACCTTCTATCATTTGAAGCTCTCCCTGACCAGGGATAAGAGCATGAGGCACACCCCTCATATCCTTTCATCTGCTTCACCTTAACCCTCAATGTTAAGGTTAAGAGCATCATTCACCCCATTCCAGTTGACTTCAAAGTCTAACCCTTGCTTGAGCCTAATTGCTTGTATATAGTGTGTGCTATTTGACTTGATTGATTGATTCATCTGTACATGTTTGTTTGCATACCTTTGTGCATTTACCATCATTAATTGCTCATTAGTGCATGATCATCACTTCATATTGTTGTGACACATTTGTGTTTGTCCATTGAGGAATCAACTATAAGTCCATTCATTGGCATTTGTTCCTATGATTTGGAAGGGATCGAGTGTAAGACCATTTCATTGGCCACTCATGTCCTCTTAGCTTAATGCTTTTGTTTGGTTGTATGTGAGGATTCAATTGTAAGTCCATGTTGTTGGGATTTGTATTTCTATGATCATCCTGTGGAGATTGGAATAAGTCCAGATAGATTGGCATCTGATATCCATGTTTTGTTTTGTTTTAGGAGATTGGTGTAAATCCATTTATTGGTATCCGGTATCCATTTTTGTTTGTGAGATTGGTATAAGTCCATTTATTGGCATCCGGTATCATTGTTTTGTTTTAGGAGATTGGTGTAAATCCATTTATTGGTATCCGGTATCCACCTTTGTTTGTGAGATTGGTATAAGTCCACTGATTGGCATCCGGTATCACCTCTCTTTTTATTTGCTTACTTACATTTGTTGTCTCATTCCAAAGGACACTTGAATCATCTTCTATATGATTTCAAGAGGTGAACTTCTGAGAAGTTTTACACTCCTTCATCCACACCCTTTTGATTCTAAAATCCCTTTTCACATGTTGACTTTCAAAACTTTGACTATTGTGCAAACATTTTCATGACTTTTTCAAATTAGAAACCTGGACCTTAAGTCCTTGATTTTCAAACTTCACTTTTGATAACACTTCTTTTTGAATTGAATCTTAATCATACTTTGACCATATTTTGTGAATATTCATAATCAATTAACTTCACCCATTCAATTGTTTTGTGGCTTTGTCCATTGTTGATATGTTTTCATACATTAGCCATAGGTTTCAATTCTCATAGTGGTTGATGTAAATCTCACCACATCCTTAGTGAGTTGATTGTAAGTCTTCCATACTTATTATAGGGTTAACCCCTCACTAGTATGTTGAATCTATCCTTGCATGGTGGATTGTTGGTCTTGGTTGAGTTTTCTCCCGTTGAGAATGAAAAGCCTTAGTGCTCTTGTTTTAAAATGAACTCACTGATAATTTGGAAATCTTTTAGCCGAACTACGGCGTTTTGATCCTTTACCTTTTCATGGAAAGGTACGTAGGCAACGGGTTCATCCGTTCAAACACAAAAATAATAACTTGTACATTCTTTTCTCATCTTCCCAATCATGTTTGCACAATATGTCATAAACAAATAAACATTTTCATTCAACAAGTGTGAAAGGGCTCCCTAGGAGTACCTAGGATGTTTTGGGTGCCTAACACCTTCCCATTGCGTAATTTACCCCTTACCCCGATCTCTGATCTTTTCATTAGTTTTCTATGTGTAAAACTTCTTAGGCTTTTGTTCGCTTTTTAGCCAGTCCTTTGGATAAATAAAAGTGCGGTGGCAACTCGATTCTTTGTATGCTTTGCTTTTGGTTTAATCAATAAATCATAAAGTGACGAATACACCGCTACAGGGAAGACATAAATTCTAGGGGATAAAATTTGTGCGTAGGCCAGGCCACGACTTAAAAACTGCTGGAGACACGAGGGGGAATTTCCATGAAAATAAATCAATGGAAAGACTCGGTCCGGGAACCAGGAAAAATCTGCAGGGGAAATGGGTAGATTAGAACAAAGCTGAAATACTCAATCCAAACAGGGGATGGCGATCTCACTGAGTAAATATGCACTCAAACTCAACTGGGTAAGAATGAACTTCAACACATGAGTAAAAGAGATATATTATCTATTACTAGTTATTGGATAGGAAGATAATACACTATGACAGAGGAACATCCGTTACCAGTTAGGGTAAACATATCAAGGATGACTCGTTGAGGAAAAAGAGGTGTATCCATTACCGGTTACTGGGTAAGAATAATCTAATGGGGAGAGAAATAAAATAGGATTTACAACTACCGGTTAATGGGTAGAAGACCAAAGAGAGAGTATCCGTCACTAGTTAAAGTGAACATATCAAGGATAAACTCAAAGGAAGAATATTCGTCATCGGTTAAGATGGACATATCAAGGATAGACTACCCGGGGAATGAGGAAGAATATCCGTTACGGGTTAGGGTAAACATATCAAGGATAAATTGCTTGGGGAATGAGGAAGAATATCCATTACCGGTTAGGGTAAACATATCAAGGATAAACTTCCTGGGAAAAAAAGGAATTACAACTACCGGTTACTGGGTAGGATACCAAAAAGAAGAGAAAACCTGTCACCGGTTAAAGTGAACATATCAACGATATAATCTCCGGGGAATAGAATAGAGATTACAACTAACTTTTTACTGGGTAGAAAACCAAAAAGGAAGAATATCCGTCATCGGTTAGGATGAACATATCAAGGATAAACTTATCGAGGAAACGTGAAAACGAATTCGCTGGGGAAAACAAAGAAAATAAATTACATTTTACCGGGTATTGGGCAAAAGTAATATACTTAACATCAAGACGAATATTACCAGTTACTGGGTAACAGAGTCTCGGAGACCAAAAGATCTATCTAGGTAAAAACTAGAAAGAAACGGTCAAACAAGGACTCAACCCAATGAGGATATAACTCAAGGGGAGTGATTCCGTCTAGATAATTAACTGGGGAGGAAACTGAAATAACAATCATCCACGAGGAAATAACTCACTGGGGAACGAGAAAGGTTAAACTCTTTCCGCTTAAGGGGCTGACACTCTACTATTGAAGGAGGACAGACACACCAAATTTGTATGGGGAAATAACATCACCAAAGTAGGGGATCAAAAGAAAAATTGAGGCGATAAAATGCTCATGAAATATCTGATGTCTAGTTTATGCGTGAATATGCATGTATATGGTTATGATTATGCTAACAAACAATGCAAAGGATAAAAATAACAAACATTTGAATCATCACTACAATACTCGGCTAATCTCAACGAGATGGAAACACCAACGGGAGAATCTGCTAGGGATGAAAATAAATTATCTAGCTCTAAATAAGTCAATTTTGGCTGGGGAAAGATATAGAGAACATGCTTCCAATCAATCACGGCAAACTCTGAGGGGAGAAAGCACTACTGAAGGATGATCGACCAATCATGCCAAGGATAGAGAAAGATCTGCCGAGGGTTCAAACAAATCAACGTTGCGAGGAAATTTAAGTCAACACCATGTTAAATGGGAGACAACCTTGCAGAGGACATAATTAAATACGGCTCAGAACCAAATACTAACGCGGGAGAGGGAACTTCTATCAGAAGATGAACTCTGTCGGGGAATATAGGAGATAAAACTCTAAATGAGGAAATAAGCTAATTGTTGGTGATGTTGTGACAAAGATCGTCATATTCCTCAATAATCATCAAATTATTCTCGGAATTTGCGAAATAAACCAATTCCAAGGCAAAGATAACCAGATCTAACTCTCACAAAGGAGAAACTGCCGAAGTTATGCAACACAATCAGATGTAAATGGCGATCTGGAAACCAAGTAAAGGTTCCGGATTACCCAGGGTACGGTCATCCAAATTATAAACCGGGGGAACAAAACATGAGCATCTCAGTTGGGGAATATGAATTTGCAAAGGGGACCAATCATCAGCTCGACTGGAGATGAGACCCTCCAACTTTACTGGAGATGATGAAGCATTCAGGGAGAAACTCATCAACCAAGATGGGGATAAATGATGAACTGTTGGGGAGGAAAAAGTTACCAAACCAACTCCTTAGGGAAGACCAACAATGCTTCACACCTCAAGACTTACATGTTCTCAGATTGCTGTTGATATTCCTTGCTGAAATCGATTATTCTTAAAGTGAATGATTTTATTATTTTAAGAAAAATAATTATTCATTAATTTATTTCAAAATTATAATCATAAAAATTCAATTTTATTTAACAGAGGTAAATAAGAATAGAAATAATTGGATAAAGAACTCAACTTTATTTAATAGAATGGTTGTCCGTAAATGATGGGACTCCTTGGATCTTTACAAAGTCCGAGAATGGTAATTTACATGAAAAATGGCTACATTGAATACAATGATCACTACTCTCCCTACCAACTTTTGAAATCCATTGTGCTCTTGTCTTTAGTTGAGAATGATGAACCAGAACCAAATGACTTGCTCCAAACTGTTTCAAAGATCAGGATCAGCCGGATATAGTTACTTGCCATAATCCCTAATTTTTGCCTAGATTTCCCCAAGGTGGAGTACTCAATCTACCGGGATAAATTTTCTATTTTATGTCTCTAACTTTTGCCTGGACCTCCCTTTCGGGGTTTCAATCTACCGAGACGCTCATTTTTGCCTAAGCCGCCCTTTCGGGTTTTTAACTTAGTGAGTCGTTCTTTTCCTTTTTTAGGCAAAGTATTTCCTGACTGCATCGGCATTCACTGGACATGTGAACTCTTCATCATCCATAGTTGTAAGAATCAATGCACCGCTTGAGAAGGCTCTCTTAACAACATGTGGGCCTTCATAACTAAGAGTCCATTTGCCCCTAGCATCAGGTTTAAAAGATAGAATCTTCTTGAGAACGAGGTAACCTTCTCTGAACACACGAGGCTTGACCTTCTTATCAAAAGCTTTCTTCATTCTTTGTTGATATAACTGACCATGACACATGACAATAAATCTCTTATCTTTAATTAAATTCAACTGATCATATCTGGTCTGACACCATTCAACTTCAGTCAACTTGGCTTCCATCAAGACACGCAATGATGGGATCTCAACCTCCACGGGGAGCACAACTTCCATGCCATAAACGAGAGAGAAAGGCGTTGCCCCTGTTGAAGTGCGGATGGATGTATGGTACCCATGTAGAGAAAATGAGAGCATCTCATGCCAATCTTTATATGTCATAACCATCTTCTGAATGATCTTCTTAATGTTTTTATTCGCAGCTTCAACAACCCTATTCATCTTGGGTTTGTAGGGAGAAGAATTATGGTGGGAAATTTAAAGTCTTTCCAAAGAGCTCCCACCATATTATTGTTCAAGTTCGACCCATTGTTAGTAATGATCTTACTCGGCACACCATAACGGCATATAATCTGATTCTTGATAAACCTTACAACAACTTGCTTGGTCACATTTGCGTACGATGCCGCTTCAACCCACTTTGTGAATTAGTCAATAGCCACCAGAATGAAATGATGTCCGTTGGAAGCTTTGGGCTCAATCATACCAATCATATCAATTCCTCACATGGAGAAGGGCCATGGAGAAGAAATGACGTTCAATAGTGTCGAAGGAACATGAATCTTATTTGCATAAATTTGACACTTCTGGCATTTCTTCACAAACTTGCAACAGTCAAATTCCATTGTCAGCCAATAGTAACCTGCTCTCAGCATCTTCTTTGCCATAGCATGTCCATTGGAATGAGTACCAAAGGAACCTTCATGGACTTCAGTCATCAACAGGCCTGCTTCGTGTCTATCCACGCATCTTAGCAGAACCATATCGAAGTTTCTCTTGCAAAGCACATCAGCATTCAAGTAGAAGTTTCCGACTAATCTTCTCAAAGTCTTCTTATCTTTCAAAGATGCCCTAGATGGGTAAATATGACTTTGAAGGAAACATTTGATATCAAAATACCAAGGCTTTTCATCTTTGACTTCTTCGACAGCAAATACATGAGTTGGTCTATCAAGACGCATCACAGTCAAATTGGGAACTTCGTTCCAAAATTTCACCATAATCATTGAAGCCAACGTTATAAGAGCATCTGCCATCCGGTTTATATCTCGAGGGATATGATAAAACTCAACCTTTGTGAAGAAAGTTGACATCCTTCTCGCATAGTCTCGGTATAGTATCAAACCAGGTTGATTTGTCTCCCATTCACCTTTGATTTGATTCACAACCAAAGAGTGAATCTCCATAGACAACAAGATATTTAATTCTGAGATCAATGACCTCTTCAAGCCCCACAATGCAAGCTTCATACTCAGCCATATTGTTTTTACACTTGAATGTTAATCTAGCTGTAAACAGAAAATGAGTTCCTTGAGGTGTAATAATCACTTCCATTACCATACGAATTAACAACTCCATCAAATACCATACCCCAACGGGAACCAGGTTCTGGCGCTTCTTCAAGCAATGGTTAATCACAATCTTTCATCTTCAAGTACAAAATCTCTTCATCAGGAAAATCATACTGCACTGACTGATAATCTTCAATCGGTTGGTGAGCCAAAGGGTCGGCCAAGTCACTACCTTTAATAGCCTTCTGAGATCGGTATTCAATATCATACTCAGATAACAACATCTGCCAACGAGCAACCCTCCCAGTTAAAGAAGGCTTCTAAAAAATGTACTTGATTAGATCCATTTTGAATATCAACCAAGTAGTATGATTCAAAATATACTGGCACAGACGCTTAGCAACTCAAGCCAATGCACATCATGTCTTTTCAAGCATAGAATACCGAGTCTCACAGTCGGTGAACTTCTTACTGAGGTAGTAAATTGCATACTCTTTCTTTCCAGATTCATCTTGTTGACCAAGAACACAACCCATACTCTCTTCAAGCATAGTCAAATACATGATCAAAGGTCTTTCTTCAACAGGCGGAGACAGAATTAGAGGTTCAAGCAGATACTTTTTGATACTATCAAAAGCTTTCTGACAATCTTCGGTCCAATCGCAAGACTGATCTTTCCGAAGAAGCTTGAAAATTAGCGCACATGTGGCAGTCATATAAATCTTGAGATATAATTCAAGTGGCCGAGAAAACCTCTGACTTACTTCTCAGTTTTAGGCGTATGCATCTCTTGTATTGCTTTGACCTTGGCAGGATCAACTTCGATACCCTTCTCACTGACAATGAAGCCCAACCACTTACCAAAACGAACACCAAAAGTACACTTATTGGGATTTAAGTGGAGTTTATATTTCCTCAAACGCTGGAATAACTTCAAAAAATTCTCAACATGTTCTTCTTTATCACTTGATTTGGCAATCATGTCATCAACATAGACTTCAATCTCTTTATGCATAATATCATGAAAAAGAGTGGTCATAGCTCTCTGGTACGTTGCACCAGCATTCTTTAAACCGAAAGGCATCACTCTATAACATAATGTTCCCTAGGGTGTAATGAACGTGGTCTTCTCCACATCTTCAGGTGCCATCTTGATCTGATTATAACCGGAAAATCCGTCCATAAACGAAAAGATTTTGAAATTAGCTGTATTGTCTACCAACATATCAATGTATGGAAGAGGAAAATCATCTTTCGGATTGGCTTCATTCAAATCTCTATAATCAACACACATGCAAACTTTTCCATGTTTCTTTTAAACATACACAATGTTGGCCACCCATTATGGATACTCGGAGGTAACAAGAAAACCAACATCAATCTGCCTCTGCACTTCCTCCTTGATCTTTACTGCCATATCAAGATGAGTTCTTCTCAATTTCTGCTTGACCGACGGGCATTCTGGATTCAACGGCAATCTATGCTCCACAATCTCATAATCCAAACTAGGTATATCTTGATAGGACCAGGAAAACACATCAGAATACTCACAAAGAAGATCAATCAACCCCTTCTTAGCTTCTGGACACAATTGAGACCCAATCTTGACTTCCTTCATATCATCCTCCGAACCCAAGTTGACTAGTTCAATATGTTCTTCAAATGGATGAATAACTTTTTCCTTGTACTCAAGAAAACATGATAACTCATCAGATACTTCTTCATCATCATTCTCTTCCTCAGCTTCAAACACAGGGAAATCAAAGTTTGGAGAGAGAGTAAGATCATTGTATTCAATGGGTTTGAGAACCAACCTGTATAATGATTTGATATTTTGTTTTTAGAGAAGTGGAGTGCAAAGAAATATTATGCATATGGAAGATTATTATTTATTTATGTTTTTTTGTGATTACCATTTTCAGAAAAAGCAAAAAGTAAAAATAAAACATCATAGATGTGGATGAATAAAATTGTATTTCATTGATGATAGTAATAAAAATGCCCAACAATGTTCACTTATCCCTTAGGCATAAGAGAAGGATTTTTCTTAAAATAATAAAAAAAATACTTAGAACGGTGAATGACAACAGGAAAATCAACAACAACCCAATTGTTGCAAATCTGGCCATGCATCACAAAGTTGGCGCAAGCTTCGTCTTCATCACTAATGTCTTTAATAATGGTAGCTGAGTGTTGATCATTCCCATGAATGAACCCTCCACTGCGGAATATTGGTTGTATAACTTTGGCTTTAACGATGAATGGCCCTGGTTGAAATCCGAGTCCCACTCTGTTCTTGTTCTCGACGATCTCCACAACACGACCCCACTTGTCAATACTGCCAGCCTGAATATCCTCTCGCGTATCTTTCAAAGAAGACACGGGTGCCCTAGTTTTCTTTAATTCATCAGCAATATATAAGGCTTAAAACGAAGTTCCAACCTCCTCCTCAACATCAACATACATGAAAGATGACAAATGGCTTACCAATAATGCTTTCTCTCCACCAACAACGACAAGCGTGTCGTTCTTCACAAATTTCAGCTTCTGGTGTAGAGTAGACGTCACAACTCCAACTTCATGAATCCATGGCCTTCCCAATAAGAAGGTATAGACCGGGTGGATATCTATCACTTGGAAAGTAGTTTGGAAATCACTTGGACCTATCTTCACTGGAAGGTCCACTTCTCCAATGATAATTTTATGAGAACATTGAACGCTTTGACAACTATGCTGCTATACCTCATTGGGGTGCCTTGATAGGAGAGTCTTGACAAAGTTGATTTTGGTAACACATTTAATGATGATCATGTATCAACCAACACATTAGACAGAGTGTATTCCTTGCAATTCATCAAAATATAGAGTGCCAAATTGTGATTCCTGCCTTCCTCAGGAAGTTCTTCGTCACAAAAGCTCAGATTGTTACAAGAAGTGATGTTGGCAACAATGTGGTCAAACTGATCCACAGTAACATCATGCTTAACATAATCTTGTTCCAACATTTTCTATAATGTTTCTCTGTGCGCTTCATAATTCATTAGCAATGATAGCACAAAGATCTTTGATGGAGTCTGGAGTAGCTGCTCCCCAATGTTGAATTCACTTCTCTTGATTAACCTTAACACCTCATCATCATTGTTAGTTTTCAATATGCTGGATTCACCAGACTGACACATTGGAGCACTAACCGGATTCACTACTGGAATCTCTGCCTTCTTCCCTACAGAAACATCTTCTACCACTTTAGGGAAAACTCGACTGAACACATGACCACTACGGGTCACCTTTGCTATATCTGCAATATTTATCATTGAATCTGCAACTGGTAGAGGAACCTCTTGACCATTTTCAATCATAGTGGCATTATATTGGTATGGCATAGCTTTATCGAATGCATAAGGGACATGGCCCGCTAACCGTATAACCAATGACGATACCGATCTATTGACATTATTATTGCTGCTGCTATCAAACTGAATGATTACCCACTCAGGGGTTTTGAATACTGGCACAATGAAATTCACATCATCTCCCATATCCCTAAACTGTTGAATCTGGATTGCATTCTCATCCATCAACTTCTGGATATCTCTCTTGACAACCATACACCTACGGGGGTTCACACTGCAAACGACACAACCATCATGGTCATGTTCACAATCACTGATTAAACACATAGTTCTATTCATTTCCACCAGAGACCTTCAGATACGTCGTACATCAAAAACTCTAAAATTCCCCGAACAACCGTTCACCATATTAACAGAAGTGTTACCATGAGCAGGCAACATATTGGCTTTCACATTTGGAGCTCTGTCCTCAAAGGATACCATACCACTTTTAACGAGCTTTTGAACTTCATATTTCAAAGGATAACAATTTTCTATATCATGACCAGGGGATCCCTGGTGAAAAGCACAATGAAGATCAGGTTTGAACCACCAAGGTAATGGCTCAGGGATTTGTAGAGGGTTTCTTGGCTGGATCAAATTTTTGAGTACCAAAGACGGGTACAACTTTGCATACATCATAGGAATAGGGTCAAAGGAGACCTTCTTCCTCTCAAATTTTGTTGATGATTATAGTTTTCATTGTAGTTGGTTCTTTGTTGTGGTTGTTGCTGAATTAGAACTGATTGATTGTTGGGATTATTAGAAAAAATCGGAATTACTAAAGAAACTTGGTGTTGATGTTGACAGGGTTGAGAACTTTTTCTGACATGATGTCTCCTCTGCCTCCCCACTGATACTGAATTAGTCTCTCCTTCCTTCCTCTTGGAGAAATTACCACCGTATTTCTTGCTAGCTAACGCCTTTTCTTTAGACAAACGTATTTCACAAACTCCTTCTTCTAGCCTCATCCCCATGTTTACCATTTCGGTAAAATCATTGGGGGCACTTGCAATCATACATTCGTAATAAAACGAGCTCAAAATTTTCAAGAAGATCTTAGTCATTTCCTTCTCTTCAAGAGGCTTACTTATCTGAGCAACTAATTTCCTCCATCTTTGGGCATATTCTTTAAATGTCTCTTTGTCCTTCTGAGACATAGACCTCAACTGGTCTCTATCAGGCGCCATATCCATGTTGTACTTATACTACTTAACAAAGGCTTCACCTAAATCATTGAAAGTACGGATGTTAGCACTGTCTAGGCCCATGTACCATCTCAAGGCAGCTCCAGTCAAATTGTCTTGGAAATAGTGAATCAATAGTTGATCATTATTAGTTTGAGTAGACATTTTCCTGACATACATAACAAGATGGCTCAAAGGACAAATATTACCTTTTTACTTTTCAAAGTCTGGGACCTTGAATTTCACCGGAATCTTAACATTGAGAACCAAACAGAGTTCAACAACACTCTTTCCAAAAAAAATTTTCCTTCTCAGAATCTTCAACTCTTTGCGCAGCTCGAGGAATTGATCTTTCACTTCATCCATCTTTTTGTACACATCCAGACCTTCAGACGGCTCAGAATGGTAGATAGTGTCCTCAACACGAGGAAAAGTATGAACAATAGGAGGTGGCACTGACATGACCGGGATAGATCCGGAAGAGAAATAAATGTGGGTGCATACCCTTCTGGCATAAAATTTGATGGCATTCCCTAAGGGAATCCAGCATGCATAGCAGGAATGGGTTGACTGGTAGCAGCAACAGGAACGGTTGAGGAAGCAATCTCAGATATGACGGTCCTCTGAGGAGGTGGGGTTGCGGGAGGCAGTGATGACTGATTCTGAGCAGCAATGACAAACTCCATTAGTGTTTTATGTCTGGAGATCTCATCCTTCAGCTCTTAGTTCTCTTGATCTAGATGCTCCATTCTCTTCGGTTGATTAGCATGAGTGTTATAACGGTGAGTCAGCTTGGCATCACACAGAAGAAGAATTGATAAGACATATGGTAGAAGAAACCTGTTATAAAAATGATGCATGAAATGCAATGTTTCAATTGTTTTTTAATTTCAAGGAATATATGAGATCTCATTTGCAAATATATATTCAAACAATAATAAGAATTTGATTGACCATAAAATCTCTTTTTATTCATAAAAATTGGAAGGATTACACTGAGTACAATTTCAAAAACCAAAGTACAAATACAAGAGAAAAGGAAACTATCATCCTAAGGATCCCTAACAACTGCATCAGATGATCTGGCTATGGGTGCATACTTTCGTCGGATGGGTTGAATCTCGGACTCAAAGGATGTCTTCATCTGAGCCTTCTCGAGGACAAACTGATCAATAATATTCTTCCAAGCACCGGAAGGTTGAGGCATGCTAGAGGAAGATGAACCCTCTGGCTCTCTTTGTCTCTTCACTGCACGGTCTTCAAGAATATCAATAAGTGCATCCTTGTCCTTAGACTCAAGCTGCAACTCTTCATGCTTTCGGCTCAAAGCATGAAACTGCTCTTCCCACGTATCTTTCGATTTCTTCATCTTGGTAAGTGTGCCTTCTAACTCCTATACATCTTGATTACGGAGAGTTGATGGATCAGCTGCAACCTGTAGCGGTGTATTCGTTACCATTGGAGATATTGACTAAATCCAAGGTAAATCATACAAAGTCGAGTCGCCACCGCACTTCTATTTATCCAAAGGAATGGTTAGAAAGCGAACAAAAACCTAAAAGTTTTACAAACAAAACTAGTAAAAGAGACAGAGATCTGGGTAAGGGGGTTGGTTATGCAATGGGAAGGTGTTAGGCACCCAAAACATCCTAGGTACTCCTAGGGAGCCCTTTTCACACTTGTTGCAAAGGTTATTGTTTTTGTGAAAATTTATTTGTGCAAACATGATTGAAGAGATGAGAAAAGAATATACAAGTTTATTTACATTTTGTGTTTGGATGGATAAACCCATTGCCTATGTACCCTCTTATAAAAAGATTAGGATCAAAACCTCGTAGTTCGGGTAAAAAATCTCAAAACAAATTGGTGGATTGATTGGTCCAAAAGCCTTAAGGTCTTTTGTTATCAAAGGGATAAAACTCAACCTGAAAAATCACAAGTCCACCATGTGAGGATAGCTTCAACATGCTAGTGAGGGGTTAACCCTATAATAAGCATGGAAGGCTCATTGTCCATCACTAAGGACAAAGGTGAGTATTATATCTACCACAAAGATAACTCAAACCTAATAGCTAAAGGTTATGGAAAATTTGATTAAGAAGTGGACATTGGAACCACAAAAGAAACATTTGAATGGGTTATATTTACCAATTAGAAGTATATACAAAATGGTCAAAGTTGACTTAAAGATTCAATTCAAAATGAGTATTATGAAAAGAAAGTTTGAAAATCAAAAGCATAAGGCTTAGGTTTCTAATGTTGAAAACAAGTCAAATGTTTGCACAAAAAGATTTTGGTTTGGGTTAGGGTGGAGAGATGAAGAAAACAACAAGGTGAGGGATAAGGAATGAAACCACACTAGGAGTTCCTCTCTTGAGATCATATAGATGATCCAAGTGGCTCCCATCCTTTGGAATAAACAAGCACAAAGCATAAGCAATCACACAAGTCTCATAAGAGATCCTCAAAGTATCTGGTATCTTCCACTTAGATGAACATGGGAATGATCTGTCAATTAAGCTCAAAAAGGAAATTCCTAGTTCAAGAGCACACACATCAAAAGTTCACAAGAAAACAAACATCACACACTATATACATACAAAAGGCTCAAAACAAGGGGTGGGCTTTAGTCAAGAGGGGTCATGTCAACCTCGACAAACAAGCCAAACTGAAATGGGTAATCTGTAGCTCTTAACCACTAACATTGAGAGTTAGGGTGAAGCTGATCAAAGTGGTAATGAGGATGAGACCTCATGCTCTTAACCCTGGCGTAGGTGAGCTCATGACAAAGAAAGCGTGGGGATCCAGAAAGTGAGATCCTATTCCACTTTACAGACACTGGACAAAGATCTTGGGTACTTGTTCAGAAGCATCAGCACGTAGTGCGAGCATAAATAACGACTCACTGAATAACGGGGGATTGGCTACTAATCCCTTATATCCGTCAATTTCCTTAACTCTTGGAGGTCATATCAAGTAACACATGCCTCATCTTGGAGATCTTTGGCACAATTGTAAACAAACACAAACAGAGCCTCTGAAGGAGGACTTGCCAGCAAAATGCCTGCCAAAAAGGTGACAGGACTTCAGACTACATGAAGTAAGAGGCTAACTACCTGAGTGGTGTATCAACCATAATCCAAAGCTCAAGCAAGAGCTAAAATAAGCAAGCAACTAAGGTACTTGTACAAAGACTAAACAGTTAATATTTCAGTTATAAAACCAACAGACAAACAGTGAATCCTTTCCACAGTTACACAATCCAATGAACAATGCTCAAGCACTCAAATGAACTC